>NC_054712.1:38457756-38636872 GCF_016097555.1 Gigantopelta aegis | reverse complement strand
CAATACATCCAACACCTTTATAACCGACCGCACGTCAGGCGAACACTTTACCACTGGACTACGTCCCGTCCTGTCACCACTACAAGTACACAGTTATCAAATACTTCCTAATATATGCATTACGTTAACAATACATCCAACACCTTTATAACCGACCGCACGTCAGGTGAACACTTTACCACTGGACTACGTCCCGTCCTGTCACCACTACAAGTACACAGTTATCAAATACTTCCTAATATATGCATTACGTTAACAATACATCCAACACCTTTATAACCGACCGCACGTCAGGCGAACACTTTACCACTGGACTACGTCCCGTCCTGTCACCACTACAAGTACACAGTTATCAAATACTTCCTAATATATGCATTACGTTAACAATACATCCAACACCTTTATAACCGACCGCACGTCAGGTGAACACTTTACCACTGGACTACGTCCCGTCCTGTCACCACTACAAGTACACAGTTATCAAATACTTCCTAATATATGCATTACGTTAACAATACATCCAACACCTTTATAACCGACCGCACGTCAGGTGAACACTTTACCACTGGACTACGTCCCGTCCTGTCACCACTACAAGTACACAGTTATCAAATACTTCCTAATATATGCATTACGTTAACAATACATCCAACACCTTTATAACCGACCGCACGTCAGGCGAACACTTTACCACTGGACTACGTCCCGTCCTGTCACCACTACAAGTACACAGTTATCAAATACTTCCTAATATATGCATTACGTTAACAATACATCCAACACCTTTATAACCGACCGCACGTCAGGCGAACACTTTACCACTGGACTACGTCCCGTCCTGTCACCACTACAAGTACACAGTTATCAAATACTTCCTAATATATGCATTACGTTAACAATACATCCAACACCTTTATAACCGACCGCACGTCAGGCGAACACTTTACCACTGGACTACGTCCCGTCCTGTCACCACTACAAGTACACAGTTATCAAATACTTCCTAATATATGCATTACGTTAACAATACATCCAACACCTTTATAACCGACCGCACGTCAGGCGAACACTTTACCACTGGACTACGTCCCGTCCTGTCACCACTACAAGTACACAGTTATCAAATACTTCCTAATATATGCATTACGTTAACAATACATCCAACACCTTTATAACCGACCGCACGTCAGGCGAACACTTTACCACTGGACTACGTCCCGTCCTGTCACCACTACAAGTACACAGTTATCAAATACTTCCTAATATATGCATTACGTTAACAATACATCCAACACCTTTATAACCGACCGCACGTCAGGTGAACACTTTACCACTGGACTACGTCCCGTCCTGTCACCACTACAAGTACACAGTTATCAAATACTTCCTAATATATGCATTACGTTAACAATACATCCAACACCTTTATAACCGACCGCACGTCAGGCGAACACTTTACCACTGGACTACGTCCCGTCCTGTCACCACTACAAGTACACAGTTATCAAATACTTCCTAATATATGCATTACGTTAACAATACATCCAACACCTTTATAACCGACCGCACGTCAGGCGAACACTTTACCACTGGACTACGTCTCGTCCTGTCACCACTACAAGTACACAGTTATCAAATACTTCCTAATATATGCATTACGTTAACAATACATCCAACACCTTTATAACCGACCGCACGTCAGGTGAACACTTTACCACTGGACTACGTCCCGTCCTGTCACCACTACAAGTACACAGTTATCAAATACTTCCTAATATATGCATTACGTTAACAATACATCCAACACCTTTATAACCGACCGCACGTCAGGCGAACACTTTACCACTGGACTACGTCCCATCCTGTCACCACTACAAGTACACAGTTATCAAATACTTCCTAATATATGCATTGTTAACATCCAACACCTTTATACTTTTAACAATGCGAACATCCAACACCTTTATACAAGTACCGACCGCACGTCAGGTGAACACTTTACCACTGGACTACGTCCCGTCCTGTCACCACTACAAGTACACAGTTATACACAGTTATCAAATACTTCCTAATATATGCATTACGTTAACAATACATCCAACACCTTTATAACCGACCGCACGTCAGGCGAACACTTTACCACTGGACTACGTCCCGTCCTGTCACCACTACAAGTACACAGTTATCAAATACTTCCTAATATATGCATTACTTTAACAATACATCCAACACCTTTATAACCGACCGCACGTCAGGCGAACACTTTACCACTGGACTACGTCCCGTCCTGTCACCACTACAAGTACACAGTTATCAAATACTTCCTAATATATGCATTACGTTAACAATACATCCAACACCTTTATAACCGACCGCACGTCAGGTGAACACTTTACCACTGGACTACGTCCCGTCCTGTCACCACTACAAGTACACAGTTATCAAATACTTCCTAATATATGCATTACGTTAACAATACATCCAACACCTTTATAACCGACCGCACGTCAGGCGAACACTTTACCACTGGACTACGTCCCGTCCCTGTCACCACTACAAGTACACAGTTATCAAATACTTCCTAATATATGCATTACGTTAACAATACATCCAACACCTTTATAACCGACCGCACGTCAGGTGAACACTTTACCACTGGACTACGTCCCGTCCTGTCACCACTACAAGTACACAGTTATCAAATACTTCCTAATATATGCATTACGTTAACAATACATCCAACACCTTTATAACCGACCGCACGTCAGGCGAACACTTTACCACTGGACTACGTCCCGTCCTGTCACCACTACAAGTACACAGTTATCAAATACTTCCTAATATATGCATTACGTTAACAATACATCCAACACCTTTATAACCGACCGCACGTCAGGCGAACACTTTACCACTGGACTACGTCCCGTCCTGTCACCACTACAAGTACACAGTTATCAAATACTTCCTAATATATGCATTAGGTTAACAATACATCCAACACCTTTATAACAGACCGCACGTCAGGTGAACACTTTACCACTGGACTATGTCTATGTCTCGTCCTGTCACCACTACAAGTACACAGATATCAAATACTTCCTAATATATGCATTACGTTAACAATACATCCAACACCTTTATAACAGACCGCAAGTCAGGTGAACACTTTACCACTGGACTACGTCCCGTCCTGTCACCACTACAAGTACACAGTTATCAAATACTTCCTAATATATGCATTACGTTAACAATACATCCAACACCTTTATAACCGACCGCACGTCAGGCGAACACTTTACCACTGGACTACGTCCCGTCCTGTCACCACTACAAGTACACAGTTATCAAATACTTCCTAATATATGCATTACGTTAACAATACATCCAACACCTTTATAACCGACCGCACGTCAGGTGAACACTTTACCACTGGACTACGTCCCGTCCTGTCACCACTACAAGTACACAGTTATCAAATACTTCCTAATATATGCATTACGTTAACAATACATCCAACACCTTTATAACCGACCGCACGTCAGGTGAACACTTTACCACTGGACTACGTCCCGTCCTGTCACCACTACAAGTACACAGTTATCAAATACTTCCTAATATATGCATTACGTTAACAATACATCCAACACCTTTATAACCGACCGCACGTCAGGCGAACACTTTACCACTGGACTACGTCCCGTCCTGTCACCACTACAAGTACACAGTTATCAAATACTTCCTAATATATGCATTACAGGGACCTTTTATATGCACCATCCCACAGACAGGATAGCACATACCACGGCCTTTGTTACACCAGTTGTGGAGCACTGGCTGGACTGAGAAATAGCCCAATGGGTCCACCAATGGGAACTGATCTGGGCTACATCCCACCCCTTCTAAAATAAAAGTGGTCTCACAAACACTTTCATTTTAGAAGGGGCGGGACGTAGCCCAGTGGTAAAGCGCTCGCTCGATGCGCGGTCAAAGTTGTCTCACAAACACTTTCATTTTAGAAGGGGCGGGACGTAGCCCAGTGGTAAAGCGCTCGCTCCATGCGCGGTCAAAGTGGTCTCACAAACACTTTCATTTTAGAAGGGGCGGGACGTAGCCCAGTGGTAAAGCGCTCGCTCCATGCGCGGTCAAAGTGGTCTCACAAACAATAAGTATGCATGCGCAGATAATACAGAGGAGCTACAGACCTTTTTGTTCATGGTGTTGAGGTCTAGTGAGTCACAGTACTCAACGAGGCCTGGAAACGGGTCTGCCAATCGGAGGTCGTCAAAGGCATTGTCTGGGTGAGATTCAACAACTGAAAAATAAACAGAACAAATATTCGAAGAGTACTGTTAAAGCAATACATGCTTACCAGTCCCAATAAATTTTTGTATCTCCTAAATTCAAGGGCCATAACTCTGTCAAAAAATTGGTAAATTGCCATGAAAGTCAAACTTGATGTCTAACAGAACGTGATAAAGCTGTTCACAAAATTTCAGCTCAATATCTCAAGGCGAATAATACCCGGTACCCATTTTACAGTTTAAGGAAAGAAAAAAGAATATAAAGACAAGAAATGGACATTCTTGTAAATGTTTTCTCTCCATTAAAAGAGGTTTAAGTACAGGCCTGTTAAGAATTGAAAATAGACCCCCCCCCCCCCCCAAAGAGTATGTTTTGTTTAACGACACCACTAGAGCACATTGATTTATTAATCATCAGCTAATGGATGTCAAATATTGACAGTCATAGAGAGGAAACAAACTAAATTTTTCCATTAGCAGCAAGGGATCGTTTATATGCACCATCCCACAGACAGGATAGCAACATACCACAGCATTTGATATACCAGTCACGTTGCACTGGCTGGAACGAGAGATAGCCCAATGGGCTCACCAATGGGGATCAATCTTAGACCGACCACGCATCAGGCGTGTGCTTTACCGCTGGGCTATGCCCTGCCCCAATTCAGGTAACCCATTCTGTGTCTACCTAACCTGCTATAACTGTGTCAATTCAGGTAACCCACTCTGTGTCTACCTAACCTGCTATAACTGTGTCAATTCAGGTAACCCACTCTGTGTCTACCTAACCTGCTATAACTGTATCAATTCAGGTAACCCACTCTGTGTGTACCTAACCTGCTATAACTGTGTCTACCTAACCCGCTATAACTGTCTACCTAACCCGCTATAACTGTGTCTACCTAACCCGCTATAACTGTGTCTACCTAACCCGCTATAACTGTCTACCTAACCCGCTATAACTGTGTCTACCTAACCCGCTATAACTGTGTCTACCTAACCCGCTATAACTGTGTCTGCTATAACTGTGTCTACCTAACCCGCTATAACTGTGTCTACCTAACCTGCTATAACTGTGTCTACCTAACCCGCTATAACTGTGTCTACCTAACCTGCTATAACAATGTAAACAATGTCCTAGATATAATGCACTTTTGAACAAGCATTCTGAGAGTACTACTAAAGCAATACATGCCCCTACTGGGCCCAACATATTTTCATATCTCCTAAGTTCAAGGGCCATAACTCTGTGAAAAATTTATGTGTAACAGTAAATAATATACTATACACACAATTTCTGCTTATTATCTTGAGGTATTGCAAAAACAAAGTCATGAAGAAAAAAATTCTTATCTCCTAAGTTCAAGGGCAATAACTGTTAATCATGAGTAAATTGCCATCAAACTTGACCTGTAAGAATATGTTAAAGCTCAATGTCTTCAGGCATTGTGAATAAAAAAGGTCCTGAAAATAATATGTGGGAAAGACAGGCAGAAACACAGACAGACAAATGGACAAAGGACAAATTCGAAACCTATATGTTAGTATAACACTGTGTAAATTATCCATTACATAGTGTTTATACGCACTGACCTGTGTGTTCCCTAGCAACCAGTCTCATATAACCAATGAAGCCATAACAACGACACACTATCAGAGGGATATTTCTTTCCCATAGCAAGTCACCAAGTTGAAGTAATGTCCTGAAATTACAAATTAGAAGCATGATTTGAACCCTTTTAAGGACATAGAAATCAACTACCTTTTCCTTATGAACTGCAGTCTATATAATTATCAACAATAAATAACAATAAGCAGTGCTAGCTCTGGGTGAACACAAAATTTCGCCAAATCATCTTATTAAACTTAAATAAATGGCAGAAAACCAGTTATTTTTTAATAAAATTATTTCCCCAACTTAAAATAAAATTCGCCAACTGTTTTTAAAATTCGCAACTGGCGAATTTGGCGACTGTTAGAGCTAGTCCTTAATAGTTACAAGTAATTTAAGAAAGTAAATTAACAAACAGCAAATAAAAAAACCCAAAGATAACATAAATCAAAAATATTTTTCTCATCAAATTATAATGAAAATACAGCATTAATGGAAAACAAAATTTAATTAACATGTGTATATTCAGGGAAATATAATCAGTATGACTCACGTGTGTCATAATGATTTCACGTACACCACGAATGATGTAATTTTGTGAAGTGACGTCGTAACTTAATCAGTTAATGTGACTTCCTCAGTGTAAATTTCGGAAAATGACGTGGTTTCATCATCTCTTTTTAGTTACGTTTCAAACGTTTTGACATGGTCCTAGCTTGCTATTCATAAAAATAATATTTGGATAATGAGGATAATAAAGAAATTATTACACTTGCGTGTGAATTGTACTGATTTTACGAAATTCATGTAATACAATAAGCCTGACTTTCGTAAAATCAGTACGACACACACCCTCGAATAATAATCTCTATGTACATTACAAGAATTCTGCAGAATAAAATGTCTCGCCTACCAGTTTTTAGTGCACTGTAATGATCATTCTTAGGTGCAACTATAAACCAAGTTTTATTGACCTAGGACTTATACATGTAGTTTGTGAGAAACAGATCTAAATACGAAACTTTAATTTTAAACTTTAAAAAAAACCATGGTGCTGTTGATATCTCTATCTTACCATTTTACTTTGTAAAGGCGAGACAAAAAACAAAGCTCTGCAAATGATTAAAACAGTTATAATGACAATAATTCAATAGGTTGTATTATCCAGGGATAATTATTGGGTGTTACTCCATAGCACAATAACAAATTAGCTAGATGTGATATAATTTAATATATTATACATGTAGTAACGTACCGCTCACACACATCTGTTGCCACCACAATGGAAAATGATGTGAACACATCACGGTTTGTTTCCAGCAGCTTTTCTGGGCTCTACAACAGCAAGATGTTAAAACTGTATAAAAATGTGAACTAAAGAAATGTTTTATTACGAAATGAAACGAAGACATACATGTATTTGTTTAATTATATCTAACAATATTTTAAACAAAGACTATATTGTCACTAACATATGGTTATTTCAATACTCAGTTCAAAGAGAATAAGAATAAATGTTTAATGACTCCCCAGTATGAATTGAAAGATGTTAAATATATTACAAAACACGATATTGAGAGGGAGAGTACCTATCTAGAACAATTAAATTAATTCCTCATACCACCCTCCCTCCAATAAGCTTAATTCTAATACATTAAATATATGATAAAACACAATGAAAGGACAAAGTTATCAATGAAGTAACTCTCCTCACTCTTGTGATCAAATCTGAAGCAACCGTATATATATATTATATATATTGATGCGAAAAAATAAAGGATCACACCAATACTAATTTTTTTTTTACTGCAACCAAAACCCTCATCCATAGTGTCAGGAAGATAACCATGTTACTTACTCACACTGAATTCCACATTAGTGATATTCAGTCCTATATCACATATTTGGGTTTTATACAGACATTACTATGCATATACATGTACATGTAGTTAATGCAATTTGGTTTATCATGCCATGTGTTCCATTATATCTTTCTCGCAGTCTATTAAATACATGACCAAGCACATTATCCAAGGAGCAAAGCACCTACCACCTGGTACAATAACAACAGTAACTGCCCATACCCTTCCCAAACAACCCATGTGATCAATTCTAAAATGGTCTGTTAAATGTACTTGTATATGATTAATCATATCATCGACAGAGCCACGTACCTCCTCAACGAAGTCTCCAGTTACATCTTCATTCAACTCACTCAGCAAATCAGTCGCAACTTGAGCTCTCGACTGAAACAAAAGAACACACATATATATACTAATTATTTCCAATCTAATCACTTTAAGAATAAGTAGTTTGTTTTATTTATCGATACCACTAGAGTAATTAATCATTGGCTATTGGATGTCAAACACTTGGTAATTATGACAAGTAGTCATCAGAGGAAATCCGCTACATTTTCCCTAATTATGAAGCAAGGGATCTTTGATATGCACTTTCCCACAGACAGAAAGCATGTACAATGTGGTGCTTTGATTTGGACGAGAAAAAAACAATCAGTTGAATGGATCCACCGAGGTGGTTAGATCCTGCGACATAAGCACCTCAAGCGAGCACTCAACCGACCCAATCTGTTTAATACCACTATAATAATAACATATATTAAGAACTTGCCAAACTCGTGTGAGAAATGGCAGGTGTGTGGCAAAGCAGGTCAAAAGAGCTCAACATCCACAATGATTAGTGGACAGACAAGGTCTGGAATGTGAAATTGTTTATTTTTGTCTTCATCCCTTATCAAAAATGAGATTTAATCATACAACTTTTAAGGTAATTTTGTTATAAAACATTTTTTATTTAAATTACACTGCTGAGTTTTAAATTATTCAATGCTACAGTAACATGAATGTGCCAATTCAAAGATCTCCTTCTGATACAGACTTCAAAATTTAAATAACACCATTTTTATTTTACATAGTTTTATGAGACGTACAGATATGTAATAAACTGAAGGCATACTTACTTTTCCTAAACTTTCTTTTGACAAGAAAAAGCTGAAAAAGACACACAAAAGTGGTTGAGCTGATGTTACAAAAGTGGTTGAGCTGATGTTACAAAAGTGGTTGAGCTGATGTTACAAAAGTGGTTGAGCTGATGTTACAAAAGTGGTTGAGCTGATGTTACAAAAGTGGTTGAGCTGATGTTACAAAAGTGGTTGAGCTGATGTTACAAAAGTGGTTGAGCTGATGTTACAAAAGTGGTTGAGCTGATGTTACAAAAGTGGTTGAGCTGATGTTACAAAAGTGGTTGAGCTGATGTTACAAAAGTGGTTGAGCTGATGTTACAAAAGTGGTTGAGCTGATGTTACAAAAGTGGTTGAGCTGATGTTACAAAAGTGGTTGAGCTGATGTTACAAAAGTGGTTGAGCTGATGTTACAAAAGTGGTTGAGCTGATGTTACAAAAGTAATATCTAAATTCATAAGGAAGGAAATGTTTTATTTAACGACGCACTCAACACATTTTATTTACAGTTATATGGCGTCAAACATATGGTTAAGGACCACACAGACATTGAGAGAGAAAACCTGCTGTCGTCACTCGATGGACTACTCTTTTCTATTAGCAGCAAGGGATCTTTTATATACACTATCCCACAGACAGGATAGTACATACCATGGCCTTTATTACACCAGTTGTGGAGTACTGGCTGGAACGAGAAATAGCCCAATGGGCCCACCGATGGGAATCGAACCTAGAACGATCGTGCATCAAGCGAGTGCTGTACCACCAAGCTACATTCTGCCCCATCCCACATGGAATGCCTTTTTTCATACTATGGAATTTACTACAAGTTATTTATTTCTAAGCCGACTGATGTGTAAACTGCACATAAAAAATAGTATTTATTTGTTATTTCCAAAACACTTTTACTTTTCTTCTGACGTCAAACAAAACTGAAATTATTTACCGAATTTTTTTTTTTATACAATGATGGGATGGACTATAGTTAGGGCACTTATGGCCTCAAATAATTTCCTGACATGAATCTTGCCATGATCATTTCCACCTAAACCAAAAGCATGATTTCTAAACTCACTTGTTTCCAACATCCTCACCAGATACTTTATTGCCATCCACAATGGTGAATGAGCCGATACCTGGAAGTAATCACAAATTAAAGTTATCATAAAACACATGCAAGAACAGTAAATTACAAAAATCAACCAAAAGCAATGCAATAACATACATACAACTTTCAAATGTAAAATTTATGTACATGTAGTTTTACAAAATTTGACATTTTAAAATCTTTTAAACGGCAATATGTTAAGAAATAACTTGTAATAAAACATTTTTTAAAAACAATTTCACATTTGTAATTTAGAAGCTTGTTTACATGTCCTCTAGTATAACAAGTATAACAGAGCTGAAAGATTTAGCGCTTTTTGAGGGAATTAAATTATTAATATTTTCACTGGTCAGATTTATAACCACCATTTAATTATACACATAATATTAATACAGTTACTGAATTGCTTCTAGTGTGTCTGTTTTAAACAAAATGGAGAAACATTGATGTATTTTCTGTTTTTTAGATAATTCACCTGCCGTCAAACAAATACATATTCCCTTATGGATAGTAGTCTGGTTCAAACATCCCAACAGTCGATGGAAATTAAATTATTTTTCCAAACCAAAAATATAATTCAGCAGAATTTATAGGATATTAAACGAGCTTTCGTTTATGTCCCGAGTGAAATAATTTTCAATTGTCACGAGCTTTAGCGAGTGACAATAAAAATTATTTCATGAGGGACATAAACATGATACGAAATGAAAGCTTGTTTAATATCCTATTTATTACCCATTATCAATCTTAATTTATATCACTCATCTCATCTCATTTCGTTGACGTTGTAATACGCCAATCGATGACATCATCGTGTAACGTCCAAAGTGTTACATCCCACTGGGCATTCTAGTGGGACGTATCACTTTGATATGTACCAAAATATTTTTAACCATATGGGTAATAAATACACATATGTACCTGGCAGAATAAGGTTCTTCAAAATCTCAGTTCCTGTCGCTGTTGCGTTAATTAAACAAACTCTTGCCGACTCTAGGGCAGCCTGACCATGATCGCCCCATAATCTGAAAAAAAACATAACAAAACCACTGGATCTAGCAACCAAATATTAGTAGTTTACATTTTATGTAGCTACTGCCAGTTCTAACTGCAAACAGTATATTTACACATTTAATGCCAATAATCTTGATCTTGCTCAATGTACATGTATACAAGTGCAGGAACTGTCAGCTGACAATACAAAAGTTATTAATGTATGTATAATTTACATGTAGGCCAAAACAAATTTTAAAAGTGTGCTTCTGGTTACATGTGGAATTTTGTTTAGAGTATGTTACTAGGTAGGTAGCTATAACTTTTTTAAAACAATAAAATAACATTTCAATCAAATGCCGAGTCCTCTCACTGGTGGGGAAATGTTTTTCAGGGTTGGTGAAAATGGCGATGTTTTAGTATCCATTGTTTGACCGTCTTTTTAATTTCTATCCAGCTTTTTATACAAGAGGGGTGGGGTGTAGCCCAGTGGTAGTGTTCGCTTGATGCGTGGTCGGTCTAGGATCGATCCCTGTTGGTAGACCCATTAGGCTAGTTTCTCATTCCAGCCATTGCTCCACAACTGGTGTAATAAAGGCAGTGGTATGTATTATCCTGTCTATGGAATGGTGCATATAAAAGATCCCTTGTTGCTAATCAAAGAATAGCCCATGAAGTGGCAACAGCGGGTTTCCTCTCTCAATACCTGTGTTGTCCTTAACCATATGTCTGATCCCATATAACCGTAAATAAAATGTGCTGAGTGTGTCTCCCCCTGGTTGAATCGCTGGCAATGCCAGGGATAAGACTAGGGGGGGACATGCCTGAACCCTAGTGGACATAGGCATGTAAAAACTGGTCTGAAATCTGAAATGTTGAGTGCATCACTAAATAAAACATTTTCTTCCATACAAGAAAATTATCATTAAAATGCACCAGAAACAAAACATTGGGCTGGAATTTTATAAATTTTCTTAAATGGAGGTGTTTTAAAAGCAATTGTAAATGTATATGTGCAAGTCATAAACAGGCTTTGTAAATTCGGCCCATAATCTTTAGGTAAAATATCTGACCATTACCTCCCTATTGTTAGGTTTATGATTAGTTAGGGTTATTTTTAGGGTTAGGTTTAATTTTTGTGTTAAGATGTGGCTCCCTTTTTTTTACATGTACATATCAATATAATTGGGGTTAACAGGTCGGAAATATTTCTGTCATGGGTATCCTCGAGTAACCGAAAACTGGCCTATTAACGGGAAATGGTTTCTGCACAAGTGCACTGTAATGTACGATTCATTTGATATAATAATGTTTTACCTTGTTCACTTTGTCATAATGAAATCAACCAACAAATGTTAATATTCATGAATGCCATTTTCTGTTGTGGAATATTAAATGCATGTCGTACGTAGTCTAATGTTGACATTCTTCAGCTACTGCCATAAACCAGTCTATTGTTTTCAAGAGTGACACGTGTCACCAAAAACTCTTATGCAATGAATGTACGAAGCAGATGAGACTTTGATAATGACAGCGGTGTGAAACTGTTGTTTATTTGGGTTTGTTTAATATTACACTTCATTTAATATAGTGCGCACAGTGCCAAATGGCGGTCGTGTATAATATATGTATAATTATATGTTTAGTGTCTACTTCAAGTACTCGTCTTTTCCTCATTTGTGCACTTTGTTTTGGGAAGATTTTCTTAATAATTAATTCAAGAAAAGTATTTAATGCCTGGGTTCAATCTTATCCAGATTCCTTAAAAACAAGTCAAACGTAAATAGACCGGTATATGTGTGGTAGCCCAGTTCACGGTTTTTCACCATACTGGGAGAAAACCTAGTGCTGCCACGACCGTGATGTCATGATGAGGTTTTGTCTCCAGGCGATGCCTGGGCTTCCAGGCTACCGGGCAATAAACTGATAAATAGGCTAACCCTCTCTTTGATTAGCAGCAAGAGATCTTTTACATGAAACATCCCACAGACAGAACAGTACATAGTATCAAAGCCTGTGTTACACCACTTGTGGAGTACTGTCTGAAAGAAAATATTGCCCAAGCGGGAACCGATCCCAGACCGACCGAGCATCACTTTCAGGCGAGTACTTTAACACTGGGCCACGTCCCGCCTTGGTATTACCAGGAAGCTAAACGGATTCAAAATTAAATACTGCTGCATCAGTGAAGAGGGTAACAAGAGGATGGTTATTTTACCGATACCCAACCAATAACCACTCGAATATGTACCTTAATTGTCGATCGTATTTCCTACTTTTGTCAATACCACTTTTCGTGGTCGCCGCCATTCTTTATTGGTTTGTTACAACAATTTCCTTCATTGTCGGGAGCACCGAATCCTTGCAGTGACGTACATACTCTACGGTCCCTAGTAGCGCGTACTTTTTATTATGAGAGCCATTTGTGATCAATCATATCAAACATTACTTACATTTTATTGTTTGGAATATCAATTTCCATACATCTGAGTGTATCTGGACATTTTTATGTTGATATTTAAGAAATGCATTTTCCATAATTCTTAAAACGCATGTACCTTTGAGAAATAACAGTTATGAAGACGAGCTCTAGTCTATTTTGAGAGGTATTCCCCAGGTTCAACATCACACGCTCCTGTTTCAAATTAAGCTCTCTTTTTTATATACAGATGTGTTATAGGTTTCTCAGTTTACCAAACTTATTGTCCATTTCGCACGGGCTGAAACTTTAAGCATTACAATTAATTATTATTATTATTATTATTATTATTATTATTATTATTATTATTATTTATTTATTTTTATTTTAAAAAAAATTGGAGGGGGATTAGTTTAGTTTTGATTAAATATCTAGTAAACATAATAAATTAAAATGATGATGAGGACGATGATTATGATGATGATGTGGTTATATTACAAATAAGAATTGTTTTCAAAGATAATCGAACCCAGTCGGTAGCCTAGGTTAATCGTTACTCTGTCTAAGTCGATTAAAAATTAGTACCATCACTGCCTTTAATATAATTTATGAAAGTGTACTGTTGCTGTTTTATTAAAATGTCACACAATAAGCAGGTATTTACGTGTGCATGAAAGTATGCAGGAGTGGGTCTAGACAGTGGCAGGCGAAATTTCTTGCGGGTTTGGCAAACTCTCCCCAAAATATATATACATGTATATATATTTTAAAAAGAGACACAAATTCAAAGTGAGCAAGGGGGGGGGGGGGGGGGGGGGGGTTCGACCCTGAAAACGCGCAAATGTATGCTATGCCATTTTATATGATTCATATATGATTAAACAAAAAATATTTGAATTGATACGCCCTATAACCATGTGTAGAGATACGATTTTGACGTTTAGATTTCAAATGTCTATTGTAAAGTCTGCATTACCAACTAGGAAATGGTCACTAAGCCTTTGTCATCGCAAAAATTTAAAGTCTACTTTATGTTCTGGAATTAGCGTGGCACTTATTTAAAACAAGGCGGCCGATAAATCTCATTACGATGATGGCAGCACCATGACAAGTATTTTCCCACTTTTTTTAATGTAGGCTATTAAAATTATGAGGTTACCATTTTTTACTGAAGGCTACCAAACTTTATAACCACTGAAAAAAAAGTTACGCTCAAGGCCTGATTTGACTCTAAAAGATTTTAACAAACGCACCAGACCCCACATTGATATTTGTTTTCAGGGAAGTGATTAATTGCTCCCTAACTTAGATCATGGGTTTGGGGGAGCTATTTAAGATAGTGAAACGGTCCCTCTAAACAGCTAGGACACATATGGGACCCAGTAAAATGTCTGGTTTTAAGGGGTATTCGGTGTAGGGAAGTTTTGTTTTATACTGGTTGTGACGGTACATGCTCTTAATTTTGTTTTCGCCTGTGGCGATATTAATTGTTTAGAAGGCCGTGTGCAGTTCCAAATTGCACTTATCCAGGTGGGCAACTTGTTACGTAATACTTCTGCGCGACGGTCCTCGATCGGTACGCCTAATACACACCCAGAGCAGGTGTGGAGGCCATGTGGCTAGTAGTTACGTAATATCTCCGGTAGTGCTCTTTATGGCCAGGGGATTGCTCGCGGTTGGCGACAGCCAGTCTGGCGACCTAAGAGAAAGATATGCCGTCTTGGTCGCTGTAGAAATTCAGATGATACGTGAGGTACCGCCTTGTACCCCCAGGCGATTTTCTGATTTTATAATAAATAGCTAGTTTTTTTTAGAGATATCGGGGAGAAGCAAAAAGGACGGCTTCCCGGGAACGTTGTCCGTTTGGACTTTGGTAAATATATTATTTCTGCTCTGTTGTATAACCTTGATGTGATTGATGTGACTTTAAATATTTTAATACTGTATTATACCAATATTATTTAGACAGTGTCTTCGGTCATCTGACGAAGTAAATCGTAGACTGATTGTTCTAACATTATACGAGTATTTGGTAATAATAAGCTTAGCCAGTCATCCTAGAGGACCTAGGTAAACTGTAGGTTATTGTCTTTATTGTGATAGTTACCAGTATTAAGTCTGTATTACAAGGTTATTGAATGAGTAGTTAGGGTTAATTAAAAATTAACCAGTTAGGAATAGTGTTGTAATTCCTTTATTAATCAAGTTCCCCTGGAAGCGTTTCTCATTTATCACACGTGTGGGTGTTGTGTCACGGTGAAGTGATTAGCATATTATGTAAACTAGACACCTAGAGATTAACTAATTAAGTGATCAGTTCTAGGTTGTTATTATTGTTGTTATTAATTAACTACTGCGGCAGTACATTTGTCAGCGTAGGTTAATACAGATTCCAAAGTGTATTGTGTTTTTGTTGTGTTTTCTAGTGAACTAACCGTACTATATAATATATACTTTATAAGATCGTATCTCTGATCATACCTAGAGACGAGCCAACGCGGGTATATACCGCCCGTTACAGAGAGATCTAATAGATGTACAGTTAGGAGAGATATTTGGTCAATCGTGTTTTATTCGGTTACGGGTATTATAGAATCCCCGTGACACTGGTACTCGGAAAAGGTGCGGGTGCGGGTAATGTTTTAACGTGCCCCTATCCACTTACGGTTCAAGCACGCCCATCGCGGATTTGATCTTTGACTTCGCCAATGGCCAACTCATGGGCGGATCCAAGGGGGGGGGGGGGGACCAGGGGGACGCGTCCCCCCAAAAAATTGTTCAAGTGCCCTCAAAATGTCCAAGTGCCCTTTTTGTTTGTAGAATTTTTTTTTTTTTAAGTAAACAATAATTATATTGTAGATAAATGAAATCAAGATTTTCGTGTACATGCGCAAGCTTGCAGATATGTGTCTGTGTTATTGAGTCTCAATGGGGCCCCATTGAGGTTCTAACGCGAGTGACGCCAATTTACTTCATTATTGCTAGTATATTATGACGTAGAACTGTAGGAATTCATATTAATTGTAAATATCAAAACTTGTAGTAAGGTGCCCTTTTGACGAGTCAATGTGCCCTTCTTTTTTGGTCCCCCCCTAAAAATATTTCCTGGATCCGCCCATGCAACTCCAGGAAATTAAAAATGATAGGGACAATTTTAAATTTAAATGAAATAAATGAAACACGGAATTGCAGTTTCCGAGTGTCCAGTTTTGAGGGGTTTTACTGCATTACTATATTGTGTAAATTCACACGCTAAGGGAAACTAAAAATTATTCTCCTTGAAATAGTCTCAGAGTGATGGGAAGCAAATGTGATAACTATCGTTAAACGGTAAGGTTTGACACAAGCAAAATATTAACTATTATTTTAACAGTTAATATTTTGCTAAGCTGTTATTAATATTTTTTTATAGATAAGATAGAAGTTTAGCTATGATAAAAGCAAGCTTATTCAAACCATATCGTATATCTTTAATAAAATATGTAAGGACGCTTTAACAGTTTTCGATCGATCTGATCGCTTTTTTTTTCTTTTAATATTTACTTCCGCACTTCGCCGGGATATTTTTGCGGTCAGATCCACTCAACTACTTACATATATCGTGCTAAGTGGCGGGATATAGCTCAGTCGGTTAAGTGCTTGCCTGAGGTGCTTTCGACGCAGGATCGAACCACCTCGGTGGATCCATTCAACTGAGTAGGTTGTTTTCTCGTTCAAACCAGTGCACCGCAACTAGTCAAAAGCAGTGGTATGTGCTTCCCTGCCTGTCGGACAGTGCATATAAAAGATCCCTTGGTTGTAACTTAAAAATGTAGGGTTTCCTCTGATGACTACGTGCCAGAATCATCAAATGTTTGACATCCAATATTATAGATTAATAAATCAATGTGATCTAGTGGTGTCGTTAAACAAAACAAACTTTAACTTTTTTAACACATCGTGCTAAATATTGCATAAAAAGAATTCCATAAATACAACTGCAATGGAAGCCACCATCTTTGTCATTTAACATATAAGTGGCTATATAGTTGGCTGTCGTGTATATATAGCCTCGACTAACGAGGGCTAGTTATATACATGGCGGTCGTATGTTGGGGAAAGGCCCGTTGTAAAGACACCACACCTCATCTAAACGTCCCAGTGCTAGGCATGGCTTACATCCAGTCAAAAGATAAGAACAAATAAAAGAAACAATATGAAACCCTAAAACATATTCTTTAATGACAATGATATCACACATGAATATATATATATATATATATATATATATATATATATATATATATATATATATATATGCAACAGATGTTACGACATAATACCTAGTCCACTGGTTCTTCAACTGCAAAGTGCAGTACGTGTTTTGGGTGTTGGATGGGCGGGTGTGGGGGTATATCCACATGCCTATATAATGACATGAGGCAATAGAGAATAAAGATCTTGACCTAATTAACTTTCCAAGCATAGCGGGGGTATGCCTTTTGGCTGTGGAATTAACATGTTTTTTCTTTTTTAATTATGGCTTCTAAATTTTATTCCACTAATTTCTTTGATGATGATCTTATTTGGTTTCTTATTAATTCTTTATTGCAAATCTTGCCCACCTCAAACTTACACCTCCATGCCTCCCTTTCTGTTAGGGGGCGAGACGTAGCCCAGTGGTAAAATGTTCACTTGATGCGCGGTCGGTCTAAGATCGATCCCCGTCGGTGGACAGCCAGTGCTCCACAACTGGTATAACAAAGGCCGTGGTATGTACTATCCTGTCTGTGGAATGGTGCATATAAAAGATCCCTTGCTGCTAATCGAAAAGAGTAGCCCATGAAGTGGCAACAGCGGGTTTCCTCCCTCAATGTCTGTGTGGTCCTTAACCATATGTCCGACGCCATATAGGCGTAACCGTAAATAAAATTGGTCGAACTCCCCCCTGCTCAAGGCGAAAAAAAAATCATATCCCGATTTTTTACGTTCCTGTGAAAGCAGCTCGGCTAGCTAGCCCGAGTACTCTGACTGTAAGAGAGCTAGACGGACATTTGGACATAAACACGCTCTCATTACAGTCAGAGACCAACCTATGTCTTTTTTTGTAATGAGAGCGTGTTTATGTCCAAATGTCCGTCTAGCTCTCTTACAGTCAGAGTACACGGGCTACTCGGCTAGCTAGCAGAAAACACCTCAGAATAGCCCTAGAAGGGGTCAATTTTTCAAAATTTTCTGGGGGAGGGCCCCCCAGACCCACCGCCACGGGCTTCGCGCCTGCGGTGCTCGCGGTGTCGGGCTTCGCCAGACACCTCGACCCCCCCCCCCCCCCTGCAAAATTTCCTGCGCACGCCCCTGCTTCCATAGGCGTACGGGCTACCATTTTTGTATGATACTGCCCGTACATGATTGTTTCCAAAATTAAACGAAAATGCCCGAATCTGGATAACATAATTTATTCATATTAGTATTACTGTCAACCAGATTGACCAACGAAGCACTACGCATTTATACATTGATGATTACAACTAATTGTGTGGGTACAATGATGAAAATACATGGTGAAAAGGCTTAAGACCAGCTTATTTTGCCAGAATATCTCTGTCGTTTTTATTTGCCCGAATATTGAGGATTTGATCCTGCCCCCACCCCCCGTAATCGTAGCTTATAGTACATCGGTCTCAATATATCGTGAAATGTGAATCACATGTCGTTCAGATTTAGCCTAACTGGAAACAAGTGCTGACAATGTACAGAAGTACAAAGGTGTTTTAACAGTATATCACACTTTGACGTTCTGCCCAAAGTAATGATCACAAAGCAACAGGGGACAGTCATTGAACTCAACAGTATAGTCATAATATAGAAGGGCTTCCTCCGGATCTTCGCGCCGGCCGCCACGAAAACCGTACTCTTCAAGAGTATTTTCCGGCGGCAGCCGACAATCTTTGCTTCGGGTTTTGTCGGAAAATACCGCCAGTTTATTGGAGAGAATGCTCGTCTGCTGCACGATGATCTGGATGAGTCCAAACACGGGGATGTGGGTGTGCACGAGCACAGTGATGTGGCCCGGGTGGTTCTTCATGTTGTCGAATGTCACCAGTCGTAATGTTAATAAAATAAATCTGAAAAACAAACATTGAAGATAATTAGAAGATAATTCATATGTGTGGCTAAAACAAGTTTGTATCAAATACACGTAGGCTATCTGATAAAACAAAACAAAAAACTAAGTAAAGTCAGTTCTATTTCTTGACATTTTCAACGCATTTATAATTTTGATAAAGGCCTGTGTACAAACATCAAGAAAGTTGACTGATGAAAAAAACAAAAACAAAAGTATAGCTTATAATATTAAATTAAACACACAATTGTGAATAAAATACAGTGTGCGAATAAAATGTATAAAAAATAAGAATAATTTATAATAAAATACAATTTTCATTAAAATACTCAGGTTATTAATAAAATACATAATTGTGAACAGGCTACACAATTTTTAATGAAACGACATAAATGTGAATAAATTACAAACATCTAAATCATTATAATGAGAATAATTTATAATAAAATACAATTTTCATTAAAATACTCAGTTATTAATAAAATACATAATTGTGAATAGGCTACATAATTTTGAATGAAACGACATAGATGTGAATAAATTACAAACATCTAAATCATTATAACGTGAATACCCAGTTATTGTTTCAAATAAAATATACAATTTGAAATTACTTTGGGTTTTTCTCTTTGTATGGTCCATCGATCAGCATCTTACAGTGAGAACAAGTCTCAAAGTTGCGTTCTGTGAGAATCAGCGTGTCCTCTTGTTCTAACCCATCCAACTCCACGTCCTCAATCTCTCTGGAAAGTAAAATGGAAGCTTGTCAAGCTATTAATAAGCATAAAACAGAGGCGGATCTAGGGGTAGTTATAATTTTATTATATATTAATTTTCTTTTCTTTTTTACGATCCCCCTCCAAACTTCTCCCAAAGTTCCCCTGGCATCATTCCATCTCATGTCACTGCCCTCTCCCCCCCCCCCCCCAAAATGGATTTTCTGGATCCGCCACTGTAAAATATTATTGGATGGTGGGCAATGGGAGACAGTTCAGTCACGAAGTGCCTTCAAAGATCATCCGGGCAAAGGATAACATTGGTTTTGGTCTGATCATTTACATTTAATGCAGACAATATATATGTCGATATATACAAAAAGAACTGATGGCAGTAATCTGGCCTTTTAACATTATAAAAAGGGGCTGTAAAAATGAATCTAGGCACAGTAACAGAGGGTACGATATTAATCGGGTAGACAAAACATTTAAACTTCTTTGCATCCTCCCCATGCACCTTAGGCACTGCCCAGCCAGAGCCTGTTTATCCTAGTAGCATATGCTACGGCCCCGTGCTTCAGGGGGCCATGCGGTGATGTGTACATTTATTTTCCCCAGGTTATTCCCCCACCCCCTCTCCCCGAGGGGGTTGCAAAATATATATACTGGGAAGGGGGTCCCGCTGTTATTTGTTCTTATGTGGTATTATTCCTATTTATTCAAACATATGTAGATGATGATATGCATCTCCCTTTCGGTATTGGACTACTGCACAGGATCGTACTCTATGTATGCTGTCAGTTGAACTGTCTCAGTATCAGTATGCATTTGGGGTCATACCCTCGGAAGATAACTCATACTCGCACCCGCCAAGTAGGTGAATGTATATCTGGCTTTACATCCACATTAATTTTAGCCTATCGGTTGGAACCATTGAGCTATTTCTCGTTGCAGCCAGTGACTGCTATATCAAAGGCCATGGTATGTGCTATCGTGTATGTGGGATGGTGCACCGTGCATGTAAAAGATCCCTTGCTACCAATGGAAAAGTGGAAGGTTTCCTCGCTATGGCTATGCGTCAAAATACCCAAATGTTTACCATCCAATAGCCGATGATTATTAAATCAATGTGCTCTATAGGGGCAGGATTTAGCTCAGTAGGTTGAGTGCTCGTTTGAGGTGCTTGCGCCGCAGGATCGAACCACCTCGGTGGATCCATTCCTGCTGATTTTTTTTTTTTTCTCGTTTCAACCAGCGACTGTTCGATGTGCTGGCACATGCACATGGGATCGGCCGAGGTTTTCAAACTATGTTGGCTACTATCGTGTATAACATACTTGGTATATTGCAGGCCTTTTGTAAGGTCCATGTAGCAGACTTCCCCCGCGTTATCTTTGTCCAGTAGAGTGGTAAACAGATGTAGTTCTATCTTGTTGAGTGGAACATTTAAATCGCACATTCCTGAAGAACAAGAGATGCCATTAACAGAACAATGTCATGATTCGCGACTGGTATGCGCGTGCGTGCGTGCTCTCTCTCTCTCTCTCTCTCTCTCTCTCTCTCTCTCTCTCTCTCTCTCTCTCTCTCTGTCTCTCTCTGTGTGTGTGTGTGTGTTGTGTGTGTGTGTGTGTGTGTGTGTGTGTGTGTGTGTGTGTGTGTGAAGCTACATGAACTAATGTCATGGTTTGGATGGTATGCGTGCGTGTGTGTGTGGATCTAGTTCTACAGGAACTAATTGGCAATCACTAGCCGAGACTGAATATTTTTCAAGTTACTTTACATTTTGATGGGAGACAGAAACCTAGCCAGAAAAATGGGGGGTGGGGGTGGGTGGGGGTAGGGGGTGCGTGGAGTGTGGAGAGCTTTTGGAAGGGGGTGGTGGACATTCAATAATCAAAATTAATATGTTGGTAGGTTTTTTGGTGTGGGTTTTTTTTTGGGGGGGGGGGGTGGGGGTTGTGGGAGTCTGGTCTTTTTAATTTTTGGGGGTTTTCAGGAAGGGGGTGGGGGGTTATTTTATTTATTGTTTTTTAAAGTGAACCTAATACGGTGTTTACATGCAAATGTCCATTAGGCCAAATTCCACCTAAGAGGTCATTAAAACGACGACTACTACACTAAAGGCGATGTTACACGATACGAGTGTCTCGTACGGGAATAGCCGATTGCAAAGCAACCGATGAAATCGTAATGTCTTGTTACAGTCGGCTATTCTCGTACGATTTACTCGTATCGTGTGGCACCGCCATAACATCGCACAACATTACCTGCTTTAAAGTCATCATATGACACGACACCTTCTCCGTCTTGATCCAGCTGTTTAAAGATTTCCACTACTGTCGGCGCAACTCCCACAAGCCATCGGTCCATCCGACCCAAGAAACTGTGGAAGTACACGGGGTTTTCCTTTAGTTTTCGAATAGCTTTTTCTAGTTTTTCCTGTAACACAGAAGTATAATGAATCACGATGTTACCCATTGCAAAAGATCCAGGCACGACCTTCCATACGACCAATCAAAACACAGCTGGCAATAATCTTTCAACAGTTTGAAACATTCGAAATGACAAAGCGCATATATAGAGATTATTACACGAGCTTTTGTGTGGTACTGATGACAAGACTTGGTGTCAGCATTCTTGTACTGACCGTGCGAGAGCAAATGTAATACATGAATCCTGACACGAGTTTCGTTAAATCGGTACAATTCACACGCGAGTGTAATAATTTCTTTATTATCCACATAATCCAGTTATTATTTTTTATGAATAACAAGTACCATGTCAAAACGTTTAAAACGTAAGTAGCAGGAGACAATGAAATGACGTCATTTTGATAAGCGATTACACAGATTGGGGAAGCCGCATTGTTATGACGTCGCTTCCCAGAATGACGTAATTTGTTATGCACGTGAATTCATTATGACACCCATCATACTGGTCATATTTCCCTGTATATCTTGAACTATGTGCATAATAATAAAAATGTTTCCTTGATGCTTTTTGAACGAGCATCCCGTGTAGCAGCAGCAGGATTTTATTTTCCTCATGTTTAAATTGAAAATAACTGATTACTGTCTTGAAGGAACATTCCTGAGTTTGCTGCAATTTTTAAGATGTTATCGACCAACAGAGATTTTTTAACGATTCTAATTACACATCAAATATATTTTTTCTGCATAAAATATTAGTGGCTGGATATTAAACTTATTTCTGATCGTACTAGGTTAAATATCATTTTATTTGAAGACAAAATCCAATTTGGGCTTCTTACAAATATTAAAACGTCCAGAAACACATTGAATATACAGACACTGATATTCTAAACAAGAAAATATATTTACTATGTAATTTTAATCGTAGAAATATTTTATTAGTCGGAAACATCTTATAATGAAGCAAACTCAGGAATGTCCCTTTAAGATATGTTTGGGTATACATACACACAACCATATTTATATAACCATGAATACAATAATACATGTATGCGCGTTATTAACATATTCTTTTACCCTTTACTGCACACTCACCATTCCCCTGATCAGAGTAAACTTATGGTGCTATAAGTAAGTCTACGCAAGTCAATCCAGTTCAAGAGTATTAACCTTGAGCGTTTCAGGGCTAGCTTTGGGTAAACAGGAAGTTTCGCCAAATATCTATAAAACTACAAAAAATGTACAAACTGAAATATTTTTCACAATAATATCAATTATTACATAAGAATAATTTCGCCATATTATAATAAAATTCGCCAATTGTTTTCAAAAGTCAAAATTAGCGAATTTGGAGAGTACCCGAGCCCCTACATAGATGTAGCCTATATAATAACAATTTAAGTATCGCCAAATATCCCCGCCTGCTACCGATTTGGTCGGGCTGCTGGTGCTCCCTTGCACCTGCCAGTACAAGCGGTCCCTCCTCTCCACCCCCACCCCCTTCCTGTCATGGACGAAGGAGCCGGCCAAGGCCGACTCTTGTGCCCATGACAGGCGTGCGCTATAACAGCTTGTTCTGAATGTGCACGTAAAACCCTATGACCTGACCTTACCTGATCGCCAAATATCCATAAAACTTCAAAAATTGTAGAAACTGAGATAAGAATAATTTTGCCATGTTAAAAACCAATTCGCCAATTGTTTTCAAATTTTGTAATTAGCGAATTTGGTGAGTGCCCGAGTTCCTCGGTTGGCATAGATGTAGGCTATATAATCATAGGCGTACGGGCTCCTATTTTGGTAGGGGGCAGGCTGGCTTTTGCCCGAATTAAATAAATATGCCCGAATCTCGATAACATTTATTATTTCTGCCAAACAGTTATATAAGGTTGCAAACGAATTACTACGCATTTTTATACGGATTACAACTAATTTTGAGGGTAGAATCAGTGGCGGATCCAGAAAATCCATTTAAGTGGGACCCCAATGATATGTAGCGGAATGCCAATGGAACTTTGGGGGAGGTTTGGAGCGGATCGTAAAAAAAGGAAAATTAATATATAATAAAATTATAACTGTCGCAAAATTGGGAGGGGGGGGCGGGCTCCTGCACACCCCCCCCCCCCCCCCCCCGATCCGCCTCTGAGAATGATAGAAATACACGGTAAAAATGTCTCAGGTTAGCGCATTTTGCCCGAATATCTTGTTTCATTTTGCATGAATTTAAGGTGTTGCTCCAGCACTGTATCGTACGCTTATGTATATAATAACAATTTACAGGCAATGCTCGTACCTGGACCTTTTCATCTTTTTTGAGTTTTTTCTTCTTGCCTTTCTTCTTGTCTTTGCCCGAGGGTGACGCCGCCATGCTGGTCCCCTGGGACATGGACATGAGGGTGTCCTGGTCGGCAGCTCTCGGCGTGTCTTCATGTTTCTCGGAGCCAGAAGCTTTTGACGCCTTCTTCCTGAAATAAAATAACACCATGGATGTATACAACACAAACGCAGCGCCTGGCGCGTATACAGGCATAGGCATAAGGGTTCCCATTTTTGTAGGGTGTGGGGGCAGGCTGGCTTTTGCCCGAATTAACCAAAAAATGCCCGAATCTGGATAACACATTTATTCATATTAGCATTACTACCAAACAGTTATATAGTGTTCCAAACGAATTACTACGCAATTGTATATATAGATTACGACTAATTTTGAGGGTAGAATGACGGACATACATGGTGAAAAAGGTCGAATATCTGTATAATTTTTGCCCGAATTTCATGCTTTCCTCCAGCACTTTGGGAGGTTACCCACCAACCCCCCCCCCCCCTCAATACACTTATGTATACAGGATTTTTGTCAATTATAAAACATTTTTAGCAGATGTCTAGACTGTGGCAACCGAAGTTTATGGGGGGGGGGGGGAGGGGGTGAAGTCATGATCCTCCCTGAAAATATATTGAGAAATTTATTTTTTGTTTGAGCAGGGAGGGGTTTCGACCCCCGAAATTATTCTCCTGAATACAAGCATCTGAGCAGACACACACACACATACATACACACACACACACACACACACACACACACATACATACACACACACACACACACACACACACATATATATATATATATATATATATATATATATATGTATATATATATTGTGACGGAACATGCTCTTATTTCTTTTCGCATGTGGCAATATTAATTGTTTTAGAGGGCCGTGTGCAGTCTCAATATGCACTTAAGCCCAGTTGGGCACTTTGTTACGTAATACCTCTGCGCGACGGTGGTCATGCTCTTTCCAATACACACCCAGGCCAGATGCGAAAGCCATGTGGCCAGTAGTTACGTAATACCTCCGCTAGTGCGGTTTTTACGACCGTGATTTTGGCGACTAGGCGTCAGCTAGTCTGACCATCTAAGGAAAATTGTCGTCTTGGTCTCTGTGGAAATATCACTTGTAGGTATTCGGTGCCGCGATGTACCCCCAGGCGATACTGGGTTTTTATAATAAATAGCTAGGATTTTAGAGATATCAGGGAGAAACATAGGAAGGCTTCCAGGGGGAACGTTGTCAGTCCGGACTGGTAAATATTTTATTTCTGCTCTGTTGTATAACCTTGATGTGATTGATGTGACTTTAAATATTTTAATACTGTATTATACCAATATTATTTAGACGGTGCTGCCGGTAATCTGACGCAGTAGACTGTAGGCTCACTGTTCTAATATATATAAAGCTTAACCAGTCATCCTAGAGGACCTAGGTAAACTGTAGGTTATTGTCTTTACTGTGATAGGTACCAGTATTAATTCTGTATTACAAGGTTACTGAATGAGTAGATAAGGGTTAATTACAAATTAACCAGTTAGGAATAGAGTTGTAATTCCTTTATTAATTAAGTTCCCCTGGAAGCGTTTCTCAATTATCACACGTGTGGGTGTTGTGTCACGGTGAAGTGATTAGAATATTGTATAAACTAGACACCTAGTGATTAACTAATTAAGTGATCAGTTCTGGGTTGTTACTATTTGTTGTTGTTAATTAACTACTGCGGCAGTACATTTGTCAGCGTAGATTAATACAGATTGTTTTGTTTTTTTGTGGGGGTAATTCAACTTCACAATATACAACACTAAATTGCTCTACATTGATTTGGTGCAATTGGTTCGAGTTCCGGCAACGCAATACAATTTGTGAAGCCAAAAAGGATTTTATCTTCTGCGCCTGTGCATTGACATCTATGTATGTACGGGGGGGGGGGGGGGGGGGGGGGGGGGGGGGGGGGGGGGGGGGGGGGGGGGGGGGGGGGGGGGGGGGGGGGGGGGGGGGGGGGGGGGGGGGGAGATTTAGCTCAGTTGAGTGCTCGCTTGAGGTGCTTACCTCGGTACATTCATTCAATTGTTTTTTCTCGTTCCAACCATTGCCCCACAACTGGTCAAAGGCGTGGTGTGTGCTTTCCTATATCTGAGAAAATGCATATAAAAGATCCCTTGCTGCAATAGGAAAAAAGTAGCAGGTTTCCTCTGATGACCAAATGTTTGACATCCAACAGACGGTGATTAATTAATCAAAGTGCTCTAGTGGTGTCGTTAAACAAAACAAACTTTAACTATGTATGTACTAGTCAAACCAGACATACATACACTATATAGATATTCATACTATGCATACATAGGCTCCACATATATCATCGGTTAACTGACCATTCTTTTTAGAATGTCTCAGTAACCGAGTGGGAATTGTCGTGGTTTTGGAACTCAAATCGACATGTATACAACATATAATATCCATCCATCCATCCATCCATCCATGTCAGGGGTGTAGGCTAAGGCTAAACCAATTTTAACAGTGCAATATTAGACTATTCAAATAGTTGTCTACACAAGCTTTCAGAAGTGCTAGAGATCATGCCCCTACCCCCAACCCCACACAATCTCTAGATAGGGGGCCTATCACAGATATCGTTCCTATGAATCTAACTTCTTGCTAATACCAACTAATAAATAAACAAATATTGAAATAACAAAAATGTATATATAAAATCATATATACGACTTAATGTTGCTAACTTCAAAATCAGTCTTTTACGTCTGCTTAATTAAAAAACCCAAAATCACTACAATTCTCTGCTATAAATGTGCAAAGCTTAACGCGAATATCGATTATGCCCTCCACGCGAAATAAAGCTGAATGCAGAATGTTATTACAATGACAAAGACCCGTGGAGTGTACTTGCCATTTAATGACCTGTAAACGCGCGACGTCGATAATCACAGACCCTGTATAGTGTACAGGTGAGAAAAACACTTATCAGTAGTTTCATAACTGGTGACATTCTCAAAATACCCCGATAGCACTAGAGTTACAAAGTCAAGTTAACATCATTAACACGATATGACAACTACAATACATATAGCAACTTACTTTTTGCCCCCTTTCTTCTTCTTTATGCCCATTTTGTGTGTGTAGACTTTGAACAAGTTGTGTACTTGTTTCCAAGCAATTACCAGAGGTTATCAACTTTCGGCAATGTTCGATAATTTCCGGTAACTAATCGGAGAAGGTACCGTTAGTTGGCGTAATATATCGACGTCGAAGTTGCTATGTCTGCACCACCGTAGAAGTAACCTGTTACGGATTGTCTGTTATTTCTTATACTGTTCACACATAAGTTTGCGGATGTTTATGAAATTAAAGACAATGCTTATAATAATAATTATATATGAAACATATAATAACAACACTTAAAATTAATATTTTATTCGGGCGGAACGTAGCCCAGTGGTAAAGCGTTCGGTCTGGGGTCGATCCCCATCGGTGGGCCCATTGGGCTATTTCTCGCTCCAGCCAGTGCACCACGACTGGTATCTCAAAGGCCGTGGTATGTGTTATCCTGTCTGTGGGATGGTGCATATAAAAGATCCCTTGCTGCTAATCGTGAAATGTACCTTTAGGCCAGACGAAGGCACTAAATTTGTATTTCTATTTATAGGAATAAAATGACTATTATTAAAACGAAATGATCAAAGTACTTTGAAATAAGTAATATTTTATATAACAGTGTCGTAGAAACACATACAGACATATCTATAAAGAAAAAAAAATAATACATGAGTGGTCGTTACTACGGCGTTAGATACCATTTATCTCACGAGCCATTTTAACATGTATCTAACGAGCGAAAGCGAGTTTGATAAGTTTTTAAACAACGAGTTGTGAGATAAATGGTATCTAACGGACATGAATGTATCATTGTATTTCTTATATATCCTCAAAAAACCAGGTTTTAAGCAAATTGTAATATCTTTTTCGACTAAAAGTTATTTACAACCGTTGTACTTATAGCTGACTTACGCATCACAAACACACGATTGTCAGGTTAACTATACGTCATCTAGTGTAATCTATTTCCACCGTGTTGTTTTTCATTGGTTGCATGGCACTGGTTACCTGGTCATCACCTAGGAGCAGCCAGTCGTATGTTTTGAAATCGTTAACACACGTAAATGTATGTGTTAACAACCCATTTGTTGTCAAAAATAATGCATGGTGTTCTCACCAACGGGTGTGTAAGAAAATAATACATTCGCGTCCGTTAGATACCATTTATTTCACGAGTTGTTTTAAAATGTATCTAACGAGCGAAAGCGAGTTTGATACGTTTTTAAACAAAAAAGTTGTGAGATAAATGGTATCTAAGGGGCACGAATGTATTATTCTATTTCTTACATATCCTCAAAAACCAGGTTTTAAGCAAATTTTAACATCTTTTTCGACTAAATGTTATTTACAGCCGTTGCACTTGTAGCCGACTTACGCGTCACAGACACATGAATGTCAGGTTAACTATACGTCACAGTCTAATCGATTTCATCGTGTAGTTTTTCATTGGATGCATGGCATTAGTGACCTTGGTCATCACCTAGGAGCAGCCAGTCGTATGTCTTGAAATTGTCAACACGCGTACGTATGTTAACAACCATGTGTAACAAAAAATAACGCATGGTGTTCTCACCAACGGGCGTGTAAGACTCTTTTTTTACGAAACGAGTTAACTTCCCATGTTAGTATATGACCTGCCCCTCCCCCACCTATGAATTTATTTTTTAAACACGTGAGCACATATTGCACAAACTTGGTGCGCTTACGCCACACACCCCCTTTGACGGCAAGACACATTGCTGTCAGATGCGAATGATGTGAACAACATACAAAATGGTGGGGTGGGGTGGTGGTGGTGGTGTGTGTGTGTGGGGGGGGGGGGGGGCAGGGACGTCGCTGGGCCAAAATTATGTTTTCGGACGAATCCAGGTGTACTTTAGATTTCATGATCAACGTGATCGGATTTGGTGAAGTCCCTATGAGCGTACGCCGAGGTCAACATTCAAGCTCATGAGCGATTTGGAGATGTGGAGAGGAGGGTCAGATATGGTCTGAAATACAATCACCATGACTACCAAAACACATTATCCAAGGGTCACGGGCTAATATCATCAAGACAACATCATCGCAACCAAAGACCAAACCACAACTTAACATTATCCAAGGAAGGGTCACGGGCTAATACCATCAAGACAACATCATCGCAACCATAGGCCAAGCTGTACCCCCCCCCCCCCCCCCACCACACACACACACACACAATCAGCGTCCTACACCAGTGCCATTGTTTGCTGATTTCAGATGGATTTGCCCAATAAATGTTATTTGAACATACTAGATGTCACAACAAAATATTTGCAGCTACTCTTAATAGTTTCATTTTACAAGACATTTTATATGGATATTCCGCATTATTTGGAGTGGAACTCTTTTTTCCGCGGAGAATCGTCTGATCCACCCGACCCCCAACCCCCTGGTTACATTTCTAAAGACCATAATTATTGCTCCCCACACCACTTAAATTAAAAAAAAAAAAATAATAAAAATCTTCGACAGGCCTGTGATCTAAATAACTTTTTCGGGAGTCAGGATAACGGTATTGAGCTAGTTTTTATATTTTCCCGCCAAAATGACACCTTCATTTCCATTGGTTTAAAATATATAATTTCACTAAATTAGGTCAACCTAATGGGTGACGTTATATCTTCTCCTAAAATAGTTTTTGACAGATTCTGGAAAACTTGTGTTACTTTTTATGTACCCTATATGATGTACTAAGCACTCGTAAGTTTATTCCAATGCGATGAGCCTGTAATTCCACTTATAACGAATGCATTTGATGAAAAATGTACACTCCTTCTTTACGCGTTCCCTCGGATAATGTTTATCCGGGGTATTAACGTGTATAGAAAATCGAAAGGACAATTATACGAAACAATATTTTTAGTATTTATTAAAAACAAAATAACATTTTCTTTCTGATGATATATTTTATTAATAATATTTATTATAGACATATTTAACAATTTATTGCACACGATTTAAGTCAACATCACCCAGTGTAGGTAGAATATTTGTTTTCCGTTTCGTCAATTCCACTCATTCCGTATTTTTAATAGCTGGTAAATTTTTCATGTCGGTTGTAGTAGGTCGCTGTTGCTTCGTGTCAGGATTTTTGTTGAATGAATCCTGAATGGCAATTGGTAAATTAATTGACATCTACTTTTTCGAGATTTTGGAATTGGGCTTGATATTTTGCCTATTTTACAGTGACTATTCGTTCTTTTGAATGATTCTATCGCTTTACAAAAGAACATCTTCACATCGCCGACACTGTTGGTATGGCTTCCACTGTTCCAGTCACCACTGCTGAATAATTCTGTTTAATGTTCTTCACGTGACTGACTGTGATGACATATTGACACTTGCGTATTTTTAATGCAGTCAATTAAATTACTCGTTCTAAAATAAAAAAATCATCCATGCAGCTAAAAAGAATGTGAGGGGAGACAAGCCGCTTGATTTTTATTACTTCGTGATAATTCGAGCTGGTCAAACCTACTTTACAGCCGACCTAACCTACATCTAACAAGATTAATTTATTGATATGATTATTACCCCATCATTTTAAAATCTGACACCCTAAGTTGCATTAACACATCACTACACACGCAAATTATATACTTAAATATGTTTTGTTTACAAAAAATACCTAGGTTGCAAGCCAGTTTTACTTGAAGTGTGTGTGTGTGTGGGGGGGGGGGGGGGGGGATAGTTACTTTTGTCTGAAACATGTTTTAGAACATAATACCTCATAATTGTAGCAAATGGTAAACCTCACAAGTTAAAATGGGAATAAGCAAACATGTTTATCCAATTATTTAACACACAGGGATTTTAATAGTTTACCATGTCTGATGCTGTCAAACTGCAACCTATAAATTCCTTGGGAGTTGTCCACCTTGGTATTAAAATGTAACAAAGGCAGTTCAGAGATGAATATTGCAGCAGGCATCACTAAATAGTTGTGTGACCAATTTTTACTACCGCTACCTTATATTTATTATTTATGCATCGCCACCCCCAATTTTTTTTTTCAAATGGGCCTGGTACATGAATATTGTTTAAGATTAGATGGAGTCTTTTTAATACTTTTGACCTGACACAAGCTACATATGACAGCATTTAATATGCATATTGAGAAAGAAAATGCTGCTTCATACAAAGAATTTGAAACCAAATTTCCAAAGAGGTTTTCAAATCGCATTGATGATTCAAATCTAGCCTTCATTCTCAAATTGTACACGTCAATTGCATGCAATTTTATTGATACAATGCATTTACATAGTACCTTGTTCATATATATGTTATTCCATGCACAGGCATTCGGTGCACTGGTGGGAAAAAATCAATTCATGAGCAATATTTTATGTACACATTTTTTAACAGCAGTGATGTCCAATCTAATTAAAATTAGCTCCACTACATTACATGTGGATCTAACACCAGCCAGTTGGAGCTTATGTTCACCAATCAAAACGTTACTTGCAGAATCCTGCCAGTGATTTAAAAATAATTTGAAAACATTCTGAATTAGCCTGAGGGTATATGATATGTTTCATGTGAATTACGAATGCCTTATTTAGACCAGTAGAACTCATTTTAATCGGATTGCTAACAACACTGTGTAGTCCCCAATGTCCAGGTAACATTTCGTCTGTAAATAATAATTTAAATATTGACCAATCACACTTTGCCTTTTATAACGTTATTTGGGAGCATACAAATTCAAAAAATATCGGGCGAGTCTATTTTAGTGGCCGCAGTACAGCGAACCATACCAATACGTACGGGGTGGGTTATCAGTCTTCAGTTTTACATTAAAAATTATTTATTTATTTATATAAAAAAACCCAACTAAATCAGTCTTCAGTTTTACATTACAAATTATTTATTTTATAAAATAAAACATGTTTTAAGGCATTCGTAATTCACACAAAACATGTCGTATACCCTCAGGATAATTCGGAATGTTTTCAAATTATTTTTAAATCACTGGCAGGATTCTGCAAGTAAGGTTTTGATTGGTGGACATGAGCTCCAACTGGCTGGTGTTAGATCCACATGCAATAGTGGAGATAATTTTAATTAGATTGCAGTGATGTCATGACCCAAAATATTTACTAGTGGCCTAAAACTACACATTGACAACATCAGTTTTTGTATAATAATCCACTTAAGAAAATCCAGATATGGAAAGCACATTTCTGCATGTAAAACATGCACATGCGGAATCACATTAATGAAAAGCTGACCACTATGCTTGTAAATATAACATAATAATTATATGTTAGGCCAGAAATCTCTAGTACTGGTATTAATGTTGTTATATGTGGAAATGTGCTTTTCTGTATCTGCGTTTGCACAATCGGATTACTATACAAAACTTTGACATTGTCGAGGTGTACTTTTACGCCAAAAGTAAATAGCATTACATATAGCATATTTTTTTGCGGTATCTCTTATGTGAAAAAGGTACTATGTAAATGGAACTGTGTTAATGGAAAGTGGGCTTTATTTTCAAAAAGGTATTGCATCCCTGTTAAAGGATGTGGGATCAAGGTTGCATGCTTTTTATCCTTCAAGCCCACATATAAATGTATGATTATTTCTAGCACAACCCTTGTGAAACTGTTAAAAGGTAAATAACATCACCAGCTATTATATAAGAGCATGAATGTTACAATAGTAATCCTTGATAGCGCTAAGACATGATTTGTTTAAAACTGAAGTTATGTTTGTATTTTGCATTAGCAGGGGATGTTATGGTAAGGTGAGCTAGTAACTTTTCTTTGTTGTTGTATATATAGGTCGATGCCTCCGTAGAAAGTCTACTCATTCTGGAACTGCTTAATGGCTGAACCTACTCCGTCAGACCTGGACACCACTGTAAAGGCCGACACTGGCAAGATGGGTAGCAACGACACTGACGTCAACAATGTGGAGCACACTACGACGACAGCGCCCGAGATCCAGAAGCAGCCTACAATTGAGCGCCAGGACTCGCAGAATTCCAGCATGTCGTCACCGATGAGTCCGCAGTTTCCGGACCCAGTCCACGATCTCCCTGTGGAGCTACTGCAGCTGGGGTGGAGGAAATTCTGGAGCAGACGTGAAAATCGGCCGTACTTCTTCAACAAGCACACCAACGAGTCCTTATGGGAGATGGAGCAGCTGTTGGCTCATGTGGCAGCTGGGGTGAGAGACGCTTTATAATATTTATTTTATCCAGTTTAGTGGGGGCGGGATGTAGCCCAGTGGTAAAGCGTTCTCTGGATGCACGGTCGGTTCGGACCCATTGGGCTATTTCTCATTCCAGCCAGTGCTCCACAACTGGTGTAACAAAGACAGTGGTATGTACTATCCTGTCTGTATGATGGTGCATATAAAAGATCCCTTGAATGAATGAATGAATGAATGTTTAACGACACCCCAGCACGAAAAATACATCGGCTATTGGGTGTCAAACTATGGTAATGCAAATAAAGTGATGATCAACATCAATATAAAAATTCAAGGTTTAAACAAAAACAGTGTAAAGAACTGTGTCAAAAATACAAATATCACAGAATTTTACGGACACCGAATTTTACTCTAAACTTCAATTTGTGCTGTATTGGCCATTCTCAAAGAGAATGTTACACCCCTGCACCACGGTGAGGTTACAGCACGCGCAGGGGAAAAGATCCCTTGCTGCTAATTGAAAAGAGTAGCCCATGAAGTGGCGACAGCAGGTTTCCTCTCTTAATATCTGTGTGGTCCTTGACCATATGTTTGACACCATATAACCATAAATAAAATGTTTTGAGTGTGTCATTAAATAAAACATTTCTTTCCTTCCTTATCCGGTTACGGATCAACAGACCTTGTAAAAAAAAATTGAGGGGACTGATTAATAGCTCCTCTAACATACAGATAATGAGGAGCCACTTAAGATATTGTAGTGATTTCCCTAGAAATTAGACAAGGCATTGTAGACCAAACACTTTTGGGGCATTTTCACCATTTTTGGGGCACTTGTTTTTCGTTAAAAATACACAAAAATTAATTGAAGTAAACATTACTGTAATTTATATGTTTGCTTTAATAAATGAATGGCAAAATAAATACTCATTCATTAATAATAAATTTTTGGGTGTTTTATAAAGGCAATTTTAGAATTAATTACTGAAAAAGGCTTGTTTAGTCTCAGGGCAGCATAGTGCTGATAAAGGCAAGATGGTGCTAGACTATTGAGGCATGGTGCATACTAAAACAAACTAGGGAAAACACTATATTGGCATATGGATACCATAGAAATTCACTTGTTAAGGGGAGTTAAACATTACTCTACTTAAACTAATCTCAGGAGAGTGTTGAGTGAGGGTCATAGATCTGTTTAAACATGGAAGGAAATGTTTTATGTAACGATGCACTCAACACATTTTTATTTATGGTTATATGGCGTCGAAGCTTAAAAATGGAGGTCTGGGTCAGGCATGCAGTCCTGTCAGGGCTAGCTGTGGCATTTGCCAACATTCGCCAGTTGTGAATTTTGAAAGCAGTTGGCAAATTTTAGTTTAGCAGTGAAATGATTTCATGTAATAATTGACTTTTGTTTTTAAATAACTGACAATTTCTGCAATTTGTAATCTGCCTGTCATCATAACATTGGTTAAAGTGACAGAACCTGGTTTTTAAACACTGCAACATATTTTTCACAATTAGAGCAGTTTTTAAAATTGAAATCGGACATTATTAAAAAAAAAAGAGTTTAAATGATCCATTTCCATACCTCCAAAGTGTTTGTTGACACTGGTGTTTCTATTACCACAAAATGCATTTTTCATATTTTTCAAAACAAATCTACCTGTGAGAAGAAACAGTTATAAATACGAGCCGCAGTCTATTTAATGGTGTTTGTCCATTTTAAATATTTTTGAATGGTTATTTACAAAAAATACTTCAGTACAGTGGTCTTTTATATTCACATGATGAGTTCTGTTAAAATAAATTTTATTTTTAACATCTTTCATTTCAGGCTGGAAATGTTTTCACAGATCCTCTTGGTATTGCAAGTTCAGGTTCTCAACCAGTTTCGACAAACGATGTTCGACTGAGTCGGCCCAGCACAGAAATCCCTCCAGTTGTAATCGGAGATAAGAGGAGAGCAAGTAGTGAATTATCAGTCGGCTCCCCAACGAAACGACTTGCTTTTAACTACAGGTGAAGTACATGTATATCAGTATCTAATGCTGGTCTGGTTTTATCTTATTCTGTTATTTATGTTGTTCAAAAATGGAAATTGTCATTTTTTAAAATGTCCAAAATTTAAATAATAGCCAGCATATGGTAAAATGCATAAAATACCTGTTAATTAATAAAAATTATTAAGTGGTGTGAAAATGGAGATTTAACCTGTGACATTTAATTGTGATTTGCTAAGAACCTTTAAATTAATAAAATAAATGTATTGTAAGATAATATAGGTGTAACAAAATCTAATGTATTTTTATTTGAGTTTTAGCCTTATTCATTATATGGGCGGGGCATAGTCCAGTGGTAAAGCGCTCACTTGATGCGTGGTTTGTCTAGGATTTATCACTGTTGGTGGGCCCATTCGGCTATTTCTCGTTCCATCCAGTGCATCATGACTGGTATATAAAAGGCTGTGGTATGTGCTATCCTGTCTGTGGGATGGTGCATATAAAGATCCCTTGCTGCTAATCAGAAAAAAGTAGCCCATGAAGTGGTGACATCGGGTTTCCTCTCCCAATGTCTGTGTGGTCCTTAACCATATGTCCGACGCCATATAACTGTAAATAAAATGTGTTGAGTGCGTCGTTAAATAAAACAGTTCCTTCCTTCCTATTCATTATAGAGTTAGATATGAATTCATTGGTTTCTTTTTGATGCAGAAATACTGTTCAGCAAGTTGTATTTCTTGTTTTTTGAATTATAATACCTGTTTACTTGCAGCCCTTTCTGGAATTTTGATGTGCCATCCAACTGTCTGTTTTATGAACGAGCTCCATCAGTTTTACCTCCTCCAGTTCCAGAGATTGAGCAGTTTCGAGCAACGCTGACATCTAAACTGCGTGAGAAATACCAGGAACTCTGCCAGTCCAGAGAATGTAATTATTACAAACTTACAGTTTTAGCCACTGTTCATTGCTTAGTCATCAGATGTTGCTCACTGAGCTATTGTTTTGTTCCAGCCAGTGCTCCACAGCTGGTGTAACAAAGACCATGGTGTGTAATAATATCCTGACTCAGCATATTAAATATTCCTTGATGCCAGTCAAAAAGAGTAACCCGTAGAGTGCTGGGCTAGCTCTGGGTCAGCAGAAAATTTCGCCACGTATAGATAACCCAGTTATTTTGTAACAAAATATCAATTAATACATGAAATGTTTCATTCACCAGATGAAAATAAAATTTGCCCATTGTTTCTCAAATTCGCAGTTGGTGAAATTGGCGAGTGCCAGAGCTAGCCCGGGAGTGGTGGCAGCAGGTTTCCTCTCTTATTATTCATATGGTCCTTAACCATATGTCTGATTCCACGTAAACCGTAAATAGAATTATTTTGAGTGCCTTGTGCATATATGGCAAATATATTCCATTTGGCAGTAAAATGTTGCCTGTTTGGTTATTTTTGATTTATTACAGTTTATTTGACTAGGATTTCGAAAACAAAATTAATTTGGATAGGTAAAATGTTCCAAATTTCTAACGTTTTACCTAGTAATTTTCTATGGTTTGTTCACAACAAAAATTCTTTTTGTAGCAATTGATCTTTACTGAGTTTAGATGAAAACATTGGCAGAGATACTTATCTTATTTTGCTTATTGTTTTCTTTTTTCTAGCTATTGATGCCCCAGTGGAATCTTTTAATCGCTGGTTGCTAGAAAGGAAAGTTATTGACAAAGGAAAAGACGCGATGCTGCCGTCAAACTGTAGGCCTGAGGTTTCTCAGTCTATGTACAGAGAGATCATGAATGACGTCCCAGTTAAACTCGTGAAACCAAAGTATACATCCGATGCCAGGAAACAACTTTTCCGATACGCTGAGGCAGCAAAGAAGATGATAGACTCACGGTACATAGATTGTTTCATGTAAAATAAGTTTATTGGATAATAGCATGGGAAATATTATTGTCTGTTTATAGGATTTTATGTTTGAAATTTATGTGCCACCCATGGCATTTACTGCTGAAAATTTAATGTTCTCTTCATACACATATAAGAATTTTTATTTAACTTCCCAAAGATAAAATGGGGTGGACTTTCTATGGCTCTAATTTTAGACTAAGTAATGGTTTGAAAACAAGAATAACAAGAAATACTTTTAAAGCAAAATTTGTTTAGAAAACTCTTTAATTTGAAGATTATACCATCAGATACTTGATCCACTAACTCATCTACTTCTGACTGGCTTTTGGAAGTTTAATACAGCCCATTGTTGGAAGGACGAGTGGCAGACAGTATAGGTTAAGGTCAGGACAAGTATTTTTTTAATAAGAGGACACGTTAAATTTTTCTTAATTTTTTATTTTTTATATTTTGTTAGGAATGCCACTCCAGAGAGTCGGAAGGTTGTCAAATGGCACGTAGAAGACACGTTTAGTTGGTTACGGAAGCAGAACAACCCATCATACGAAGATTATCTTGTAAGATTACATCACGTTTTAATGTCCTGTTTTGTACAAATTTGTTATTTCAATAGCCGATGATTAATAAATCAATGTGCTCTAGTGGTGTCATTAAACATAACAAACTTTCTTTATTTCAAATAAAGGATTGGTTTATAAGAAAATAACAATGAATAACTCAGTTCAATACACAATCAAAGTTATGCTATACAGGTTCAGAATTACAGTAAATTTAAGAGTATTCATAATATTGTTTTGAGAATGCACAGAAGTTTATTTTATTTTGAGCATGGTTGTCATAATAACCAGCACATCACATGTGCTACATTTATTTTAAAAAGATTACCTATTTGAATTGATGTGTATTTAACACCTTGTTGTCTTTATGAAGACACTTCATTATACTTCGTAGCCCAGTGGTAAAGTGTTCAACTGTTGCACGGTCAATCTGGGATCTATCCCCGTTGGTAGGCCCATTGGGCTATTTCTCGCTCCAGCCAGTGCACCACGACTGGTATATATGCCGTGGTATGTGTTATCCTGTCTGGGATGGTGCATATAAAAGATCTCTTGCTTCTAATTGAAAAGAGTAACCCATATACTGATATTTCTTTCCTTTACTTGCTGTATTGCCCACCTGAGGTGGACAAGATGTCTTATGTTAAGATACCAGAGGGTCATAGTTTAAAAAGTACTGAGGTGTTGTTATCCTGATATTCCATTCCTTTACATGTGATATTGTGTATTACAGGAATGGTTAGCCAGCCTCACCTTACTGATACCCCGTTCTCACTTGAATGATTTTCAACACAAATTCCATGCGACTACCAAATCGTACAGGGCATGGCAATATGTTGATGATTCGCACAGGTTGTAAGGATGTCATGTGTAATTCGGACGGGTCGCATGCCAGTGCATGTTTTTTTCAAATGTTGAAAATTTACATACGGCTGTTGCATGGTTCACATTGGTCGCATGGGGGTTGCACAGCAGTTGCAGTGCGACTCCCAGAGGATCCCCTGCGACTCCCGTGCGACATCCATCAGACTGCCATGCAACCTATGCGAAGCTTATGGGAACCTGGTGCAGAAAAGCAGTCGGGCGGAAGTTGCACAAGTGAGACTGCATGGGGGGAAAAAAACCTAGCTAATTTGTATGGGAATCGCATGGCTGTACAATTTTTTAGTCGCACCGCAGTTGTACAAAAAATCGTTCTTGTGAGAACTGGACTTGAGGTAGCTAAGACATCTAATGTTAGACACCAGATGTTTTGTTTATAGGAAATAATATATATAAAGTATCCGATGCTGCTATTTGTTTTGAGTAGTGCTCTCCAGACCAAATCTTAAATTATCTAATGTTAACACAAAACAGTTCAAAAAGTACTGAGGTGTCGAATTTCATCACGACATCGACGGCAATTTCAGTTGTTCCCCAAATATCTTATGGTGTCGACTGCATGAAAAATGCTGCACCGCCTTACCTGGTTTGCTCCTGTGCCCTTCGTATATATATTTTCTATAGACATTACCTGTCCTCAAACAAGTGCACCACCCCCCCACGCAAGTGGTCTGGTCCGAACATCCCAACAGCCAATGGGATGGCCTAAATTCTTCTACTGTATACTGCTCTCTAGTTCCGGTCACATGACTGTAACTTCCTTCTTTTTCTCTTCGCGAAAGGGTCTGGACGTCTTTTGTTTGGCTCTGTTTGGAGTCAACTTTTTTATAAGACCTTTGGTTTTGTATTCGTGTTTGGGTGAAATGTTTTTCACCTTAAATTTCGTTAGCTTCGTTAGCTTTCGTATGTTTCTTTTCGCGTATTCGCTTGACTTTCAAGCGTTTATTACATGAAATGTTGTTATATTGCCGGTTGTCGTGTCGGACGCCATTTGCAAAATGGCGTCTGTATTGACTGGCTTTGTGTTGGGTGGAATGTTTTTTTTTTTCACCTTATTCGTTAGCTTTCGTTAGCTTTCGTATGTTTCGCGTATTTCGCTTGACTTGCCAAGTGTTAATTACATGAAATGTTATTATATTGCCGGTTGTTGTGTCGGACGCCATTTGCAAAATGGCGTCTTTGTTGACCGGCTTTGTGTTTGTGTCATGGTTTCTTTTCTTTCTCTTTCACAGATTGAAAACTTATTATCATGTCAGATGTTAATGTTCAGCGACAGGTACGAGCGTGCCTACGCTGTAAGAAGTTCACTGCAGGCGGCGACCCTCATGAATTATGTCCGGGTTGCCGTGTTCCTTGTAGCCTCTCTTCAAGATGCGACCTGTGTTCGGGCCTGTCTACTGTCGAGTTCGCGGCTTACTTGAAGGTGCTGTCGGCGAGAGCCAAGAAAGTGGAATCTTCGCCGTCAATTGCGGACTCCATAGCAGATGTATTACGTTCGATGCTACCTACTATGCTGAAAGAGACTATGGCGTCAATGGCGGCCTTACCACAACCGGCGGGTTTGGGGCCAGGTCCGGTTCAAGTCCCCTCTTCGGGGGGTGCGGCTCCAGGATGCAAGACTTCAGATGACAGGCCTGCAGTTCCTACGCAGCCCTCTGACAAGCCGACTCAATCAGTTAGGCGTTCCACGGCCTCCAAGGATCACCGATCTTCAAAGTCATCTTCGGCGCAGCGGAGCCGGGACCGGAGCCGGGCTCGTAGCCGTTCCCCACGACCTGCACGTCTCCCTACGGGTTCCGTGGATCGGCAGCGCAGACCACCTATTGACGCTTCAGAGGGTTCTCGACGGGACCGTCCACGGTCCGGTTCACCAGTGAATTCTGTTTCGGCGGATCGATTAGCCTGTGTTCGAGACTTTGGAGATGCAGCGCCTACAGCGGTTTCCGTCATTGATGAGACTGAATCTTCTGACCATATGAATATGAGGGATTGCTTGGCGGCAGTCTATGACATGTTGCCGTCCTTGCCACATCCACCAACGCCGTCCAAGAAGGGACCGACACCGATGATAGCGACTGATGTCCCTCCGGAAGATGTGGTGATCCGTTCCTTGGCTGCCGGTACACTCGTATCCGAGGTGGCGACGGATTTAGACCGCACTTTTAAAGACACAGCGTCTTTCGTCGCCTTCCCGACTTGGGGTCACCGTATGTATCCGGTGTTTGACATGACCTTTACAGATGTAGCTCCGTCCTTGGATGAAGATGTTCACCGTCTTGGGAAGTCGTCAACCGTGGATTTGACGGACAAACAAGTACAAGCCATGGATACTGCCCAGAGACGTTGCTTGTTTGTGTTATCTTACTTGGACGTTTTCCTTGCGGCGATGGCCACCCAGGCAAAAGATGCACGGTGCTACGCGCTGTTTCAGCAATCGGCGCAGATGCTAGCTTTCCTGACGTCTTCGGTGACTTCGATGTCCTCGATGTTAATGCAATATCGTCGCCAGGCTTATTTAAAGAAATCCACTTTGGATTTCCAGCATAAGAAGGAGCTGTTAGCTCAACTGTGGTCCGCAACGAAGCTGTTTGCAGGCAAAATTTCTGAGGTGGTGAAGGCCAATGATAAGGACCAACAGTCGACAGCAACTGTCAAAGCGTTGCAACTTATTTCGACGTTGGAATCTACAAAGCGGAAGTCTACATTCACACCACAACCACCATCTAAACGCTGGAGAGGTTCCTTTCGAGGTCAACCTTCTCGAAGGTTTCCGGTCAGACGACCATCCGGTCCGCCAGCTCGGACCCAGGGGAAGCCTGGTCGACGTTGACGCCAGCCAACAGATCGTGGACTGCTCAGATTGCTTCAACCTACGCCCGCCCCTGATTTTGAACCAGAACAACGATTCGGTTTTGACGCTTCCGGTGTGTACCACACCGGTCGGAAGATCCATGGTCGGAAGTCGACTTCGCCGTTATTGGCGAAACTGGCAGACACTTTGCCAAGATCCGTTTGTCACGTCGATCTTGAAGACAGGGTATCGTCTGCAATTGTCTGCCATCCCTCCATTGACCACTTCACCTCGAGAACCGCGGCATTCCGTTGCGCAAGTCAAGGTTCTACAGGAGTCCGTCAACAAGCTGGTGGAGAAGGGAGCCGTTCGCAGCATTTCGGAAGTACACTTAACACCCGGATTTTACTCGGACATCTTTCTCGTACCAAAGAAAGATTCTCCAGAGCTGCGAATGATTCACAACTTGGCGGTCTTCAACGACCACTATCTGTCTCCTCCTCCGACCTTCAAGATGTTAACGTTGCGAGATATCATAGCCGTGATCAGACCGGGGGATTGGCTTGCCTCGCTAGATCTAAAGGACGCCTACCTGCACGTTCCGATGCATGCCGATTTCCATCACTACCTACGGTTTGTGCTACAGGGTCGGCATTACGAATGGACAGTCCTGCCCTTTGGGATATCCATAGCGCCATGGCTGTTCACCAGAATCACGACTCCGATGTCACGCTTCCTGCATCGCAGAGGTATATCCTTTTACCCATACCTCGACGATTGCCTGATGAGGTGTCACAGCAGGACAGGGCTGACTGCACATGTTGCCTTCATCATGGACTTTCTCAAGCAGCTGGGTTGGATTATCAACATCGAGAAATCTCGACTGGCTCCCACGCAGTCTCTACAGTTCATAGGCGCTTGGCTTCGACCCGACCTGGGCCTCGTTCAAGTTCCTTTAGACCGTTGGGAGAAGATCCAGACCATGATTGTCATAGCCCTCACCGCTCCAATGACCTTCCGCGGTTGGCAGAGTCTCCTGGGTCTCCTCACTTCTGCCCAGGATTTGACACTCAGAGGTCGTCTCCAGTTGAGGCGCTTGCAGATGTTTCTCATACCGTTTGTTCGTTTCAACAATCCGGACTTGATCATCTCACTTCCAGACGATCTACGCTCCAGCCTGCAGTGGTGGCAGCTCCGATCGAACGTCTTAGAAGGTGTCTCTATGCGGGCCTTCATAGCCACTCATCACCTATTCGTCGACGCGTCACTGGAAGGTTGGGGAGCCCATCTAAGCAACCAGACTACTTCAGGGCTGTGGTCTCCCGGCGAACTCGGACTCCACATCAACCTGTTAGAGTTGTTGGCAGTCTACTACGCTATCCTTCATTGGCGACAGATGTTGACGGAAGCCTCTCTCATGGTGGCCACAGGCAGTACGACCGCGGCGGCTTACATCAGTCGTCAGGGCGGAACTCACTCCAGCAGTCTGCTGCAGTTGACTTATCGTCTCTACAAGCTGGTCGACGAAATTCCATTGCAACTTCGGGCTCGTCATATTCCAGGGGTTTGCAATGTACTAGCCGACACATTGTCCCGGCCGTCGTCTCCACAGCCGACGGAGTGGATGCTCCATCCGGAAGCGTTTCGATGGGTGTGCGACAGACTTTGGACACCAACATCGATCTTTTCGCCACACGATTCAACCATCAGCTGAGGGTTTACGTGTCTCCGGTGCCGGATCCCGAAGCTCTGGATCTCGACGCATTGGCCATCAGCTGGGAACAGATGGACGCGTACGCTTTTCCTCCACCAATCCTCCTTCCAAGGGTGCTTCAGAGGTTTCAGCTGTACCATTGTCGCCTGTTGCTCATTGCTCCGATGTGGCCATCCAGGATGTGGTATCCAGATCTAATACGTCTTGCCGATCCACATCCTTTACCGCTGCCAGACTGTGATCATCTGTTGCTGCATCCCACGTCAAGACTGTACCATCCACGTCCGCAGTTGTTCCAACTGCACGCGTGGACTTTATCTCCAAGAGTTTGAGGAAGAAAGGTTTTTCTTCACAGTCTACGGCGGCCATTTTGAAAGCGCACAGATCATCTACTACTGCGGCTTACAACGTCAGATGGCTTTGCTTTCACCGATGGTGTGTTAGAAAAAAACTCAAACCTCAGACGATACAGATACCTCGTCTTGCTGATTTTTTTGCTGTATCTGCGGACCACTTTACGATTGAAGGGGTCTACCATCGCTGGGTACGTTTTCGGTCATCGCTACTGTTCGTGATGTAACTACTGGAACGAAGTTATCGGGTATTCCTGAGATCCATAAAATGATCAAAGGTTTTCGCCTTGAAGATCAAGTACACCGGTTTTCGGCCACCAAGATGGGACCTGAATTTGGTGTTACGAGCGTTATCGACCGCACCTTATGAGCCGATCGAGTCCTCTTCCCTGCAAGATTTGACACGGAAGACGGTGTTTTTACTCGGTTTCGCCACGGCTGCTCGTGTCTCAGAACTTCATGCTCTTGATGTAGATTTGGTACGTTTTCACCGAGATCGGCGTGCAGTCAACTTGGGGTTACTCATGCACTTTATTGCAAAAGAATCAGTTACCAGACCAAGCGCCTCGCTGTATGTTGTGCAGGCCCTCTCCTCTATCGTTGGTCCGGCGGACGTTGAGGACTTGGCGTTGTGCCCTGTTAGAGCCCTGCACCAGTACATCGAGAGGACCAGATCTTTTCGACAACATCGTAAAGACTTTTCCTTTCCTGTAACCAGAGTCGGTTGAGGGATATTACCAAGAACACGGTGGCCACCTGGATCCGGTCTTCTATCCTGACCGCTTATCAGAAGGAGGGTTTACCTGCTCCGTCTGCTTCCAATCCGCATGAACTCCGTGCCTTGGCTGCCACGATGTCCCTGCATTGCAACACATCCATTCAGCACATCATCACTGGCTGTTTCTGGGCGACGGACTCCATCTTCGCCAACTATTATCTGAGGGATGTCTCCACAGAAGACGTTGAGGGGTTCCATCATCTGGGTCCGGTTGTTGCTGCACAGACTCTGTTGAATACAAGCCATCCTTGTCGCCGTTGATGTCTGTCTGATTCTGGGCTGCATACCGAGATGTCCACCGAATCGACAGGTGAGGATTGCTTAGACTTTTGTTCTTTTGCACAGTTCACGCACTGGTGCCGGAACTTTTGTCTCGATAACCTTAACTCTTCACTGCATGTGGTTATTGGTTGTCGTTATTGAACTAACAGATCTTTGGTGTACTAGACAGAAAACATTCGGGGGTCTTGTTTTGTTCAATGTTCTGACGGATGCACCTCATTAGGTTGTCGCTTGTTATTGAAAAACTATAACACTTCAATACGTGAGGGTTACCTAACACCTGCATCCCTGGTGGCTACGTCTTCCCACCCTGTCAGAACCAGCATGAGATGTGGCTTCCGCCTCCTGGTTCATGTGTTCTAGGAGCCGTACCTGCCACTGCTGACGGATGCCACCATTCTGGTTGTTGTTACTAACATCACCTGCATTGGTCTGTGACGGGCATCCCTAGGAGGAGGGTTTACCAAGGTTGGCCTTATTCTTCCACTAGTCAGCCTCTTTCCCCCGGTTGGGGAGTTATCACAAGCATCTACGGATCTCGGCACCCACCACCATCTGTTGAATGCTGCACTTGTTTGAGGACAGGTAATGTCTATAGAAATGGAGAAAACTTGAGTGTTTTCTCTTTTATAGATACATTACCTGTCCTCAAGATTCATCCCGCCCGGGCCTCCCCGCTTCCTGTTCTCTGTGCGATGCGCTCATGGAAAAAGAAGGAAGTTACAGTCATGTGACCGGAACTAGAGAGCAGTATACAGTAGAAGAATTTAGGCCATCCCATTGGCTGTTGGGATGTTCGGACCAGACCACTTGCGTGGGGGGGAGGTGCACTTGTTTGAGGACAGGTAATGTATCTATAAAAGAGAAAACACTCAAGTTTTCTCCAATTTTTTAAACCCAGCATTTTATTATTTAGAAATGACACAAAATGTAATATAAAAAATCACAGCGTAGTCAGGCTGTTTGTTGACATACTAAGTGACCAGTCAGTTACACCAGGATGTAAATCAAAATGTGCTAAAATGCCCATAAAAATAATGTTATTTAAAGCAGTTTTAAGTTCACGACATCTATAAATATGTTCTTTGTTTACATTAAATATCTTATTAACCAATATATCTTTTCAACTTGGCAAGATGATTGGGACGTTGAGGTAATGAACAAGCTTCATTGTGTCAAGCCAGTCCTGAGAGAGTGGCAGTCCTACAGGTGGTGCAGGAAGGATGAAGTAGTTTTGTGCTCTGTCTGCATATTTGACACATTCATTTATTTTGACCTCTAGTACCCAAGTACTGTAGAATACTTTATTTTCGCGGGATTAAATTTTCGCGATTTAATGAAAATGGGTCAATTCGCGAATCTCCCAACCCCCATCAATGAAAAAACGAAGTACAGATGTCAATAATTTTGTTTTAAAAATGGAACTTAGTTTTGCCGGTTGTTACGCTAATCTGTAGAACTAATCTTACATGTACACACGAGTGCTATACACATAAAACAATAGTTTTCCTGCTTTAACCAATCAAGACTTTATTGTTTACAAGTTAATCCTTATAATTGTTATAAAAACAAAAACCGAAAACAAACGAAACGAAATTTGAAGGCACAAGCTACTAGTACTCAGTAACTTAAGTTTGATTGAAACAATATTTATTGCCGTCAAAATACTAGTTCAAAACGGTTTGTGATTGGCTAACAGGCCAAAAATAAAAATAAAATTGTGAAACATCTGAACATAGCCCAGTCCGGATTTTTTCATAATGCATGTTTACTTCCGTCGTTGAACATGTGTGGACTCTGTTCGATGAACTGATCGCTAGCTCATGCGAAGGAAAACAGCATAAAGCATAAACACTAGAGTCCAAGACCTAGCTGTTTGCCTTTGTGCCTCTCCAACTTGCCTTGGTGCCCTAATTTTTGTTATTAAATCAAAGGCAAAACTTGCCATGCCCCCCAAAATTGAAATTCGACCCCTGCGCTGATATTCCTTTCCTTTACTTCTTGTATTATAGGAACGGTTAGGTTAGCCCACCTGAAGTGGGAGTGCCAGCCTCACCTTACTGAAGTTGCTACTTATTTTCCTTTCCTTTACTTGTGATATTGTTTATTGTAGGAACGGTTAGCTCACCTGAAGCGGGAGTGCCAGCCTCACCTTACTGAGGTGGCCAAGGAGTCTGTTAAGGGGATCTGCAGCAAGATCTACCACATGTCTTGTGACACGGTGCGCAAGATCTCTGACAGACACTGGAAACTGCTAAAAGAACATAACATTCATGGTCAGTGCAGACAAATACAGAGATTCTTTAAACCAAATGTACCCAATGCTTTTAAAACATTAAAGGGACATGCCTCAGTTTGCTACATTGTAAGATACTTCCGACTAATAAAATATTTCTACGATTAAACTTACATATTAAATATATTTTCTTGTTTAGAATATCATTTTCTGTATATTCAATGTGTTTCTGGTCATCTTAATTATGTGTAAGAAGCCCAAACTGGATTTTGTTTTCAAATAGTTTTGTATGTATGAAAAAATATATTTTAGGAAATAAAATGAAATTTAACCTAGTACAAATATTAGAATGATCAGAAACATGTTTATATACAGCCAATAATATATTATGCAGAAAAATATATTTGGTATGTAATTACAATCGTTAAAAAGTCTGTTAGTCAATAACATCTTAAAAAGAGCATCAAACTCAGGAATGTCCCTTTAATAGATTATCCTGAGATTGAAGCTATTACAATAAACTGTTGATTAATACACCAACATGTAATAAAGAGATCTGGGTAATAAATCTAGAAAATATACTGAAAGGCATAAATAATGCAATGGATATTTCACTGAATATTTTCTTACAGAAATATAACGTCATATATATATACTCTTCAAAAAAAGAAACGCAAAAGGGTACAAATGGGTTATAACTCCGATTTTATGTTTCCTACCGGTTCATGCTTTGTGAGTATAAGGTCATTGCATGTCCCAAACACATTCCCACGGTTACATTCGATAAAACGCAGCTACTGTACAATAAAGTTCCAAAATGTGAATATTCGCAAAAACGCAGCCACGTGCAAACCATGTCACCACTGCACGTGCGTTGTCTGCACGTGCAACATGAACACCGACAGTATAAAAGTGCAGGGTGTTCGCTTGCCTGGCCTCTGTATCTGGCCGACAGTTGACAATCCAGGACATGCCACGTCTCAGTGAACCGCAGAGAAACAATGCCATCGGCCGACTAGACGCAGGCGAATCCAGAACGGCCGTTGCCAGGGCATTCCATGTGTCCCCAAGCACCATCTCCAGACTGTGGGACCGTTACCAGCAACATGGATCAACACGTGACCTCCCTAGATCCGGTCGACCACGGGTCACTACCCCCGGCAGGACCGCTACATCCGGGTACGCCACCTTCGGGAACGATTGACTACTGGCACCTCCACAGCCGCAGCAATACCAGGTTTGCGCAGGATATCCGACCAGACCGTACGGAACCGCCTACGTGAGGTAGGAATTCGTGCCAGACGTCCAGTTCGAGGTGTCATCTTAACACCACAACACCGTCGACTCCGACTGCAGTGGTGCCAGATTCATCGACAATGGCCTCAACTGCGATGGAGACAGGTGTGGTTCAGTGACGAGTCCCGATTTCTGCTCCGACGTCATGATGGAAGATGTCGCGTGTATAGGCGTCGTGGTGAACGTTATGCGGCAAACTGCGTGCAGGAAGTGGACAGATTCGGCGGGGGTAGTGTCATGGTGTGGGCAGCCATCTCACACACTGGCAGAACTGACCTGGTCCACGTGCAGGGCAACCTGAATGCACAGGGCTACATTGACCAGATCCTCCGGCCACACATCGTTCCAGTTATGGCCAACGCCAACGCAGTGTTCCAACATGACAACGCCAGGCCTCACACAGCACGTCTCACAACGGCTTTCCTACAGAACAACAACATTAATGTCCTTCCTTGGCCATCAATATCACCGGATTTGAACCCAATTGAGAATCTATGGGACGAGTTGGACCGACAGCGACAACCACAGCCCCAGACCCTGCCCGAGCTGGCAGCAGCCTTGCAGGCCGAGTGGGCCACCATCCCCCGGGACGTCATCCGTACTCTGGTTGCTTCAATGGGAAGGCGGTGCCAGGCAGTTGTCAACACACGCGGAGGCCACACCCGGTATTGACTCCAGATGACCTTGACCTTGGTGGTGTGTCCTATCACTTACTCACAATGGACTAGAGTGAATTGTGAACAATCCTGCAACATTTGGTAATTATCGGACTCACCATTCAATAATTAAATCAATTCTCCAAATGTTACAACAATGTGGTTTTGCGTTTCTTCTTTTGAAGAGTATATATCAGGGGTTCAAAAAATTTCAAAAAAATTACTTGCCACAGGGTAAGTGCCAATCAGATATTCACTTGCCCCATATATTTTTTCACTTGCCCATACTTCTTACGGTAACCAATTGTGTTCCTCCTATTTAATTTAATTCAGTGCTTAATAGTGTAATAATCTTGAAAGTAATTGGTTTAATTGCACAAATAAAGAATTTTGCCAATAGGTTACAACACTTACCTAGGAAGTACTAAATGTATATGTCTGTCCAGTAGTATCAACTCTCTTCTCTATTTGTTGATTTAAATTTTGTTTTTAAATAGTGTCCATTTGTTGATTTAAACTTTGTTATTTGTTTGGTAGTATCCACTTGTTCATCTAAATATAATTATTGTGTCAATGTATGCCTTAGTGACCACTTGTATGGCCGTGGATGTTGTGAGATCCCTTTCCACTCGTGAGCCATTCTTTTATGGCTGGCATTGGTTCAAAAATGTTTAGGGATTTTGGCCCATGTGTCATTATTGTGTGTATATTATTTAACATTTTGTGCCCCAAAACACTTCTCTGGCAATGTCTCTGGCAAACAGTCGTGGCTGGGCTCAAAGTAAACATGAGCTATGTTATGTTGTTAAATAGTTCAGGCTTGGTAAACAACAGCCGGGAAGTGGGTGTACATCGATTGCAGCCTGGTATTTTTAAATTATTGAGCATAATTTATTTGTTAACCCTAGAACGCCTGAACATATAAACAGCGATGTGAAAAATATCACAGTTGGTGAACAATCAATAAACAATGTAAGAAAAACAAAAAATATAATAAAATAAAGTTTTTGGATTTTTTGGCCAAATTTAGGGACCATATCATATATGATACATTAGGTTTTAAACAGTTAGTTTCCAATGTATCATATATGATACGGTGTCGAATATTTGTGCTATTTTATGTTGCAATCAACATTCAGAGCCCTCAAAAGTACCCGGTCTCCGGTGGCAAATCGCCGCCTGAAACAGCTTTTGCCGCCGCCTACTTTTCGAGTAAAATTGTTCAGTTGCTGCATTTAATGGATGGTGACTGATTTGCGCTAACAGAGGCCATGAGAATGCATCTCAGAGGTTCGATTTTTCAAATGTTTCTTGTGGAGGGCCCCCAGACCCCCCACTTTGCCCCCTGCTATCATCACTGTTGTAGCCTGCTACTTCTTAAACTATTGAGGGCGCTGAACATTATTTCATCCCTCTCAACTGTCGTCATTATTAGCAGACTAAAAAAACAACGTATTCAACAGGTGCTAATGCAGAGTTCGACAAATCCGCTAGCCCGACGCCCGTGGCTAGTGGTTTTTAAGTTCGGGCTAGTGAGAAACGCAAAACCACTAGCCCCTGCGGGCTAGTGGTTTCCCCCCTCCTCTCGTCATCGCTCGATCGTGGGTTTTTTGTTTTCTTTCTTTCTTTTTCTCTCGGCTAAAATTTCGTTTAATAAATTTGATTGTGACGTTTCTCATCGAATAATATCAACAACGCAATGAGTATATAATAATAATCCACTTGAGCTAGGTCTGCAAACTGCAGTAACATGCTATCTCTACATCGTCACAGTTACAGCATGCATTGTTTACCTTTCCCTTTCAAGTTTCTGGCACAGGAAATAAAGTCTAATGACATGCGTGTTTTGATTGGTTAGACACGTCACGTGGTCGTTAATCTCGCACATGTTTTAGGCTAAGAACTTGGAAATCATCAATCGCAACGACAGGTTAATCTCAATCAAGTAAACCCCAGCCATGCTTTGAATTTCAGTGTTTGTTTTATTTACCTATTGTTTTTTAATTTAACACTTCGCTAACATGTGGTTATCGGCAATCAGGAAAACAATTTACTTTAATGGTAACCGCATATGCAATGACTCGGCTTGGCCTATTACGTGTAGCGGTTTGGATAAAACGTCATAGCTGCCGATACAAGATAATACCTTTTTTGTTCATCAATTAACAACGGATTAGATGTCGCCGTTATATTCTTTTGATATCGGTCTGACACGGGATAATGCCCTGTATTTGGCATCACCGTTCCTGGCGACACTGTCGTACCCTCATTTAAATTTAATTATTTTGATAGTGTTTTTAGATACCAACCAAGAGTTTGCTCAATTAATTTTCCCCGGGACAAAAACGGGACAATGACGATGGATCACACTTGACAAAAGACAAAACGTACGACAAGACAAAAAACTGAAAGTTACAACATGATTTAAGTGTTTGTTTTATTTTACTGTTATACTCGTAAATGTGTAATGTTACAAAAATTATATAAAAATCCAGTTATAATTGATCAGGAATTTGGGCTAGTGCTTTATCTTGGTGGGCTAGTGGTTTTCACAAACCCACTAGCCCTGTGGCTAGTGACTTTTCAAAATATTTGTCATACTCTGGCTAATGTAAAATATTAACCGTGTTATTTCATGTATGCCATATTTCTTCTTGTAAAACGAAACTGATGAACTCCATCGAAGAAATGCAGCAAATTTTCCAAATGTAAACCTGCGAAATGATCAAATCATAACAATAAACTTCTTAAAAGAATTAACAACAATAACTCCAAAGATGTGAGTTTTTAGAACTAGGTCCTATCACTGGTGAAATGCGTAAAAACAATTTCTGTCTTTGTTCAAACAGAGGTGGACTTGGCATTTTTGGCATTTCACATAGCTAAAGAACGGTTTTGCTGCAGGACATAATTTGTATCGCTGGCGAGATTTTTCCCATGTTGGGAAATGGTTGTATTCGTTGCTCCGAACATCAGGTGCGACCAATTTGGAGGATTTTGGTCGTTTCACGTGTGGAGATTGGTGTAACGACCGGTCTTCCTCAGACGGACGCCCACATTTCTTTTTCTCTTTTCCAGCACTCGTCAGTGATTGGGCACACAATGCCTGGAACTTTCTCAATCTCATGATTTTTCTCTTTTCTGTGCCAATTTCACCATGATACCTTCGGTACACAAACCAGGCATTTACCAAAGCAATGGTAACAGAATACCAGAAGAGGTATAAATACCATCGAGCCGATCGCAAGTTGTACTTGTACATGGATGTGCACATGTTGAGAAGATCTATGCCACCCATAAACTTATTGTACTCTTCAACAATGGCAGGTTTGTCAACAGTTTCATATTTTTTTCTTTTCTGTTCCAACGTCTGGCTTGTCCAACTGGGTCTGCACAAACGTATGACGATATCAGGCTGACAGGTCGGTTGTCAACCCAACGAAGACAAACCGTATTTGTTTTTTCTTCAACCATGTACTCGTAGTGCCCACGCTTGTTTTTTTTCAGTTCCTTATCATCAGATAATTTGCAATTTTGTACCCTATTCATGTGCACAGTGCCAATGTACCAAATCTTTCTTTTTTAAAATGTTTCTACAAGTGGTATAGCCGAGAAGTAGTTGTCGGCAAATACTTTGAAATGCCGATCTGATGGCAAAGTATTTGTCAGCTTCTCAACTACACCTGCAGCGAGACCAAGTTCTGATTTGTCATCTTTGAAGGCTGCCTGGTACAAGTCGAAGTCATAAATATAGCCATCAGACCCCGACCTACCCCATAGCTTGAATCCCCACTTGTGAGGTTTGTTTGGCATGTACACATGCAAATGTGACCTACCCTTGAAAGGATAATGATTTCATCAACAGATTGGCACTCTTCTGGTGGTATAGTCATGCAGTTTTTCCGCATCGCCTCAAACCAACTTCTAATTTTCCATAATTTGTCTTCTTTCATTTTATCTGTTGCATTGTTATTGTCCTCAAAATGGAGCCTGGATAATAATTTCAGAAATCGATTCCGTGCCATAACACTAGAGATGGAACTATAAGCTACTTCCTGTTCCCAGTAGCATCGTGCATTAGGCATCTGTGCGAGCCCCATGAAAAAATATATCCCAAGCACCTGCTCTAGTTCCTGAGGGGTGGTATTGGTAGATTTTCCGTCTTTTTCAACACTATACTTGTTGGTTTCTTTGGCCACTGTGGCTAACATATCATCTGTAATGAACATTTTAAATAGTGAATACGGTGTTATCTCGCCGTCACTTGATGTAGGCAGTGGTGGCAATGTTGTATTACCATGGAACTTGGTATCTGATGGAGGGGTAAACATTTGCTTACACCACTTGTAATTGTTAGGTAGTGTTAGTTCATTATTAAGCAACTGTTGTAAAGGTATGTCATCATCACTGTCATAGTCGTCCGTTATTTTCTTTCTTTTATTGGATAACTCAATAAGTGGCACATCATCATCACTGTCACTATCAGTGACATGGTGATCCTCAATTAGCCAGTTAGTGTCATGTGGGTCGTCATTTTCAATTTCATTTTCATTCCCATCAATTTCACTAAAGTCGCCATCTATTATTTCAAGGGCATCTTTCAATGTAAAATGTTGCTCATTCATAATGAAATTGATGACAAAAAATCTGAAATGGAAAACAAAAATCTACTAAAAAAATATTCTTTTATTTTACTTATTTTATTTAGGCTATTTATTTATATAATTTATTATTATTATTATATAATAAAGTTCTTGTTTATAATAATACATATATATATTTTCATTATTATTGCTGTGCTATAGCATTTTTAAAACACTGGCGTGTGACTGTTTTAGAGTTTGTATTTTTGAAATTCTGGTATGAGACACTTAACTTTAATGACGTCAAACCACGAACGCCTGACGTATCATATTTGATACGCGTAGTTTGGCGCCTTTTCCTGTACATGTTAAAATGTAAGTATCAGATTATTTCAGTTTACTGCATTCTTTGTTTATTACCACAAATATACATAGAATTTACTAATCAGTCCCACTCACCTGCGTGTTACATTTCTTTATAAAAAAATTCTTCAGATGCGAATGTAGCCCTTCTTGTTTTCGTCCATCTTTCGACACTAATTCTCAAAAAATACGATAGGTGGCACGAGTGTTCTGTACTAAATGTGATACATTAGGCATTTGTGGACAATGGTATGTTGATTGTACAAACTGTTTTATATTTGTTAATTTTAATTAACCTAATTTATTTTGCGTATCATATTTGATACAGGCGGGCGCTCTAGGGTTAAAAACTATTAATAAAGCAGAAAAAAGAGAATATATTCATGTATGTTTAGAGGGCATCGCACCATCACGATTATGACCTAGGGCTAATGAAATATAACTTCACCTTACCTGTTAATTTTACACGAACGTAGATGTACATTTGTAAAGTACTGAAAAAACAAACACATTAAGTATATTCTGCTACAAGGTTTATTATATCTAAATTAAAATGTCTTGCAACTTTTATAAGAATACAGTTCATAATATTTATGCTCTGTTCAAGGTAACTCAGAAATTATAAACTTGCTTTACGCCCCCGTTCATTTGCAAAGGGCAGATTCTGGAACCACGTTAATGTCTAATTTAATTTGAATATGTCAACTTTAAACTGTATCCCACCTCATTTACCATGTTTGCAAGTATTAAACATTATGATTGCACACACAAGGCATGTATACTTTATTTTTATATGAGAGCTCTGTAAAGCGTATTGGATGTTATTTCTAAGTTTGAAGATCATCGAACCGATTGCTTGTATGAATTCAGTCGAACGTTCAGTGGCGGAAATTACCGAGCTTAGTCGATAGTAAAAGGGGAATAACTCGTCAAACTTTCAACACATTGGCAAGAGTTCCGATCGTTCCAGCATTTAGGATTAGGGTTAGTTCTCCTTACAGCTATGTAAATGCTCGCATGATCGGAACTCTTTCTAAAGGTTTTACCGAGATTTGTAACAAAATTTTAATAAGATGTTAGGTGTTACATTAGTCACTTGTCATCGGGCATATGCAGTTAACATAATTACTTGCCCGGCATGAAAATTCCACTTGGCACGGGCGTCGGGCGGTGGTATTTTGAACCCCTGATATACACGTTAAGCATATTGGACAAATGGTGTGTTGGTAACACATGTAATTGAGCAGAGCATAAAAAAATGTATAATGGAGTCACAAACACATTATTTAACACATAAATTAAAAACTTTACATTAATAAATACACTTAGAATTTTGTTTGGCAATTAAAAGAACAAATAAATTGATACATACAAAATTTTACGACAAAAACAGAAATGACAACCATTGATGAATAAATACAATTGTAACTCATGTATTGTACATTTGTAACTCGTATCCCAGTTTCAGAATGCATTGTGTTAAATTAAATTGTGCTAGTTTCAAATACATTTTATATTTTTTATATTGACCAGAAATGGAACCTCTACCAGAACTTGCCCACCCTAGAAAGGTCCCTTGCTACTGTATCCAGATGGCCGTACCTGCGTTGAGAGTGCCACACATAGAACACAGTACAGATGGAGAAATGACCGTTCTACGCATCAAGGGGGATGAAGTTCGTGTCAACAGTGCACACTTTCACAAACTGGTCAGTGGAGTACTCTTATAAATTTTCTTATAAATTGTATACTCCAGCCGCAAGGTTCAATGGGTAGGTGTAAACCACTTGCACCGACCAATGATCCGTAACTGGTTCAACAAAGGCCATGGTTTGTGCTATCCTGTCTGTGGGAAGCGCAAATAAAAGATCCCTTGCTGCCTGTCGTAAAAGAGTAGCCTATGTGGCGACAGCGGGTTGCCTCTTGAAAACAGTGTCAGAATGACCATATGTTTGATGTTCAATAGCCGATGATAAGATAAAAAATCAATGTGCTCTAGTGGTGTCGTTAAATAAAACACACTTTTACTTTGTATACTCCAGATTAGTTATTAGTTATTAACATATTTTAGATGAGTTAATGTTAATTAAAATTAAGCAAATTTTTTTAAAGGTTGTGTTTACTTCTGGGCATTTGTGGCCAAATGTCCAGTATTTATATCCATTATATCCCAAAGACTGTGTTTTTCTGACAAGATTCATATGCCAATATTTGTTGATTTTCATTGTTGATAAAATGGTCAATTTTATTATCAAATTAGCTCAAAATAACTCTGATGTTCTGCCATTATTGTCTAGCGAAAATACTTGCCGAAAACCACTTTTTCATTTCCCGGTATATTCCATTGAAAAACAAAACTAAAGCTGTGATAATCTCATTCAATCTATTTCCTGTGAGTGTCGTGTGCAAAACGGCAGGAAATACGAATTGGGGAATGCACTCTATACAGTGTACAGTATGTTGACTTGCGATATCTTGTCTGCAGTAATCATAACATTAATACTTGTTGGCTGAAATGGGGGGAAAACCTGCATTTTTGTAATAATTTTTAAAACATTTAAAAAAAAATACCCACAATTTATAAGAAATTGCCTAAAGCAAAATACTCTAATATGGTTATTAAAATTTACATATTGATCAGTAATACATTTTATCAAAAGTGTGTTTTGAAGAAGACAAATAAAATAAGAGTGATAATTATTATAAGCTGTTTCTGAATTCAAAATACTGTTTTATTATTCTTTTGTGTTACTTGATAGAATTTTGCAGGAGTTTTGTTTAATGACCTAATAAAGCCAATACCACTATTTAATTATTTGATATTTTCTTCATTTCAGGAACAGTTATACCGATTAAACTGTCGAGATGACCCCAGATTTGAACACTTCCTGTCACGGGTCTTTTGTTTAGGGAAGCGATACCAGGTTGGTTGGACTGTTACAAACAGTCATAATGTTTTTGTTGTTAGAACACTATACTACTTGTGAAATGGGATTTATTTTATCTGAGATGCAGAAGGCTGTATGTTTGGTGGACCTATAGGATTTTACAAATTTAACTAGGAACCAATTCACAAAACACTGTAAAATGTAAGTCTACGATTGTTATAATATGACTGGTCTTGACAAATTCAAGGGTCTTGTCAACAGGTATAAATTTAGTCAACTATATATACAAATAATTTTCCATAAAAAACATATTATATATTTGCAACATACTTGGAGCCATTGTATGTGCTGTCCTGTCTGTAAGATGGTGCCATCTCATGGTCCATTCCTTGACATGGTAAGGTAGCTTGCATGTCTCAATGACTAGGAGAGCTATGCCAGCTGGAGCATCGGCTCCTGGTAAGGTCACCCAAGCTGGACTGGTCAAAGGGTAGAGACTAGACTAATATGGACCGGACAGACAGAGGACGTGAGTGAAGAAAGACAACTGTTTAGGAGAAGCAAACTCCAAAATCAAAACGGCTGGCGAGGCTCCGAATCCTAGTAAGGAAACTCTCCTAGGAGAAGGAAAACTCCAAACTCAAACCAAGTCCACTGAAGTCGGAGTACAGAAGCTATGCATCAGTATTAGCGTGAAAACCGAAAGGAAATGTCTGTACATGCACCAAGCTCTTTGATCATCATCATGGTGCATATAAAGGACCCTTTATCATCACTACCACTCTTATCAATATCCTTTACAAATCTATAATTAATATACAGTATAACATAATGAAACAGCCTGTCAATTTCACGTGATTATTCACCATTATTGATCTTTTTTTTTTTCTTTTTTTTTCAGACTCTGTTTGGCATCCATTCAAAAGAAGGAATTGTCCTACAGGGGGCCCTGTCTGTCTCGGTGTTTGAGTGTCTACATCGAGTGTTTGGGGTGACATTTGAGTGTTTTGCCTCTCCCCTTAATTGTTATTTCAAACAGTACTGTTCTGCATTTTGTGATACGGATGGATATTTCGGATCTCGGGGGTAAGTAATCGGTTGTTATTTCATACAGTGCAGATTTTTCGTTTTGGAGGATGAAAATCAGTCAGTCAAAATATGTTTTTGTGCAAAGAGCTCCTCAGAATTTCGTCGGACCGTAAGATCAGAGCAGCTGCTCAATTAAACATCACCTGGAACATCAAGTCTCTCCATTTGGAATTAACAGGTGAACAGTCTATTACTCTTCTGATAATTCCAGATGGCTAAATTCATATAAAGAGAGCTATTCCACATATATATATATAAAAACACAAAAAGAAGCATAAGAAAATATCAGTGTAGAAAGAAGACTTTCTGTCTTAGGTGAATACGAGACAAACTTTCACCCCCTGCCCCCCATTTAGCATTTGAGGTACTACGGGCTAATGATAGCTATTTTCTTTTGCAGACCCGTATTGAATTTTCATCCATTAACGGGATCCTTTGAAGCCAACCCACCTTTTTGTGAAGAACTCATGGAAGCTATGGTGGACCATTTTGAGGTACTTTTTTATGCATTTATATTTTATATTCTTTTCTTTATTTTCACATATTCAGACTTATCTAGTATGGCTAGATGTAAAAAGAAAAGGAAAACTGTTTTCAAAATAATAAAAATGGTCTAATTCTCCATCTATGGATTTGAAGCAGTTAAGGAGAGTTTTCAGCCACTTTGCTGGTGGGATGTCATGACAGTGATAGAAATAAGCTTTTTTTTTTTTACACTAGTCCACCGGACAAGTACATCCACAAATCTAATTGTCCATCAATAGTTTTACTTGTAAGTTGTTGGTTTTATTCAAGAGCAAGGACAATGTTTTTTATTGCTCAAAGTGAAACATCATCATAATTTTTTACTTGTCCGCTGGACAACCACTGAGGTACGTTTTGCTTGTCCCAGCAGATTATCACTTGTCAGGACAAACGGATAAGTGCTTATTTCGAACACTGCATGATGCACTTAATATTCATTACTGTAATTGTTAGGTCTAGAATCTGCTAATGGGATCTCATGATCTGATTGATAATGATTTATTGTAATTATTATAAATGGGACACCTAATGGACCAAATAAAAAGTCCACATTTAAAGGGACAGACCCTAGTTTCAGCCCGTGAAAATTAACACTAAGTTTAGTTAAAGGGACAGATCCTAGTTTCAGCCCGTGAAAATTAACACTAAGTTTAGTTAATCTACACACCTGTAACACATTTGGATAAAGTTACAACTGAGTGAAACATGAGTCTGTGACTTTGAAATGGTGAAATACCCTCTAAAAATAGACTAAAACACGACTCCATAACTGTTACTTCTCAGACGCACATGCGTATTTAAAAATATGAGAAATCCATTTTGTGATATTAAAAACGCCAGGATGACCAAAAACACTGCGAATGTATGGAAATTGATAATCTAAACCATAAAATCTAAGTAAAGTATGATTTCAGTTGTCAAAAACGGTTATAATAGTAAAACATATGCCTCAGTGTTTAAAAATTAGGGTATGTCCCTTTAAGAGGAATCTGGATTTTGAGAGGTTATCTTCTATACCATACTGATGTTTATAAAGGGACCTTGAAATACATCCAGTTTTGAGGGAATTGTGTTTACAGTGGGTCCAGTTTTGAGGGTTTCACTGTATTTTAAATGTTATAATATTTTTTATGCCACATAAAAAAATATGTGTAGTTCCGGTTACCAAACCGGCCCTTATTTTTTCCGCTGACTTTATTTTTTTTTTACACCTACAGATCTTCAAAACAGCGAGAGGATGCAGAATTTGTTTGAAATGCTACTTTATTGCTGTTTGCTAAAACCAGTATGACAGATTTTAGGAATGAATTATTTATTATTATTATTATTAAGTTATACCCTACCTACCCTAAAAAACACCCCAGAACCACACATATTTTCAAGCCTTGACCTTAACTTTTTTCAGCTGTAGCCAACTGGGCTATCAGGTTATAAAACCTGGTAGTCCCCAGTAAAAATAGGTAGCCCCATCATTTTAATACTGTAAAAAAATTAGAGAAAATATTAAAATCATTTATTTTTTATTTAAACATGTTTTAGTTTTTTTTTTAAATCATAAGAAATATACTGTGAAATACACACTTGTACATGTTGATTGCAGAGTAACTGGACGTGTAAAATATATAGTAGCCCGGTGGACTACCAGGTTTAGACATCAGGTAGCCCGAGCAAACATTTGGTATCCAAAATACCCTGGGCTACCACTAAGGTCGAGCCTTGATTTTTGTTGTTGTTGTTGTTGAACTTATTGTTATTTGTTGTGTTTAGAATCTGCTAGCGGAGACTCGTGATCCTCTGTCGTTCATCGTGTTCATGCCGGAGTGGAGAGACCCACCCACAGAGGCCCTCATGAGGTTAGAAACCAGCAGGTCAGTATCCACTACCTCATTTCATTTATAGTTATACCGGCCTCAGTGGTGTCATGGTTACCGGTAAGCCATCTGACATAAGGCTGGTAAGTAATGGGTTCTCAGCTCAGTACCAGCTCCTACTCAGATCAAGTTTTAACGACTCAATAGGTAAGGTGTAAGACCACTACACCAACTTCTGACTAGCCACTAACCTGAACAGACAGCCCAGATGGTAAGTATCCACTACCTCATTTCATTTATAGTTATACAGGCCTCAGTGGTGTCGTGGTTAAGCCATCAGACATAAGGCTGGTAAGTACTGGGTTCTTAGCCCGGTGTAACGGCCCAAAAAATAACCCCCACCAAACTATACCCGGGGTTAAAGTGGGCTAGCCTGTTTTATAACCCTAACCCTCATTTTTTATTACTAACCTGTATACAAAATAAATAAATAAATAATAATAATAAATGCTTTAAAAGAAACTATTGCTTTCATAAAAATAAAACTATCACAGATTAGTCATTTTAGGAGATGTTTCGATATTCTCTAGCCCAAAATATATAAATTATGATGGAAAAAAACCTCTCTGGACTTTAAACTACAGACTAGAGAGGTATATGACAGGTCAGGTCATAGGGCTTTACGTGCACATTCAGAGCAAGCTGTTGTAGCGCACGCCAGAGAGGTATACTCTGGGCTAGCCTGTTTTATACCCCGGGGTATAGTTTGACGGGGGGTATATTTTGGGCTATTACACCTGGTACCAGCTCCCACAAGTTTTAACGACTCAATAGGTAAGGTGTAAGACCACTACACCGACGTCTGACTAGCCACTAACCTTGACAGACAGCCCAGATGGTAAGTATCCACTACCTTATTTCATTTATACTTACTTTTGTACTTATATCCAATTGCGGTTCAAGCACACTGTCCTAGGCACACACCCCAGCTATCTGGTATGTGTGTCCAGGACCCTGTTCCACAAAGTGATCTTAACCCTAAGACCACCTTAAGTGCATAGCTACATTATGCACTAAGGTGATCTTAGTACTAAGATCGCTTCGTGGAACGGGGGCCCAGAACAGTAGATTGATGGTTAGTTGTTAGTGGTGAGAGAGAAGTTGGTATGGTGGCCTTATTGAGTTGTTAAAACTCACTATGTGTGGGAGCCGGTACCAGGATGTCAACCCAGTATTGACCAGCCGTACATCTCGTGGCTTAACCACTAAAGCATCAATACAGAGTATGACAAATATTTTGAAAAGTCACTAGCCACAGGGCTAGTGGGTTTGTGAAAACCACTAGCCCACCAAGATAAAGCACTAGCCCAAATTCCTGATCAATTATAACTGGATTTTTATATAATTTTTGTAACATTACACATTTACGAGTATAACAGTAAAATAAAACAAACACTTAAATCATGTTGTAACTTTCAGTTTTTTGTCGTGTCGTACGTTTTGTCTTTTGTCAAGTGTGATCCATCGTCATTGTCCCGTTTTTGTTTTTACCCTCCCCCCGGGGAAAAATAATTGAGCAAACTCTTGGTTGGTATCTAAAAACACTATCAAAATAATTAAATTTAAATGATGGTACAACAGTGTGACACACGGTAATAGATGGTTCTGTGTATTTGGTAGTTGGTTATATATTTAGGGCCTACTATTTATGTCGCCAGGAACGGTGATGCCAAATACAGGGCATTATTCCGTGTCAGACCGATATCAAAAGAATATAACGGCGACATCTAATCCGTTGTTAATTGATGAACAAAAAAGGTATTATCTTGTATCGGCAGCTGTGACATATTATCCAAACCGATACACGTAATAGGCCAAGCCGAGTCATTGCATATGCGGTTACCATTAAAGTAAATTGTTTTCCTGATTGCCGATAACCACATGTTAGCGAAGTGTTAAATTAGAATAAAACAAACACTGAAATTCAAAGCATGGCTGGGGTTTACTTGATTGAGATTAACCTGTCGTCGCGATTGGTGATTTCCAAGTTCTTAGCCTAAAACATGTGCGAGATTAACGACCACGTGACGTGTCTAACCAATCAAAACACGCATGTCATTAGACTTTATTTCCTGTGCCAGAAACTTGAAAGGGAAAGGGAAACAATGCATGCTGTATCTGTGACGATGTAGAGATAGCATGTTACTGCAGTTTGCAGACCTAGCTCAAGTGGATTATTATTATATACTCATTGCGTTGTTGATATTATTCGATGACAAACGTCACAATCAAATTTATTAAACGAAATTTCAGCCGAGAGAAAAAGAAAGAAAGAAAGAAAAAAACCCACGATCGAGCGATGACGAGAGGAGGGGGGAAACCACTAGCCTGCAGGGGCTAGTGGTTTGCGTTTCTCACTAGCCCGAACTTAAAAACCACTAGCCACGGGCGTCGGGCTAGCGGATTTGTCGAACTCTGATCAATAGCGAGGCCGAGGTCTGCTACCTCCCTTGACTAGGTTATTTATGTATGTAAAAGTTTATGATGTTTTAAAGGGACATTCCTGAGTTTGCTGCACATTTTAAGATGTTATCAACTAACAGACACTTTTAAACGATTGTAATTACATATCAAATATATTTTTCTGCATAAAATATTAGTGGCTGTATATTAAACGTGTTTCTGATCATTCTAATATTTGTACTACTTTAAATTTCATTTTATTTCCTAAAATATATTTTTTCGTACATACAAAATTATTTGAAGACAAAATCCAGTTTGGGCTTGTTATAAATATTGAGATGACCAGAAACACATAGAACATACAGATACTGACATTCTAAACAAGAAAATATATTTAATATGTAAGTTTAATCGTAGAAATATTTTATTAGTCGGAAATATCTTACAATGCAGCAAACTCGGGAATGTCCCTTTAAAAAATAATTTGTGTTCCAAAACTTTAATTCCAGTCCAAAACGTTTTTACTCATTTATATAAAACATAGTTTTTGTGTAAGCCAGTCAGCCTATAGTAGTGGTTTGGCTAGTAGGTCTTTTAATTTCTGTTTGTAATTTTGTTTTTAATTTTACACTGAGGCCTAAAAATAATTGTTTGTTTCAGGGAACCCAACATTGTTTAGAAAAAAGGGCTTTTTTTTCTGTTTTGGATGTATTTTTTGTTGTTGTTTTAGATTTTTGGTTACTGTGTAAGTGGAAAGAATACATAAACAACATTTTGTCTGAAACCGTAGAGGTAAACATAGTAAAATAAAAGGAAGAATTTTTTTTTTTTTTAAAGGCTGACCTACCCTACCTAATTTTTGTTGGCACATTCTATAAAACAAACACTTTTTTTTTGTAGTCTTGAGCATAAACAGCAAAACAGACATTTAAAAAAATGGTCTAAGTTAAAGATTTACATATTGTTAATATTTTCAGATTTAACCGAAAGCAGCTGATCTTCCCGCCATTTGAACACGAATACAGACATGGTTTTCAGCATGTATGCAACAAGTAAGCAGTGGTGATATTTTTTGACTGTAGGTCTCACACTGGCGTAGTCCAGATTTTATATTGGGGGGGGGGGGGGGGGGGGGGCAATCCGTACTATCTATCTATGTATGTATGATATTGATATATATTGTATGTATGTCAAGGTTGACTGTTACAAACAGCGATATTAACTGCACTGGCGCAGGGGATAATTAAATGCTTTCTGGCCTCACATATTGTCTCATGCCCTTGCTGGGACTCTAACCTATGGCACCGAATCGCCCGCAAATTGCTGACTCACCACAATGTGTTCTGAGCTATCCAGGCATCCATGTATGTATGTATGTATGATTTTATAAAATTTAATACAGTAATAAAAAGGTTTGATTGGGGGGGGGGGGCATTTCATCTATCAGAGGGGTGGGATTTGGTTCAGTCAGTTGAGTGCAGGATTGAATCACCTCAGTGATTGGGGGTTTTCTCGTTCCAACCAGTGCATCACAACTGGTCAAATACTGTGGTATGTGCTTTCCTGTCTGTGGGAAAGTGCATATAAAAGATCCTTGCTGCATTAGGAAAAATGTAGCAGGTTTCGTCTGATGACTACGTGTTAGAATTACCAAATATTTGACATCCAATAGCCAATGATTAATTAATCAATGTGCTCTAGTGGTGTTGTTAAACAAAACAAACATATTTGATATATTGGAATAGCTTTATAATTTGTGGAACATGCTAAAATGATGATTTAATATCAATCATTTTGTCATTATTGTTATACTTGATCATAATACATTTCTGTTAATTTTTGTACGGCATTTTGAAAAGATTATACCCCTTTCAATTATTTTGTTTTGTTTCCAACCAACTATACCCATGGCAGGTATCTCAGAGGCTGTGGTATGTACTATCCTGTTATGCATATAAAAGATCTCTTGAAGCTTTTCTGAAAGAGTAACCTTCCTTTCAACCAACTGTCAAAAATAACCATGTGTTAAGACACCAAGTAGCCCAAGTAATACGTGCTGCTGGGGTGTCGTTAAACAAACATTCCTTTCCTTTCCATGCATGCATGCATGCATTCATGCATTCATGCTTTTCTCTTCTTTTATTTGTTTATTCATTTAGATTTCCCTTCTCTTACAGAGGTGACATGAGTGTGAAGGCCATTCACGGAACCCTGGTGGTGTTTCTGCAGAACGACGCAGGCTTGGCAAAGTGGGGTCCCACGCCAGAAAGACTTAATGATCTCATGTTGGCCTCCAAACCACGAGATGCATCATGAACCAAAAAGCTGATATCCTTCATGTTGTAAATCATTTCATAAACTCACAAATCATCCTGTGTACAGAACATCACATCATTCGTACTCATTTCGTCAGCCATATAGAATATTGAATCATTCAAGCTCATTTCACCAAGTGTAAAGAATATTGAATCGTTCAAACTTGTGTCATTATTTCAAGAGACTATTGCTGTTGTTCAGCCCGTCTACAGAATACTGGATTATTCAAACTCATTTCATTTTGTGCAGAGAATATTTAATCATTCAAAATCATTTTATTCTGCATACAAAATATGGAGTGATTCAAACTAAATTTATTGTGTGTTCAGAATACTGAATCATTTCAAACTCATTTCATCATGTGTACACAATACTGAATCATGTATAGAATATAAATTCATGCAAACTTACATAATCGTGCGTACAGAACATCCAGTTTTCATCCAATTTTTATTTTATTTATTACTTTATTTTACTTTAATAATAGTAGGTCCAAGTAGGAACTGGGTTGCTCCTTTCAATAAGTTACACAATGTCTATCCATTATATTCATCAAAACCCCCCAAAAAACCAACAATCGGCGCCATGTCCCATGCTTATAAAACTTAAATGTAGACTACATGAAATTTGTATGTGTTGCTGTGGTGTTAAAAATCTCAAGATATTATTCGAGACTGGAGTCTAGACTTTTAAGAGTTTTATAAGCACAGAGTCTGAAGTCTTTTAAATTGTATAAAAAGTCCTTTTTAAACAAAAAAATCTGAAAAAAATCTTATTTCAAAGACCCAAGAAATGTTATTGTCTTCTTGCTTCTGTTTAGGGCAAATTAATAACACTACCATAGCCTCCTATCCCAGTCGAGACTTCCGATTTCACTGCTCATTAAAAAGTTGCCAATTGATCATCTTGTGAGATCCAAACTGAGACTTACTTGTCATTCTCTGATCATACTCTTAAATGCACATTCAAATCATGACAGCGGGTTTCCTCTCAAAATCTGTGTGGTCCTTAACCATATGTCTGACGCCATATAACCATAAATAAAATGTGTTGAGTGCGTTGTTAAATAAAACATTTCTTTCTATAATACATGGGGAACTAGCCTGATATTCTGTAAGGGTTAGTGACTTTTTCAAACATTTGTTGAACTCTGCAGTTTTGTTATACTCCATTGATGACTGTGGTACAAAAGGTCTCGCCTAATATTTGACTGACAGGGTCTTTGCCAGAGGGTACTGAGGGTCAAATTACGTACCCTAAAATCTTGAGATTTTAATGGCTTTTAACCACCAGGAATGCCAACATTTCTTAGTCTTGCACCTTGCAAGACGGGTGGGGGGCCACCAAAGACAGAATTAGGGTTGTTTTTGCTATATGTAGCAAACCAGAAACTTTTGTGTATTCTTATGAATTGTTTTTGCTGTTTGTAGCATAACCTTTGTGTGTTCTAATAACAATACAGAGGTGGCTTTATACTTTTATAACATAACACTTGTATATTTAATAACCAACTAAAAAGGTCAATTTCTGCCCCGTGTTTTTTCTTAATACTTTGTAGCTTTAATATTCATTAGGATGATATTGATATGGAAAGTAGTATTTTGTGATGCAAAAGAAAATATTGTTTTCATATTTATTAATATTAAATCCAAAATGGCTCTAAGCTTAACACAAAGCCCATGGAGAGGTTTGGTATAGCATAAAAGTTCAGTTTTATGAAAAATTTCCTATTGATTATTTTTAATTGAGTTTTCTTTCTTTTTCTTTTAGTTTGTTTTCCTTTACAGATTTTATAATTATCACCTCATTTAGATAAAACTTTAATTAAATTGTATCTTCACTTAACATTTATTAATTATTTGTTAATCATGTATATTATTGTTGTTGTGTTGAAGATTTTATTATATAGAACGTTCATTCTATCAATTTTGTAAATAATTACATTATATATATATACATGTATATCATGTATGTAAAAAAAAACCTAATTCTTAGAATTTTTAAGCCTGTCGAAATGCATATACACTGACATTCATCAAGGTGCTATAAATTTAAAATATGAAAATTAATTTTTAGGCCTGTCTTTAAAAGTAAGAAAGCTTTACTTAACATCTGCCTCAGTTGTTTGTGTTTTCGTCCTTTTGTCTTTGTATTTTTTAACTCGTTTTAGCATAATAGCTACTCCAGCATAATATTCTGTGTTTGGTTGCTGTACATAACGTTTATTGTCAACACAGAGTTCAGAGACAGTAATTTGAACCTAACACCGTATGTAACTAATGTTAGGATCAGACTACCAATGGCCAGCAGAAAGTTGGCCAATTTTCTGCTGTCACAACTTCTACGACTGTCCAGTTGCTAGTCTGATATGAGTGCTCTTACAACTCGATTCCTGTCATATAATCCATTGCTTTTTAGTTGTTAATCTGAGTGCACCTGTCATAAGTCGGGAGTTAGGGAAATTACAATGCAACCATCGAGTTGACCAACTTCGTCGTGACAGTTGACAGTCTGAGCCTAGTATTAGATAACAGTTTGTGAGTTTATAACCATTGTAATATGTTTTTCTCCTAATATAATATTAATATAACGGTTTAATTTTTCAAGTTACAATATACTGTAAATCAGGAAATGCTAGAGAGCATAAAATATTAGCAAATTTAGCGAGATCATACAAAATGATAATATTTCATGACACTAGATTTAAAGACAAATTATAGACTGTTCTGAAAAATGTTTGTATGATTGTTTTGTCAGCTATTAACTGAACACACAACAATGGTTAACCTATTGATGTAGCAAAAAAACCCAAGTTAATCAGTATACACATTACTGCCAGTTTCTATGAAAAGTAAGTTGTCTGTAAAGCTGCATGAGATAAAATTATATCAAAAGTAATTTTAGCCAATGATATTAAAGCAGACATCGCTAAAGTGTTATTATGCTAATATGGATTTTGATAAATTTTAAGATTGCTAATTAATATATTATGATTTACAGTACATTACTTGCTTGGAGTATGAATATCTATATATCCATTGCATTTCTGGTCATCCCAATATTTACATTAGCTCAGTATTAATCATTTTGTCTACAATAATTTTGTACATATCAATTTTGCTTTTCTGCCATTCACAAAACAAACTGAAGTAGTGGGTCAGATGCAATGACAGATTTATTTATCCATAATTTAATGCTTTATATTTGAAACTTTTAATAGTTTTGTATAGATTAAAATCCAATGTTTGTTTAAATGGCCGCAAACAGGACAGTAAAATTAAAACTTGAAACACACACAAACACACACACACACACACACACACACACACACACACACCATTTTAGAAGGTCAATACATGATCCATGGTATGTCTTATTTTGAAAGATATTTTGTGGGTAATTGCAAATTATTTAATTTTATTTTAATTTGTTTTTCACCATGGAATCAATTTCAAATTATTTCATTTAATTGTTTTAGTTTAATTTGTTTTTCACCATGAAATAAATTTTAAAATGTGTTATTTTAACTGGCCTACGCATTATAGATGTATACAGTTGGCAGCATTTCCATTGATTAATTTCATAGCTGGTCATGTGTTTTGTTTATATATATATATACCCGGTATATATATATATATATATATATATATATATATATGTTAAATTTTGAATTAAGATGAAATCATGGCTGCTTGAAAGATGGTGGGTAAATTTAAGTTTGGTGCCGTTGTATAAATGTTTCACATAAGTATTAATTTATTTTTTATTTTTCATGAATTGTTTTACCCAGTGATGAGTTGATGTAAATGTTTTGGGTAGCGTTGTGTAATTATTTCCTTCACGAACTAGATTCTGTTGGTGTTTAAAAAGGATTGGTTGTACATGTTGGTGCCAAAGTCATGAACTCGGCTGAGCATCTGCCATTACTGTCATTGACATCAATAAAAAATACAAGAAAAGAAAAAAACTGTTCGGTTTCGTTTAGGTTGAATAATAAATTATTACTTAATTTTATTTTGTTTTGTATAGGTTTTTACTTTTGTACATCAAATTGTTTATTATATTTAACATCATAACAATTCTTGAATATGTTTGATCTATTAAGATGCATTGCAGATTTTATGATTTTGGCACCAGATCCTGCAATCTGTTCTTTCTTAACATTAATTTGTAATATCATTAATTGTCAAATAGTATGGCATGTTTGAATATGTGTGTCTCCAACCGTCCATGTTTTAATTTTAGAATTTAGAGAACTTGCATGGTAATGTGTGTAGCCGCCTAACAGAGGTTTCTAGAGATAGACAGATACTTCAAGTAGGTCACTTGTACCATCTAAGGTTTTAATTAGTTGTTTCTTATAAGTAAACTGATCCTCTCTTGGAAACTATGACGGATAAGTTCACACAATAATAAGATGGGTCGTATTAGATGATTTTAAGTAGTATGTCAAGTGGCTAGTTAATCGGGTCTCACTGTACAACAATATTTCTTTTTACATGGTTTTTATTACAGATATTTTCTTGTTTAAGAGGGTTCAGTGTGTCAAGTACAACTATAACATAATGGTAATAAATGACATCAAATACCTGAAACAAACGAAGAATGCATTGTTTTTTGTATGACATTGACATTTGTCAAATCAGTTTGAGAGTGGCAGTCCTCTTAAGGATATAGTGGGTTTTTAAGGGAATATACTATTACAATTTTTTCTTAACACCCTTTTGACTCTGCTTTGTGCAGAGATATTACATGTGTACATGGTTTTGACATTCAAATTTGACAATTGGACATGGACACAAAATTACAAGTTTCAGGGTGGGTTTTTTTTAACAACACCACTAAAGCACATTGATTAATAATTAATCATGTGCTATTGGATGTCAAACATTTGGTAATTTTAATATGTAGTCTTCAGAAGACACCTGATACATTTTTCCTAAGTGGCTAGGGAGCTTTTACATGCACTTTCCTACCAACGGAACAAGTCGTATCTCAGCCTTTGGATGTACATGGAGAACATGGACATTAGAAAACAACTGGACCACGTTTGTGACACAAGATATACATGTACATATTCAACAAGACTTCAATATAACGAGCTAAATACAGTTGTTACTGAACTCTGCATCAAGTTTATCAATTACTGCAGCCAGTGACTTTGTGTATGTATATACATAAACATATATACATAAATACACATACACACACACACACACAGGTGTGCGTGGGGCATCCAGGAAGGTCGATTAATCACACTGGAACATTATTTCTGTGAATCTTTTTCATTCTGTTGATCGTACAGTCGTTGTTTTGTTTTTAGTCATTTTTATTGTTTGAATTTGCGATTTATTGATATAAAAAAACCCGTCATCTTTCAAATTTCACTTCGGACCCCACCCCAATCGTCCTTCAAGATCTTTGGTGGTCATAAAACGTACTGTAATACTGAACTACTGGTTGTAATGTTTGCCCAGTTAATTCACTATTATCATATAACCATTCCCCACAGCTAATATACCTTACAATTTTGGCAATTGTAAATTGGGGTCCGAAGTGATTTTTGAAAGTTGACGTATATATATATATATATATATATATATACATATATATAAGTGGACTCTAAACCGGATATATATGTGTAATCCGGATCTACTGACTCATAAACCGGATTCTGTGTAATCCGGATCTCTGCATAAACCGGTCCATTTCTAAAGCCCCATCCAGTTACTGTGTATCTCTTAGGTATAAAATCTCTGCCTAATCCGTATTGTCTACTCGAGAACGAAAGAACCGTTCATGCATTAATTACCTCTGTCTACACCAGATTGGGATTTGACTGAACGACGGGCTGCTTAATTAATTGAACAATGATCGTCAATTGCCAAGTGATGAGGACGCCGTCGCAAGATCAAATACAAAATGTAATTGCACTCGTGTGAAGTTTACTCTTATTGCAGTAGGCCGTTGGATCTGGATTTTGTATTAAAATAATTTCGTACGTACAAATAAATAAATCATGTTTTAGGAAATAAAATCAAATTTAACCTAGTACAAATATTAGAACGACCAGAAACACGTTTAATATGCAGCCACTAATATTTTATGCAGAAAAATATATTTGATATGTAATTACAATTGTCAGGGTTCGTACGCGCCTGGAAAACCCTTGAAAACCCTTGAAAATAAACTAATGTATTCCAGTGCTTGAATACCCTTGAAAATCATCTTGCGGTCTGGAAAACCCTTGAAAATCATCTTGCGGTCTGGAAAACCCTTGAAAATGATAATTTGATGTCAAAAAAATATATAAACGCCTAAAACGGAGGCTTTATTTACTTTATTTAACATGTAATTAAATTATTTGTTTCATTTCCGCGGCATAATCAAATGCCAATCGTCTGGCCAATCGATGTTTACCGGCTGAGTTGACATGTGAATGATGTTTTTTTTTTTTTTAATCTCGCGATGCGAGAATCACGCGGCCACGAGATCCAAGCGACAGCATCGCCATATATTGGAGAAAAAAAAAGTTTGTCACTTTTTGCCGCTGGGTATTTAGCAAGTTCAGGGAGCGTGTCAAGTTAATGAATCTATTGTAAACCCACAAAGATGGTTGGCACTTGCGTGTTTAACGACCTGTGGAAACTCGGTACGGTCCTGGAATTTTGGTAAAACCCTTGAATTTTGACTTCCTTTAAGTGTATGAAACCTGAATTGTTAAAAAGTCTGTTAGTCGATAACATCTTTAAAATTGCAGCAAACTCAGGAATGTCCTTTTAAGTATATTTTTTATGTCTGTGAAATAATCGATTGCAAGTCTAGCTTGTATGACTGTTTCCCAACCATCCATGGGTTGAAATGACATTGTTGATCTCGATCCGTCAATCATTCAAGAACCATAACTCTGGATGAACTCTGTCTAAACCAGTCCTCTATGTAAACCGGACTATTTCGACGGTACCAAGTGAGTCCGGTTTAGACAGTCCACTGTATGTGTGTGTGTGTGTGTGTGTGTATATATATATATATATATATATATACACACATACACATACATATACATACACCCAACCATCCAAGGTTGAAGCATGTTATCATTGGCTAATTTTTTATCTAAGAAGTTAATGGTTTACTGTAACATGGAGAAAAACACATTTTACTACATAAAATGGGCTACTCTGGATCTTAGTTTACTGTCTTACCACACACACAAACACACTGCAACCTCACCTCTTTAAAATTATGGTACCTTTGATCTGCTGCTGTTTATACAATATATATGTGAATGGTTTCATGGTTGAAAGGTGGGTACTGGTTGAGAAGGGTCAAATTTGCATAAACATTTTCATAACCAGAATGTTGCTTAGGTTATTTAATTATATTTTGTAATTTTTAAGAAATTATTATTATTGTAGACCAGTGATCCAGATTGAATTTTTTTTTTTTTTAATTTAGTTTTGCAAGCAAGCAACTCACTGTTTTACTAATTTATCTGGAGGAAGAGGGTCACCTGCTTTTAGTTAAATATTGTTGACCTCAACTTTTTGTTTTGTAATCACTCTAGTTATTTTTGTTCATTAGCTTGTCAAGTAGAATGAGCCTTCAAAAATAGAATCAATGCATGCAAAAATCAGTAGAATCAGTTTTTAAAAATAGAACCAGTGCATACAATAATCATTAGAATTAGTCTAAAAATAGAACCACTGCATGCAGAATCAGTTTGCTTCAATATTGTATCAACTAATTTGAAAGAAAGACAAAAACGTTCAACAATTTGGTAAATGTTCTTAAACAAAAGAAAACTAGTGACTTCAAAATTAAAGAAGACACCGGATTTAACTGATGCAAAATCTGTTAGTGTAAGTAACAGGAGATTTTCAATACAAAATCAAATATGTAACTACAACTTTATTAAATGTAGTTTACTTTTAAAGTAGAATTTATGTTGTGGTACCAGATTGCAAACTTCTTTTTGTTATATATATATATATATATATATATATATATATATATATATATATATATATATATATATATATTACATGGGTATGTACTAGAAACAGTGTTTCAAAAGTAGAATCAACTCCTCAAGAATCGGTTTTGTTTCAGTAATTTTTCATATGACTAGCGTTTTTGTTTCAATATTTAAAATCAATTTTGTAGAATCATCTTGTTCAATAATTACAGAATCCATTTTCAGCAACTGAAGAATCAAATTAAATGTATCAGTATTTCAAATACTGAATTAACTAAGGAATATTCCATTGTTTCAAGTCAACATCTCAAGAAGAATCAGCTAATTTGTATCATATGTTCAATGAGTATATTTATAAACATGTTTTTTAAATATGAAATTATGTGGCAGCTTAAATTCAGCATGTATGTGTCTTTAATCTTTTGACATTATTTTTGGAAGATGTATAAAGCTTTGATTATCAATATTCCTTTTGTATTTGTTTCTAGCTACATGTATTCATCATCCAGTTGTAATTTGGTAATATAAATAATAGTCACATCTGCACACATATCATGGATATTATAATTGTATATTAAAATATACTATTACATGTATATTAAAAGGTACTATTATAGGTAATATAGAATACCGGTACATTAGTCTTTTACATCACATTTAACAATTCAAAATGAAATAGAATTTTCTTCAAGTAAGAAAATGTTTTAAAATAAATTTAGTATCCTAACAAATCTGAAAAATGGTGACATTTTTTGTATCTACTATTTTTTTCAAATATCATTCCCATGTGATTATTAGATTTTAAAATGCAGTATCCTGTTCCTGTAAAATTGTTATTTGTTTGATGTGGCAGGCAATATTAGTTTTGCTGCTCTAATGCAAATTAATATTTCCATTGCCTATCTGTAATGCCAGAAACTATGTTTTAAAGCGTGTCATAACTATAGTATTATCACCACTTCTCTAACTTAGAACTAACAGCAGGAATTACGCACCTTCAAGGGGATAATAACAATTAAAATTATTGTTTCCTAACTTCATAACAATATCTATAGGGATTTTTTGCACCTGCAAGACATGCGTTGGAAACAGGTTGGAGACACTACCCACTCCAAACTCTGAATTATGCATTGCCTCCAACCATCCTTCCCGTTAAAAGACAAATTATTATTTGACTGGCCCCTCCAGTTGCTGGCTTCATCCGAATCCTGTTGGTGGACAATAATATTTGGTATTTGTGCCTTTTGGTATGTAAAACAATTCCAGGAATCGTCTCTTAAGTAATAATGGTAGAACTTACAGCTCCTGTAATTGGAGTAGGAGTACATGAATTGTTGCCGTTTTTTGGAATAGGAGGACATTGTTGCTCTTCTTTTTGTTTTTTCTTCTTGACTGATGACTATTATATACTAAGACAAAAAAGTTTAGCAAATTATAGTTGTTCCATCCTCCTATAAAAATGTGTTTTTTTTAAAAATAATTTCCTTTTTGATTTGACATAAGGAAAAAAGTTAGTGTTTTGGAAATGACAAAAAAACCACCCAGCTATTTTTGTGTGCAATTTGGAAAACAAATGGCTCAGAAATAAATAACTTGTAATAAATTCTATAGTATAAAAAAAGGCGTTCCCTGTGGGAAGGACTATAGTAAATGAGCTTCAGTAACCGAAAACTCGTGACTTTCAAAACGAAATCGGACACTGGATTTCATTGATGCATCATGTGTCAGTACAGGTAAAAGAAGATTTTGCGATACAAAACAGGGCCGTAGCTAGGATTTTTTGTTGGGGGGGGGGGGGGGGGGGGGGGGCAACTGAGTAGTTACGTCTAAAACTCCTTAAATGATTCTGAAAAGAATTTTCTTTAAGTTTCTATAATTTTTTCCAGCCCTGCCCAGCTAAATGACATGAATAACTGTCGGTCATTGAATATATAATGTAGTTGTACCAAATTGCTAAAAAGAAATTGTCTTAGTATAGCTCAGTCTTTAATAGAGTTCTGATGTCACAAATTGTTACCTCTTATTGTGTAATTTGAATTTTAAATAGGTTTATCCATCATTTTGTATGTGTACATTTTATTAATTAATGTGTTCTTACATCAACGTGTGAGTTTTAGTATGGTACTGTATATGTAGTTTTTTTCCGCCAAATGTTACATGTTGACTACGACACATCAGTGTATGATAATATTGATGTATAAAGATAAGCCCTCATCAGCGAGTAATAAAAAAATACACTATAAACATTTGTGTAGGTTTTTTGTTTTTAAAGGTTTGTAAGGATATTATTAAAAGAAGGATAGAAATGCTAGTCATTCATCAGAGGTAGGACCGTATCTAGCATTTTAAAAATAGGAGGGGAGATAGCCCCCCCCCCCCCCCCCCAAACCCCCCAAAAAACTACAAAAAACAAACAAACAAAACAAACAACATCATAGCACATTGGTTAATTAATTATTGGCCGTTGGATGTGAAACATTTGATAATTTTAACACGTAGTCTTTTGAGGAATACTACAGTTTCCATTTGACACCGGGGATTTACATGCACTTTCCCATAGGGCAGGATATACCATGACCTTTTATACACCGGTCATAGGTTACTGGTTGAGATGGTGGGGGTTGGGGGTGATTGTGGGACTTTGGGTCCGCCGAGGAAGTTCGATCCAACGATCCAAACATCTCCGGTCATATTAACCGAGCTAAATACACCCCCCCCCCCCCCCCCCACCCCCCGGACACACACACACGCATACCCGACCGCCAGTGTCAACGTGCTTTGTGTTGTTTTTACTATTTCGACTGGTCGATATGTTTTCTTTTGATCGTCAGTATAGTCAATTAAAATAGCACCATCGTGGTTGGTCTAGATGTCCCACAGGTTCATGGAATTCTACAGTCCCAAGCCATACTAATCTTACCCAAGCAATAATTCATCCTGACAATTTAGTTTTTCTTTATCCAGGGGTGGGAATTCTCCTCGGACCAGCGGTTTTCCTCTCATGGAACATTTTTGTTTCCTCTCATTTTAATTGTCCTTTCCTCCAAAATGTGTCAGATGACACAGATTTTAACCTAGGATTTCAAGAATTTCTGAGACCCCTCTAGATTTCCTCTTTTTTACAGTTCCACAATTCCCACCCCATTCATAACAAATATCTAGATTCTAGAACTTGCCAGTTTTCATGTTTGTGCGCTTAATTATTTAAGGGGGATGGGTGGGTTAAATTTAATATGAAATATGTCATGTCACTAAATCGAAAATTACAGAGTTAAAAAAAGTAACTTTTAAGGTGTAAAAATGCTGGCAAAAATGCTGTTATTTCATACAGTGCAGAATTTTTGTTTTGGGAGGATGAAAATCAGTCCGTCAAAATATGTTTTTGTGCAAAGAGCTCAGAATTTCGTCGGACCGTAAGATCAGAACAGCTGCTCTAATTAAACATCACCTGGAACATCAAGTCTCTCCATTTGGAATTAACAGGTGAACAGTCTATTACTCTTCTGATAATTCCGGATGGCTAACTTCATATAAAGAGAGCTATTCCACATATATATACTGAACAAAATAAGAAACTTCCGCTAACTGCTTGAACACAACTTGATGAAAACAAACCAGGGGAATAATTGTTATATATGCGTTTAAAGAGTGTTCCATGATGCATCGTTTAGTGCAAAAATCATGGCCATAAGTTAACAGAAACTGGGAGAAATTTTGACCAAGTGTGGTAGGGGTTAAAAAAACACCCCACCCACTTAATAACGGGTATGACCACCTCTTGAATTGACCACTGCAGTGCATCGCAGGCGCATAGAATTGACTAAAGTGTTGATTTCTGCCTGTGGAATATTGTTCCATTCCTGAATGAGCGCTTGACGAAATTCGTTGACGTTAACGGGTGGGTTGGGACGACGCCTCAATCGTCTGTCCAGACTATCCCAGACATGCTCGATGGGGTTGAGATCAGGACTTTTAGTGGGCCACTCATAAATGAAATCAATGTTATTTGTCCTAAGAAAATTTACAGTGTCTAGCTGTATCATGCTGAAAAATCGAGATGTTGGCGTTGTTATGGAACAGGAATGACGTGATGAGCGAGAATGTCATCGCGGTAACGTTGAGCATTTAAATTGCCATCAATGACGACTAGTGGTGAACGATAACCATGGGCAATGGCTGCCCAGACCATGACACAACCCCCACCCCCGAAACGATATCGTTCAAGAACACAACAGTCAGCATAGCGTTCATTTCTCCTACGGTAGACGCGCACCCTGCCATCACCACGTTGTAAAGAAAATCTGGATTCATCCGAAAAAAGAACGGTATTCCAGCGTCGCCGTATCCAACGAGTGTGTACACGTGCCCGATTTAGACGATGACGTTGCGTTAAAACGCATCCGACGTAAGGACGTCGTGCATGTAAACCGTTCTCCCGCAGACGATTACGAACAGTTTGCCCACTGATTCGGTTATTATGAAGCCCAGGTGTGTTAGCAGCAGTAGCAGTGGCAGTTTGGAATCGATTACGCAAATGTGTGTTCATGATATAGCGGTCTTGACCACGCGTTGTAACACGCGGACGTCCACGACGTAGCAAGTCGTTGGTGCTTCCTGTCGTTCGAAATCTTACGCGAAGATTCGTATCGCTCGACTAGAACTCCCAACATGCCTTGCAATGTTTTTTGTTGACATGCCAGCATCAAGCATGCCAGCATCAAGCATGCCAATCACCCGTTCGCGTAAATTATTGGGTATTCTTGACATACTAAAAATGCTACAATGTAAAAAAACGTTAATTTTTTTACAAATTTGGAAGCGTTTTCGTTCGCTTGACAACAATGTTAGTAAGACAAGTAAAACAAATTGACCGAATACTACACGGGGCATGTCGAACCATGCATGCACGTGCAAATTGAATTTCACGTTGTCGACGATTAACAGTGCAAAAATAATCGATAAAATTCATGAATCCTAATAATACAGCTCAAGGCTAATACTACCTGTATAATTTCATTACACAATGCATTCTTTAACACAACAAATACTATATGTACAAATCGGAAGTTTCTTTTTTGGTCCAGTATATATATATATATATATAAATTTGATTAAAATTAGCTCTACTGGTCTACCAGTAATAGTAATTAACCTGTGGAGCTAATTTTAAATATATATATATATATATATATATATATATATATATATATATATATATATATATATATATATATATATATATATATATTCAATGACGCCTCTTTTACACTGCTCTAAAAAGATAATGAACGCAATAACTTTCCAAATAAAAAGGGAAAACGTTCTTCCTTTACTTCATTTTTTCAACTATGGTAAACAAAATTATCTTTAGCCCATTGGTCAACTTTGGTTACAATGTATGTCTTTGATTGGCGTATTTATGAACATCCATTTTTATTAAACACTAATGTCTTGATCCGTTTGTCCTCGATGTTGTATTTCTCTGAAAGGGCATGCTAAAATTAATGTTTTTGTTATACTAATATAGTGAACTATTTTTCAAACCGCCCCGCTTGTAAAGTCTGATAAAGCTATATACTTCTTGAGACATTCTGGATATGGTAAAATAAATATCCTGTCCACAATTGGTCTGTCGTCTGCTGCGAGGTTTAATCCATTTCTGATGGACACTCGACAAATCTCTTTCAGCGATCTGGGCGACTTACTGCGCACACGCAGCCAGTTCAGTAGTTCGTGTCGGCTGCTACCGAGCTCCAACATCGGCTGAGCCAGACGAATGAACGTTCTAGAAAAAGCGGGAATTCTCCTTGAACACTGATCAACTTCGTCCGGCGACGGTTGGTACCCCGACAGCACCATTAGTTTGGCGACGAAAGCCTCGCACTTAGCGAAAGCGTCCACAAGCAGACTCCGGGTGTACTTGCCTCGCCTCTCGAAATGGCAGCCGTTGTAGATGAGGAGGGACGCGGTGAAGCTGTTGTCGATGGACACGCATGCGCTTAACGGCGACCATTGACCGTCGTCCTGGCTGAGGCGACACCCAGACTCGATCAGCAGTCTGAGCATGTTGTCCAGGTTCGGGTACGTGTTCCTCTGCGCGATTTTGTAGTAGAAGATGCAGGTCAGGAACGGGGTCATGCGGTTCTGTGTACACGCGTTCACGTCAGCCCCGTGCTTGATCAACATCCGCATGATGGGCTCGTTGCCCGTCCTGGCAGCCTCGTGAATCGGCGTCCACAACAGTTTGTTGGCGACACTGACTCTCGCGCCCGTCTTACACAGCAAGCACGTGATCGTTTCCATATTCATGTGAATTGCTCTGTGGAGGGGCGTGTTTCCCGTGACGTCATACACGTTGACGTCACATCCGAGCGATATCAGACAGGAGGCGACGTCTTCTCGTCTGTGGTTGCACGCGATGTGTAATGGCGTCTGCTTTTTGGCGTCGGCCTTGTTAATGTCCCACTCCGCACTCACCAAAATGTACACTATTCGAATATATCCGTATTCGCACGCCCAGTGTAGTGCTGTCCGTTCTTGTTCGTCGGTACGTTTGTTACAGCAGCCTTCCAAAAGTAGGTTTCGGACTTTGTCCTCCTTCCCCCATTTTGCTGCTTCAAAAAGTAAGCTGTTATTGTCCATTGATACTGGCATTTTGATAAAGTTATCAGGACAACCAGTCTACTTCAGTTATGAATATGTGAATTTAGACTATTGAAACGTTGCTTATGACGTCATACTGTAAAATGTTAGATGTTCGTAATCAGGATTGGTATCGACAGTCTGTAAGTCCATTTATCCGACTCTCAATTCTCAGGTAAAATCTGAAAATAAAGTAATATATTACATTCAGATATATGATGCAACACATATTGTTCTTACTTTTTGCAACAAAGGACTTGTAGTCAATTACTGAGTAAAGTTAATCTGTTTATAAACACTTGGTGTTATATTAAACCATGCCATAAATATTGTATCACACATGCTATAAACATTTCACGTGGCACGACCGTGACGTCATGCTTCTTGGACGTTCAGATATCTGGAAGTTGTCGCAATTAAAACACTTGAAACAACTGTTTCATTCTTTCTTTAGTTATCTTATGATTCAAATATACAAGCCGAAAAATAAACAACATGCGTGCAGCATAAGAAAAAAAATAGTAATAGTGTGGCAGATGTTAACATTATTTTAAAGAGATATGTACGGCACGAGGTCTGCCTGGCAACGTAAAGTACAAAACATCTGTGTAAGAACATCTTGCAGCAATGTTGACCTATTGATGGGGCACGATAGGCAAAAATACTTTCCTGCGCGTAGCCAATTATCTTGATTTTGTTGTCATTGTAGGCCGAACGTGTTTCCCACTAATATATCTTTGTTATCGACTAAATTAAGGTCTACATATTAAATACAATGACAATAACAAGTTAAAATAAAGTTTGTTTTCTTTAACGACACCACTAGAGCACATTGATTTATTAATCATCGGCTATTGGGAGTCAAACATTTGGTAATTTTGACATATAGTCTTAGAAAGAAAACCCGCTACATGTTTCCATTAGCAGCAAATGGTCTTTATATGCATCATCCAAACAGATAGGATAGCACATACCACGGCATTTGATATATCATTCGTCGGATGATGCATATAAAAGATCCCTTGCTGCTAATCGAAAAGAGTAGCCCATGAAGTGGCGACAGCAGGTTTCCTCTCTCAATACCTGTGTGGTCCTTAACCATATGTCTGACGCCATATAACCGTAAATAAAATGTGTTGAGTGCGTCGTTAAATAAAACATTTTCCTTCCTTCAAATTCGGAACTCAGAGTCGCTTTAAACTTGAACGGAAGGGAAAAGGCAGACAGTGATAGAACTGAGTGTTTTAACTAACTTTCCATCACAGCAATTGTTTAAGCAGTGACCACTAGTAACTACCATGAATATATGGCCACGTACTTTAAAAAAATTATAAATTCAGACTCACTGATTTCACCATTTCAACACTGCAAAAACCACACTGGACTAGTCAACCTCAGTAGAATGAATAAAGTGTGTTTTGTTTTAACAACACCACTACAGCACATTTATTTATTAATCATCGGATATTGGATTTGGTAATTTTGTCTTAGAGAGGAAACCCGTTATATTTTTTCTATTAGTAGCAAGGAATCTTTTATATGCACCATCCCACAGACAGGATAGCACATACCACGGCCTTTGATATACCAGTCGTGTGGCACCGACTTTAAACGAGAAATAGCCCAATGGGCCCACCGACGGGGATCGATCCCAGACAGACCACGCATCAAGCAGACGCTTTACCACTGGGCCACGTCCTGCCCCAGAGTAGAATGAATAAGACACTGGATAAACTTAGTTGTAAAAAGATGAATAAAGTCTAGTCTATACAAATATGATATACTTAGAGAATGCTAAAGTCATTAATCTAGACTTTTTAAAGTTTTATGAGCGTGTTGGCTCTGGTCTAAAGGATGAGAGAAGAAACATACTTCTGTGTCGTGACCTCTCATCGACAAGCAACACGGAACATTTTACATGCGCTTTCCTACAAACATGATAGCACATACCACGACTTTTGACATTCCTGTCGCGGAACATTAAATTTGTTGGAATGGGAAAATCTTAACGAATCTGTTCTCTGGGGAGGAATGAGGGCGATCTTTTAACCCATGATCTCTCAGACGAAAGATCAACATAGAGAGGTACTACATGGGAACACAAAACAAAGAATTCTACATAACGTAATTTCTACATGTCGAACAACTGGAACAAGCTTCTAGCTACCACCAACACCAGCATGCATTTGTTTACCTTTTTCTAACTTCGGTACCACCGCAAGATTCGTTTCCAGAACCGGTTTTCTTTGGTTAACTTAAGTCTTCCCAATCGTATTACGCATATAGCTTCATTTGTGACCTGTCTGTCGTATTGTATATAATGGTGTTGGATAAGCTTGATATATAACGGTGCTGTACTTAGAATATCGTAGTGTGAGTTTCCGTTCTTTACAGATAACTGAAAATCTCCGTCTGGATATAGATAGTCTAATTTTAGACTGCGTGCGTAATTTTGCAAAATATCTTCTCGCGTGTTCCTATAGGTAAATAGACTTGCAAAAACGCTTTCTCTCTGTTTCTTTCTTTTTTCAGTTTAATGTAAACCGTATTTTTACGAAAGTTTAAAGGCACTGACCGTATACTAGTAATTATTAAACAGTGCACAATATTTTAGCTACTATACAGGGATGTTGCTGTTTTTGTTGTTGTTGTTGTTTTGTTTTTGTGGGGGTTTTTTAGGTGTATGTGTGTTGTTGCTGTTGTTTTTGTGTTTTTTTTGTTTTGTTTTTGTTTTTGTTTTTTTCTTTCTTTGTACACATCTCAAAAAATTGCTTAAATTATCAATTTTGGCCAATCTAATGTCTTTTTGGTCGTCCTGATATTTGTAATAGCTCAAAATGAAAATTTTAAAAATGTTTATATGTTTTTAATTGATTTTTATTTTTTAATAATAATAATAATAATAATAATAATTATTATTATTATTATTATTATTATTATTATTATTATTTACATTTTTCTTCTTGTAGTAAATGACAATTTTAATAAATCATCAGTACCGCATGTGCTGTTATCCTGAACATAGGAGTGTTTCCTGATTCTCCGCAGCCGCACACACGTGTATGCACACACTTCCTATCAAGCGGAACGAAACGGTTCTGTCTCCCAACTGGATATATCTAACAGTTATTGCACGTGTATGTAATATGGCCATGTGTATGTAACACTGCATCATTTTCTATAACACTTTTACAAACCACTTACACATTAAGCCAAGACTCAACGAATAAAGAACGCAACACAAAATTTTATTAGTTAACTCATACGAAGCCCATTGGCGAGGCAATGTTATATTCCACAGTGTGTGTTCGCGCATGCATGCGTAATATGCTGCCATTGTGTGATGACTGCATCTTTGCAATAGCTACATTTCTGAAAAGAATAAATTAATATTATTTAATGTATCCAAGCTGATTAATTGATCGGTTGATTTTATATTTTAATTAGTGTATCCACCATCTGTCTTCGAAGACTCGTGCACCTCGCGTATATCCAAACTACAAAGGCCACCTGTTATAAAAATATAATCCAAAGTTACCATCAGGCGACTGATACACATGACATATCTCTCTCTCTCTCTCTCTTCTTCTCTCTCTCCCTGAACTCCTCTCTCTCTCTCTCTGCTATCTTTATGTCTTGTCTCGTTCCTATGTGTCATCAGTCCTGTCAACTGTGATTCTCCTCCTCGGACTCTCTCCTCATCTCCTCTCTCTCTCTCTCCCTCTCTTCTCTCTCCTCTTCTCTTCCTCTTTTTTTTTCTTTCCCTCTCTCCTCTCTTCACTCTCTCTCTCTCTCTCTCTCTCTCTCTCTCTCTCTCTCTATGTCCTATTTCCGTCTCTTTGTCTCTGTATTCGTGCTCTGTTTTTATATATCGTATCTCTGTGTCTGTTCTCTCTCTCTAGTCTCTCTGTCTCTGTTCACTGTCTGTCTCTCGTCTGTCCGTCCGTCCGAGTCTCCCTCTCTTTCTCTCTCCTCACTCCACTCTCACACACACCACAAACACACACACACACACACACACACACACACACACACACACAAAGAACTCTTCTATACTAAATAGGCCACATGTTTGTTTGTATTTGCAGTTTGCAGAAGGGGGGTACCTAACTGCCCTCTCTAGTTACAATCAGTTGTACCATTTAATAGCACAGGCCCGAGCTGCTACTGGAAAATACCGCAAACCCAGATTTCTGACAACACCTTACAGGAAACATTACGTGTACAGGTAAAATTCTGTACATTGCTTTGTTATTTGCGGAGATTACGTGTCCTGTCGCTAATTTAAATGTTACCCTGTCATGTTGTAAAACAGTTTATATGCAGCCAGTCAAGTAGTGCGTAACATACGAGTAATCACAATTTAACTATGTGAGATTTTTTTTCCAATTCACCCGCGCGCATTGATGCACTCCTACACGATTGTGTATGTTTATATTTAGATGTAGACGTAGTCTGTATAAAGTATTTTGTTTGACCGAAATCGTCTGAATTATTTACCTTTTTCTCATTATGTTAAACATATTTATCCTTTGATGTTTAAAGCGGTAACTTGTAGTATATTTTAATATTTATTTTAAGTGTGTACACAATCCACTTTACGTTTGTGTTGTTGTTTTCTTTCTTTGTTTGGGGTTTTCTCTCGTTAATCTTCAATTTAAATTAAATTCTCCAATCTAAACTACTTCAAATGCATCGTCATCTTATAGGCTATGTGTAGATTTATATATAATTTACTTACTATTCAAACAATTCAAATAAAACCTGTAGGCTATATAAATGATGTATGTTACATCTAAAAGTAGCCACCTCAATAATACAGCCACCTGTGTTAAAAAAAGATATTTGTATTGTTCTCCAAAACAAACTAATATACATGCCTTAAGAGACGACTTTAAAAATGCCTATTATAATAATTATATAATAACTGAACAAAAAAACCCAACAAAAAAACCCAAACCCACAAACAACCCAGAACCCGACACCCCCACCCCCCCCCCCCCCCCACACACACACACCGTTTGAACCAATTAATAAAAAGAAAGAAATGTTTTATTTAACGACGCACTCAACACATTTTATTTACAGTTATATGGCGTCAGACATATGGTTAAGGACCATACAGATTTTTAGAGAAAACCCGCTGTCGCCACTACATGGGCTACTCTTTCCGATTAGCAGCAAGGGATCTTTTATTTGCGCTTCCCACAGGCAGGATAGCACAAACCATGGCCTTTGTTGAACCAGTTATGGATCACTGGTCGGTGCAAGTGGTTTACACCTACCCATTGAGCCTTGCGGAGCACTCACTCAGGGTTTGGAGTCGGTATCTGGATTAAAAATCCCATGCCTCGACTGGGATCCCAACCCAGTACCTACCAGCCTGTAGACCGATGGCCTAACCACGACGCCACCGAGGCCTGTACCCAATTAATAATACATCGAATGGCAATACAATTAACTAAAAGAAACATATGGGCTACATGGATATTAAAATACGATTTTCAAAGCATATGTAGGCCATAGTTTTCCAGATTAATATAAGAATAATACTTTATTTTACACCCAACCCCCCCCCCCCCCCCCCCCACACTAAAAAGAAAAAGAAAAAAAAGAGCCAAGAGTACTGGTGAGGTACATGATACGCCCGTCAGGAGTTTGTTTGAAAACCATATGATGTTCAGAATATAGACAAATTATTTGATTTATTTGTATCACGGAGACCTAGTAATTATATGTGACTCACCACCACCCCAAGTTATTCCTACATGTGAGGTTTGATGGTCCTGTATCCATCTATATGCAAGATGTGGTCCGGACAAGGATTTACTGTTGTGTGCAGTAGACCGTGAAAAGTAGGTCACAATGACCTAGTAATAGTACGCAACACACCGTCATCCCATGTTGTTCCTACATGTCAGGTTTGATGATGCTGTATGCATGTATATGTAAAATATGGTCTGGTAAAGAAACAGTTAACAGACGGACGGACGGATGGACGTACGTACGGAAAGACGGACAGACGGACGGACGGACAACGGCATACCATAATACGTCCCATCATAGACGGGCTATAAAAAACAGCACACACACATAAAAAAAGCCCCACAAACCAACAAAACAAAACAAAGATCTGGAAACGTACGATGACTGAAAAGAAATTGCATTTAATATAAACATATCAACATTTCGCGTTGTCAATTCATGGTCTTCTATCTAGTCTGTATGGAAAAAAGAAATTAAACGCTGTGTGAGTCAGGCGCACATCTAAATAAGCCAACCGAACAAAGAATAGTGAAACTGAACGCACAAGGAGATATTGATAGCTACACCAAACAATGATGTCTTTTTGTGTGTGTATAGTTAACAATTAAATAACAATACAGAATGCGCAAAAAAACCCAACCAAAAAACCCCTAACAAAACACACAAGTAACAAGTGTATAATAAAATTATACAAACCCTCAGATATTTCAACAGAAGCTATATACTTCTCTCATGCAGCTGCACAAAATGTCCATCAGTTTTTCGAATGGGCTGAATGAAAAGAAATCCCGTTGCCGTTTTCACATCGGATAATTTCCATACTCGGCGTTTGTAATCGCTGATTATGCGAAGAGGGCGTTGCGTATCCATTGTCACAACTCCGAACAGCTGACAACGAAACCGGGTTGCATCAAGTAACCAACGATTAGCAGTCTAACGGACTTTAAACTTTTAATTGTATTCAGGGGGATTATGTTGCTGCTGGTCTTGTCCGCGCGGCCAGTGGTTGATTTTAAAGTGGTTTGACCATCAATTAGTGGTGGATTTGCTCCTACCAAATACAAGGAGTTTGTTGTATCAGGAGAGAGACAGAGGAGAGAGACAAAGGGAGAAGAGAGACAGAGAGAGAGAGAGAGAGAGAGAGAGAGAGAGAGAGAGAGAGAGAGAGAGAGAGAGAGAGAGAGAGAGAGAGAGAGAGAGAGAGAAAAGAGAGAGACAGACAGACAGACAGACAGACAGAGACAAAGACATATAGAGAAAGAAACAAAGGAACAAAGACATACAGAGAGAGAGAGAGAGAGAGAGAGAGAGAGAGAGAGAGAGAGAGAGAGAGAGAGAGAGAGAGAGAGGAGAGACAGAGAGAGAGACAGACAGAAAGAGACAGACAGGAGAGATCGGGAGTGAAAGAGAGAGAGAGAGAGAGAGAGAGAGAGAGAGAGAGAGAGAGAGAGAGAGAGAGAGAGAGAGAGAGAGAGAGAGAGAGAGAGAAAGAGAGAGAGAGGAGAGACAGAGAGAGAGACAGACACCGAGACAGACAGAGAGATCGGAAGTGAAAGAGAGAGAGAGAGAGAGAGAGAGAGAGAGAGAGAGAGAGAGAGAGAGAGGAGAGACAGAGAGAGAGACAGACAAAGAGATAGACAGAGAGATCGGGAGTGAAAGAGAGAGAGAGAGAGAGAGAGAGAGAGAGAGAGAGAGAGAGAGAGAGAGAGAGAGAGAGAGAGAGAGAGAGACAGACAGACAGACAGACAGACAGACAGAGACAGTGACCTCTCTATCACTAACCATATCGTGCTTGGACCTTAATTAGATATTAACTGTTACATACAAGTGCGACTCCCTGATTGTGATACTACTTGAGTTGTCGACGCACCCCCACCCGTCCCCCAATTTTTTTTTTAACAAAGGTTCACAATTTTTTTCTATCAAATTTAAATAACGTTACGTAAACTTTGTTAGCGACTGTCTGAAATCTTAAAAGTTTTATAAACACGGACCCAGAGCGCATCAGTCATGTAGTAGTTTACTTCTACATCATTGCGCTTTAAATACAGTCTAAACGAAATTAAATCTTGGCCATTGTTGGTCCCAACACCGACACCCACACCCATTAAAAATCCTGCGTACAGGCCTGAACTATTCAGAATTTGAAATCTTACTTTAATTATATAACAAAACAAGCGAATGTCTTTTAATTCTACAAAATCAGATCCCACAAAATAAGCGGGCTCAAGTTTGTAGTAAGACTAGGGTGGGGGAGGGAGGAGGCAATGCAGTCATTTCACTCTACTAAATCCTCAAGTCGCTCATTATGCCTTATTTGTAGCAAGTGTTGGCTAGTTAAATATGATCGTGAGGTGTTTGTTACAGGCTTAAAACTGATTTAAGCCTAGATCGTATTAAACGACGCGACTCGGTTAACTGAACGCGACCCGTTCGGTCGTATCAAACGCCGTCGGACCGATTAAAAATCAATGGCAGACTACAAATAAACGAGGTGACTCAACCCGACAGATGTCGTATAATGTAATTTAGTCATACCGATTGGATCCAATATCCATATTTTTACACCAGACTATTGTGTTCTCCATACCGGTCTCAGTGGTGTCGTGGCTAAGCCATCGGACTTAAAGCTGGTAGGTACTGGGTTCGCAGCTCGGTCCCGACTGCCACCTAGAGCGTGCATTACACCGTTCATTACACCGAGGGAGGCGGGATGTAGCCCAGTGGTAAAGCTTTCGCTTGATGCGCGGTCGGTCTAAGATCGATCCCCGTCGGTGGACCCATTGGGCTATTTCGCGTTCCAATCGGTGCTCCACTACCGGTGTAACAAAGGCCGTGGTACGTACTATCCTGTCTGTGGGATGGTGCATAAAAGATCCCTTGCTGTTAATCTAAAAGAGTAGCCCATGACGTGGCGACAGCGGGTTTCCTCTCAATATATGTGTGGTCCTTAACCATATGTCTGATGCCATATAACCGTAAATAAAATGTGTTGAGTGCGTCGTTAAAAAATAAAACATTTCCTTCACTGCACAGACTTCTCTTTCAATAACATCTAACCTACTGTTCTATTTATTTATGACTTTATTATTGTTAGTTTTTAAAATGTTATTTTACTTATTTACTTGTTTTTAGATATATATATATATATATATATATAGTTTTCTTACGCACGTGATGCTTATATTTAATATCTTCTTTATTATTACCCACGTAATTATTTATCATGCATGTATGTATGTATGGTTCGTTTCGTTTATTTTACACATGTATTGCTTTTTCGTGCATGAATGTGTTTTAGATAGTGCTATAGCGCTCCCCACCATTATCAGATATTGTAAATATGTATTTATTACAATTTGCTGTTTTTATTAGAAAGCTTATAAGTTGTATAACTTGAAGGGACAGACCCTAGTTTCAGCCCATGAAAATTAACACCAAGTTTAGTTACTCTACAAACTTGTAACACATTTGGATAAAGTTACAACGGAGTGAAACACGAGTCTGTGACTTTGAAATGGTGAAATACACTCTAAAAATAGACTAAACCTCGACTTCATAACTTACTTCTCAGACGCACATGCATTTTAAAAACATATTAGAAATGCATTTTGTGATATTAAAAACACCAGCATGACTAAAAACACTTCGAATGTACGGAAATGGCTAATCTATACAATAAAATCTAAGTAAAAATTTAAATGTGACTTCAGTTATCAAAAATGGCTCCAATAGTCAAAACTATGCCTTAATGTTTAAAAACTAGGGTATGTCCCTTTAAAAGCACTAAATAACTTGAACATCACAGGCGGAGTGGAACCCAGAAGGCCAATCGCACATCCCCCCCCCCCCCCCCCCGCGCACTTTTTATATTTGTCCGTCACCCTATAACATGACTCACAGCGTGGGTACCCCACCTCTCCCTGTGTGCGAGTATACAAAGTTCTGGCTATGCCAATTTAGTCTGTTAACATTAGCCTTGTTTTAAGAAACCACAGAATTAGTGATATCAGTCATAAGAATGGAAGCGAACACGTATTCGGTTGAAATTTAAAAAATCTACATTTTAATTGTAACTAATTAGAACATAATATCTGCTAACACCGATTTGTCTGCATTAATCCACTCAACGTCAACCATAAAATAAAAACAAATAATAATAATAGCAAGAAACAACAACAAATAATTTTAAAAATTAAAAATGACAGAAAACAAGTTGATTTTATCAAATGTTTTATTATTTTTCAACATAATTATATTCATCTTTATAATATAAATAATATAACATATGGACACATATATGACAAATCTGAACATATAAGTATGCAAGTAAAATTTTATGTAGCCCATTTTTAATTTGTGCATTAAATTTATGACATCATTTACAAGGTCACAACAGGCTATGCAAAAACAAAAAGGATTACCTACATTTGTTTTTGTGAAACCCATAAATGGTTTAAGCAAATTTTAAATTTTCAGATGCCTCTCTCTCACACACACACACACACACACACACACACACAAATAAATAAAAACATTTTTTGTTGTAGTTAAATATTCTATTAAGAAAGGCACTGTATGAATATATATGAACTATATCATGTCCATTACAAAACGAAAGAGTTAATAAACATTAAACAAACACATATTCGAGACATGTAAATAACAGACATGTTTATATTAGCACCAGAATATATAATACAGTGAAACCTGTCTAAACCAGATCACTCCAGAGACCTAATATTTATCAGAGTTAGGTAGGATCCGGTGTTTTCAGGGTCACGTTTTAGAATTTATAAAAATCAGGACCATGAAACTTGGCCGGTTTTGACAGGATTCCGGTTTCTTCAGGGTCCACTTTAGACTGGTTTCACTTTACCATAATTAGTTACATTCATCCACACAGGGTTCTCATTTTCAAATCTCAAAACAAGTAATCGTGAAGGTACAACAGATAGATATGAAGTAAACAGTTTGTCTAAACAAATTAGGGATTAACAAGGGGCAATGGCAAATTCTAGATACCACAAAGCAAGAATGAAATGTTTGATTAATGACGCACTCAACACATTTTATTTATGGTTATATGGCGTCAGACATATGGTTAAGGACCACACAGATTCTAGATACCAAGGCCGATGATTCTGCAACTAGGCCAAAGACATCAAAAGGTGTATGGTGTGTGAAACTAGGGATGGTGTGCATTGGATCCCTGTCAAAACTGGACGAGCCTTGGTGGTGTCGTGGTTAAGCCATTGGACATAAGGCTGGTAGGTACAGGGTTCACAGCCTGGTACTGGCTCCCAGCTAAAGCGAATTTTAACGACTCAATGGGTAGGTGTACGAGCTCGTAAGGCCACTACACCCTCTTCTTTCTCACTAACCAAAGAGTCAAAACCTGTATCAATCTATGGATAAAAGTATAAAAACTCAGCTAAAAGCTAGTAATATTTACTGCCGACCGACTTGGGATTTCTCAGATCTCTGAAATAGCAATACTAACAAATTTATTTACATTTACAGTGAAACCCCTCTAAACCGGACAAGCTTCCAACCAAGTAAAAATTCCAGTTATAAAAGGTATCCTGTTTACAGAGGTTCTCTTCTGCACAAATATTTAATAAGGAACCATTAAAAACATCCACTTTTGATGGAATTTCGGTTTACAGAGGGTCTGGTTTTGAGAGGTTTCACTGTATATGGATCTGATCACATTTTGTGGAAATGGGTGCATCTTTACGTTAAAATTAGTTACTTTCTTCTTTTAATTAAGATACTAACGATTAAAACTGGGTATTATGGTGTGTGATTTATGATGCACTTCTAGCATTTCAGTGTAGGTACATACATGTGTATATGCCATCGCTCGTACTAAACAAACTAAAGCCAGTACCATGGATTTGTGAGAGGAAATCTACACAGTCATTCCACTAGAACTGTTGAAAAAAAGTACAGGTCTGAAACTGTCTGACTAGCAGTATAATATTGATGGACGATATGTCTGAAACTGTTGGACCACAAGAGAACTCCAATAGCTGATGTCAGTGAGACCACATACGAATAATTCCAAGACAAAGTCCAGCACACGTCAACACAGTACCTGAAAAACAATAAAGCTGCTTAGTGAAAAATAATTTATTGGTACTGCTAACTTAAGTTGACACAATTAAGTAACAAGAATTCTGAGGAATTACATGTCTTGCCTACCATACACTTTTCTCGAAGGAAGGAAATGTTTTATTTAACGATGCACTCAACACATTTTATTTACAGTTATATGGCGTCGGACATATGATTAAAGACCACAGATACTGACAGAGGAAACCCGCTGTCACCACTTCATGGGCTACTCTTTTTGATTAGCAGCAAGGAATCTTTTTATATGCAACATTCCACAGACAGGATAGTACATACCACGACCTTTGTTACACCAGATGTGGAGAACTGGCTGGAACGAGAAATAGCCCAATGGGTCCACTGACGGGGATTGATCCTAGACCGACTGCGCATCAAGTGAACGCCTTACCACTGGGCTAAGTCCCGCCCCTCATTTTTTTCAAGCACTGTAGCGAACATCCATAGGTGCAACTACATACCAAATTTTATTGATCTAGATCTTATAATAACAAAAAATAATTTGTTATTACCACCAAGTAACAAAAATTCTGAATTAAATGTCTTGCTACCATAAACGTTTTTGGTGTACTCTGCTGAACATCCTTAGGTGCAACTACAAACCAAATTTGATTTATCTTGGACTTACAGTTTAACCTGATGTTTAGCCTTCATACATTCTCATCCCTTCATATGGACTGGTTTGAACATTCTGACAGACAGTCAAATGAAAATGGCCATAATCATTCATCTCACCTTGGGTACACACATCTGAGTCCATATGTATGACCAGATAAATTTAAACTCAAAGGCCTCTATGAATTGAAACTTTGCAAAATCCATTTATGGGTTGCACAAAAATAAATTCAGGTAACCCAACTCGTTTCTGCATAATCCTTTATTGTAAATGAAAATGATGTCCTAAATTTAGTGTGCGAATAAAAAATAGGTTACACAAAATTACATCGTTCTTGCAATTTTCAGAGATCTGATCCAGATAGCTTCTAAGTTCTATTCCAACATTTCCATTTTATCCACCACAGGGCTCCACCTTAGCAGTAGCCCAGGCTATTTGGGCTACCTGATGTCTAAACCTGGTAGTCCACCAGGCTACTATATATTTGTTTTACACGTCCAGTTACTCTGCAATCAACATGTACAGGTGTGTATTTCACGGTATATTTCTCATGATTTAAAAAACCCTAAAACATGTTTAAATAAAAAATAAATTATTTTAATATTTTCTATCATTTTTTTCAAGTATTAAAATTATGGGGCTACTCATTTTTACTGGTGACTACCAGATTTTATAACCTGGTAGCCCGGTTGGCTACCACTGAAAAAAGTTAAGGTCAAAACCTTAAGTTGAACAGGGATACAGTGGCATAGCATGGGTTGCCAGCGCCCGTTAGCAAGGCAAGTATTGCGCCCCCTAACCAGTGGACGTTAGCACTCCCCGAGTCCCTTCCACCAGTCCAGAATTTTGCGCCCAGGGTAACTGTCCCGGTGGCCCCGCCCACATTATGCCACTGCAGGGATAAGAGGCCTATCTAGTCATTATACATCTTTCTCCTCAACGGTTATGATCTGGATGTCTTTTAAGAAAGGGAGAAATGCAAGAGGTGAAAGAAAAAAAGTTAAAGTTTGTTTTGTTTAACGACACCTCTAGAGCACATTGATTATTAATCATCGGCTGTTGGATATCAAACATTTGGTAATTCTGACACGCAGTCATCAGAGGAAACCAGCTTCATTTTCCCCACAGACAGGAAAGCACATACCATGGCCTTTGACCAGTTGTGGTGCACTGGATGGAATGAGGAAAAAACAAATCAGTTAAATGGATCCACCGAGGTGGTTCGATCCTGCAACGTAAGCACATCAACCGAGCACTCAACTAAATGGTCAGGTTAATGAATGAAAGAAAATGATTAAAATAAATTGCAGATCTGCTAATGTTAACCTCACATAGATAACTGTTGCCTCATGCAAAATCTTGCCGATAGGCTGACACAGCTGTTGGTTAATAGCTTTTTGAAACAAGTCCTGCGTAACCTCACAACTTGATATAACTTGGGCTGGTAACACAGCAGCCATTATGGCCAATTATTTGGTTAAAAAGAAGCCCTGTGTAACTTCATAAATGTAACTAAAATATCCATTTACCTGCTGCATATTTGAAGACATCATTCCTGTACTGTTCATACGTTGTTCTCAGGTGGGCGACCTCCATCTCAATCTTGTTGTGTAACTGTTGCAGCTTCTTCTCATTTTCTGCATGCTACATAAACACAGAAATTAAACTGGAGGTTATATTCCGCATGGCACATAAACACAGAAATAAAACTGGAGGTTATATTCAGCATGGCACATAAACACAAAAATAAAACTGGAGGTCATATTTTGCATGGCACATAAACACAGAAATTAAACTGGAGGTTATATTCCGCATGGCACATACACAAAGAAATAAAACTGGAGGTTATATTCCGCATGGCACATAAACACAAAAATAAAACTGGAGGTTATATTCTACATGACACATACACAAAGAAATTAAACTGGAGGTTATATTCAGCATGGCACATAAACACAAAAATAAAACTGGAGGTCATATTTTGCATGGCACATAAACACAGAAATTAAACTGGAGGTTATATTCCGCATGGCACATACACAAAGAAATAAAACTGGAGGTTATATTCCGCATGGCACATAAACACAAAAATAAAACTGGAGGTTATATTCTACATGACACATACACAAAGAAATTAAACTGGAGGTTATATTCTGCATGGCACATAAACACAAAAATTAAACTGGAGGTCATATTCTGCATGGCACATAAACACAAAAATTAAACTGGAGGCTATATTCTGCATGACATATAAACACAGAAATTAAACTGGAGGTCATATTCTGCATGGCACATAAACACAAAAATTAAACTGGAGGCTATATTCTGCATGACATATAAACACAGAAATTAAACTTTAAAAAAAATTCATCTTAAATAATCGAGACTATTTGGTTACCATATCTAGTTAATTATTGACAATAAATGTTACATCACCAGAATATTTAGTGTAATTATATTGGTACAATAATGAGAAATCTGTTCTACAGATTTTACTTTAATCTAAACAAGTTCTAAAATTTACTGTGAATGAAATGTTTTCTTTTTCTCTTATCTTTGTTATTCTGATATAATAAAGAATTTTTTTGTAAGCCTGTCAACTCATAAGCAGGGGGAGGGGCATGCTTTGGCCCTCCCATTCCAGCTGAAAGGCGATCTAAATATGGATTTTAATTAATATCTTTCTTTTTTTTACTCCAACTATTCACAACAATGCAACATATAATTCTCCATTTTGTGAGAAAATATGAGCAGAGATGATTAAAGTTTGTTTTTGTTTAACGACACCACTAGTGCACATTGATTTATTAATCATCAGCTATTGGATATTAAACATATGGTCATTTTGACACAGTCATAAAGAGGAAACCCACCACATTTTTCCATTAGTAGCAAAGGATCTTTTATATGCACCATCCCACAGACAGGATATCACATACCACGGCCTTTGATATACCAGTTGTGGTGCACTGGCTGGAATTAGAAATAACCCAATGGGCCTACTGACGAGGTTCGATCCTAGACCGACCGCGCATCAGGGATGCACTTTACCACTGGGCTATGTCCCGACCCCAGAATTGATTACAAAAACATTCTTAAAACTCATCCCTGACAACAAATTATGTACCCTCAGGTGGAATAGCCCTGTCCCATATGGATACCTAATGGAGGATTATTTTTCTCCCATCCAGTTATTTTTCTCCCATCCAGTAGATGAAAAACAAGCATTTTGGGAAAACATGAAAAACCTACATTTAATTTTTTTTATCTTACAATAAAATAATCATAACCACTGAAAAGATCGTACCCAAAAATGGTTTATACTAAAAGTAAAATCCGAAAATGATAGTATAATTTCATTATGACAGCAGGTTTCCTTGTTTTTATGAAATAACAAATAAACAAACATTTCTTGTGTTATTTTGCTGTTTACGCACCATGACTGATACGTCACCCTATGTTAATATCAGCTCAAACAACAGAAGTCACATGGTCATGCAAGACCAATTTATTCCGCATAGGCCGACGTCATGGAATACGCCGGTCTTGCATGGCTAGGGATGGTAGAAAGATTTATTCTGCATGGGCTGATGTCATGGAATACACCTGTTTTGCATAGCTAGGGATGGGAGAAAGATTTATTCCTCATGGGCCAACACCATGGAATATGCCCGTCTTGCATGGCTAGGGATGGGAGAAAGATTTATTCTGCATGGGCTGATGTCATGGAATACGCCTGTTTTGCATAGCTAGGGATGGGAGAAAAATTTATTCCGCATGGGCCGACATCATGGAATACGCCCGTCTTGCATGGCTAGGGATGGGAGAAAGATTTATTCTGCATGGGCTGATGTCATGGAATACGCCTGTTTTGCATGGCTAGGGATGGGAGAAAATTTTATTCTGCATGGGCCGACATCATGGAATACACCTGTCTTGCATGGCTAGGGATGGGAGGATGGGAGAAAGATTTATTCCGCATGGGCTGACGTCATGGAATACACCTGTCTTGCAAGGCTAGGGATGGGAGAAAGATTTATTCCGCATGGGCTGACGTCATGGAATACGCCTGTCTTGCAAGGCTAGGGATGGGAGAAAGATTTATTCCACATGGGCTGACGTCATGGAATACGCCTGCCTTGCATGGCTAGGGATGGGAGAAAACTTGTATATTATATATAAGCCAATCTTACTGCTTCAAGAGCCCGGCCGCGCTCCAGGTTGATGTCGAGCGTGATCTTGCCAGATATCTTGATGATCTCATCCTGCAGCATGTCCTTCACTTGGCTTATCTCCAATGCTTGTTTCTGAAACACGAACACAACCAATATTACATCACTAATCCATACCTACCAGACGTGATTGTGCACCACTGGGATCGATTCCTGTCGGTGGGCCCATTGGGCTATTTCTCGTTCCAGCCAGTGCACCATGACTGGTATATCAAAGGCTGTGGTATGTACCACCCTGTCTGTGAGATGGTGCATATAAAAGATCCCCTGCTGCTAATCGAAAAGAGTAGCCCATGAAGTGGCGACAGCAGGTTTCCTCTCTCAATATCTGTGTGGTCCTTAACCATATGTTTGACGCCATATAACTGTAAATAAAATGTGTTGAATGTGTCATTAAATAAAACATTTCTTTCTTTTGATTGTGCACCATACCCCAAAAAACTCCAACACAGCGATGCTAAAGCTGACCGAGAGATGGCTTTTCAATTTGGGGGGGGGGGCACTGTAACAACACTGGACGCCATTTTTTTCAAAAGGCAAACTGTTTGCCAAATTATTATGCAGCGAATCGGTGGTCTATTGGAAACCATAGGCCAATCACAATACGGAACAGTCAAGAAGATCAGATTGTAATATTCGACTATTTTCGGAGTATCCTGGCAAATTTCGTTTTCTCTGGCACCATAAATTAAGGTGAAGTGCTCCGAAAAACTATAACAAGCGGGAAAAAAAAAAATTGGTAACAGAATACTAGTATTTAAAAAGCAGAAATCTGTTTTACAGCGGAAAAGAATCATATCTGATCTACATATACATAGAGATTATTAAACGACCTTGTATGCATACTGATTTTACGAAACAAATTTCAGGATTCTTGTACAACCCAAGCAAAATCAGTACGATTCACACACAAGTTTATTAAGTTATTTATTATCCATAATATTGTTTTAATGAATAACAAGGACCATGTCAAAATGTTTCAAACATAACTAGAAGAAGAAGACGAAATGATGTCATTTTGGTAAGCGATTACACAGAGCTAAGACTGGGGAAGCTGCGTTAAGCTATGATGTAGCTTCCCAAAATTACGTCATTTGTTATGCACATGAAATCATTATGACAAACATGTGTTATACTGGTTATAGCAGGGTTGAAAATTAGCAGTCGCCCGGTCGAATTAAGGGTCTGGCGAATATGGTAACAGTTAAAAAAGAAATGCACTGAAGCTTAATCGAATGTGACAAAACACATGGCGTCTGTCCTGGCGCGAACTACAGATCTGACAGCAGAAGACCTAGAACATTCTCTATATTTTGACAGCGCCAGAATCAGCTTCTGTGGCTTTGGACCGGGTATTTCTAGGAATAAAGCTCAAAATGTATTGCACACACTGCATGTATTTTTTAAATCTGGAAGTCGTTGACTTATTGGAATGGACTGGATACGCCATAATTATCTAGTGGACCTACTTTTTGACAATTGTTATTAAATGTTATGTTAATCATATTTAATTAGCTTATGTTATTCTGGACCAAAATCAAAATCTATCTTGTAGTTTTAACTCATACTGACGTGAGCGCATGCACACATATAAAAATAACAATGGAATTTTCATTACTACAGGGATTATTCCAAAGGTCATTTAAGTGATTGTCTTTGTATCTATTTAAGTTTAAGCGATTTCCATGCAATAAGAACAGCTCTTACATGATGACATAACCGTCTAAATACATGTAATACTGTAATAAACAATAAGTACGTTTTGTGCTTTGTATCAAAGTGAATCATTTTTTAAATTGGTACAATGTTGAGGTTTTTTTTTTTCAGGGGGGGTGGAGGGGTTCACAACTTTATTTTTCTTTTCATATTTATTTTATTAGTAGCCTACTACTGTAGCATTTATAATATCTCAATCCAGTGTCTTGTATATAGACGACAGCCACTCCCGAGGAAATCCTTTACTGGCGATTTCATCCCTGTTGTATATCCATCGAGAGAGGATTGCCACTCCAGACTAGTTTACTGAAACACACGCAGTTCTACTTTTAATCTATTTGTACTGCATTATTTCTCAGACAATGCAAATCAAGAAGCAAACCTTGGCTATCTAGCATTTTGTCTTCACCCCTGTATTATAAATCAGATTTAATCTGTATAATTTAATGGTAATTTATAAAAAAAAAAAAAAAAACCCCACCCCAAAAAACATTTTTATTTATACTGGATTTCTTTTTCAAAATATGTTTTTTGAGTTGGTATAGGTTGAATTGTTTTTATATGAATTTTAATTTTATTCATTATGAAGTTGCACGCCAATTCGTCGGTTTCCTTTTGACGCAAACGGACTACTTACACCTGGTTATTATTCAAAGAACAACATTCGAATTTTGATTTTGGCTGTGCAGTTCATTGTGATGATTGGAGGGCTAGTTTTGAGAAGGGCCAGTAAAAAATTTCTTCAACTGGCCCTGCTGGCGACCATGGTTTTCATGTTAATTTTCAACCCTGTTATAGTTCCTTGTGTATTTTGAACTATGTGGATAATAATTTCTGCAAGACAGACCCATTCCATTACATCAGCCCGTACGGAATAAATCTGTCTTGCACGGGCTATGACGTCATTGCTTTTAACATGGGGAGTAGTACGCGACATCATATTTATGCAAGTTGGTTAGTTTTAGATTGATATTTTGTTATCAAAACCTTCATAATAAAAGCTATCTTGTTAATTTGTAGTGTAGAGTTAAATTTTATTTAACACATGAAACAGATGCGGCAAATATGATGGTGTAGTTTATTTATGATAAAATGGTCAAATAACGAAGTTACTTTTTTAGCCATCTTTGTTTGTGTAAAATAATGGTTTATTTATCGAATGGATGGGAGAAAAAGACTCCATCATATGCAGTCATGTGGGATAGAAAAAGTACACAAGAGGTTGTGGATATTTCAACCTTGTGACTCGGCCAGCCTTGTCCCGGGTCAAAATTTCCACCACCTCGGGTGTACTTTTTGTATCCCATATGACAACATATGATGGAATCTATTATAGTACCGGTAAGCGGTTAGCAGGGTTGGAAAAATCCCGTGCCCGAACACCAGGGGCTACCAGATTTCATGACCGGGCAACCAGTTTCGCCCATGATGTAAACCCGACAGGCTACTGAGACAGAAAAAAAAAACTTCACAAAAAAACAAAAACACCTATAATATAATTTAAAAAACCACCCCCAATAACCCCTCTCAAGCAAAATATTTGAAATTGCTATTCAATTACTTTACCGGCTGCTAATCGACAAGTTCACGTGACCTAAGAAAACTTCAATCAGTCGCCAGACATATGACTCGGACATTGCAAAAACAATAAACGCGATGCACCACATTTATTATTTTAAAAAATGTGAACAGTACTAACCGAGAGAGAAATTGGTGTAGTGGTCTCACACTTACCCACTGAGTCATTAAAACTTGCTTTGGGTGGGAGCTGGTACTGGGCTGCAAACCCTGTACCTACCAGCCTTATGTCCAATGGCTTAACCACGACAACACCGAGGCCGGTTTGAAAAGTAGGTGGCTATATCTACTGAGCACGTGCTGTGAGGTGTATAATTGACAGCAGTAGCTGCTGAAAATCACCATCAGCCTCATACTGATGAAGACCCTGGTTTATTAACCACATGGTTCAACATAACCGAGTTAATAATAATCATACAAAGCACAAGTGTAATGACGTAATTTTGGGAAGTGACATCATAACATGACATTGCTTCTCCAGTCCTAGCTCAGACTGTGCATTTGAAATATGACGTCATTTCGTCGTCTCCTTCTAATTGTGGCTGAAACATGTTGAGTTGGGTCTTGCTATTCATAAAGAAAACAACAATAATAATGTGAATAATAAAGAAATTATTACACTAGTGTGTGAGTCGTACTGATTTTACGAAACTCATGCCAGGATTCATGTAATACCCTTGCTCTCACTCGGGCAATACAAAAATCCTGACAACTGTTTCGTAAAATCAGTATGACACACAAGCTCGTATAATAATCTCTATAGATGTATTAATAATTGATTGACAAACCTCTGTTTCATTTCTCAGCGTGGAGAATTCAGTTTTCTGTAGGAGAACCATGTCTTTCTTCACTGACGAAATCTCAGACATCATCTGCTGTACTACGATTTCCTGAAATAAATTCAATTATAGACTTGTAAGTTAGGGCAATTCTGTAATCAAGAGAAATATTAAAATACAAATTAAATTCATGTAGCCTACTGATATGTGAAGCACTTCAACGGAAGATCACCATTTTTGCATGAAAGGTGAATACAGAACACATTGTTCAAAATCGTTGTTATTGTTTTGAAATTCTTTAAACACGCATTAGTAACTTTTTTAAGTACATGTATGTTTGTCATTTTAAGTATGATAAATTGTGTTTGGTGCTATGATCTTGTGTTTTTATTGAGGTTTGGGGTGTGTAGTTTAATTATTTTTTTGTTTTGTTTTAATTTTTGAATGTGCCTAATTTTGACCTTTTTTCTTACTTTATATTTTTTAAATTTATTATCCCCAGATCAATGACAATGTCAGGGTTGGGCGGCCCTGAATCACTTGCCTCATAATATGCTTTTAATCGCATCAAATATATTAAATTACTCACAGAGAACAGAATGTTAGCAATGCTAAATGGAAGCTTTTTGACCATTTAATAATGCAATATATTCACCAAATGCAAATCAAATCTAAAGCTTAAACCTAGACATTTCAAACAGATAGGACAGCACATACCACACCACTAAGAACTCAGATCCACTGCATGATATACTGAAGTCCAAAAGAAACTTTATATACGGATGTAGGAAGGTGCCAAAAAGTGTGGTGGTGGTGGTGGTGGTGGGGGGGGGGGGGGGGGCACACACACATATATAAAAAAATATCGCTGCTCCCACAAAGTGAGGGGCACATGCCCCCTTGCCCCCCCACCCCCCCCCAACCCTGCTATATACATAAATGTGAATAATTTGACAAATATTGTTGCTAATTGAAAAGATCCGAGTTAGAAACCGCCTTTCAAACATTTTACATGTATCACAAAGTGCATTGTGACGTTTAGATGTTGAACTCCATGATACTTTCATATCCCACCATACTATTTGCAGGGTTTTTTATAATACAATTTCAAGCCTTGAAAAGTTACATTTGGATATCAGTATATTAATTGTCAATTTTTCTCAACTGAGGTGACCACACAACTGAAATACATCACACTCCCTATCTCCCTATTACCAGTACTGTACCTGTTGTGGTTTCATGACCATATGTCGGGCTTGATGTTCCAGTGTTGTGCTCACTACATCTGCAAGACATTGTGTCAACCCTTCAGAGTTCTCCCGGCTAAATCCTGCATTTATACAAAATTATACAAAATGATACAAAATTTATTACAACATTTGCAACATATAAAAAGTGCAGGAGACCAGATACATGGAAGGAAGCAAGGAAATGTTTTTTTTATTTAACGACGCACTCAACACATTTTATTTACGGTTATATTGTGCCGGACTTATGATTGAGGACCACACAGATATTAAGAGAGGAAACCTGCTGTCACCACTTCATGATCTACTGTTTTTAATTAGCAGCAAGAGATCTTTTATATGCACCATCCCACAGACAGGATAGTACATACCACAGCCTTTGTTACACCAGTTGTGGAGCACTGGCTGGAATGAGAAATAGCCCTATGGGCACACCGACGGGAATCAATCCTATCAGATACATGGATACATATGAAATGGGGGAAGGGTTCTCCCTATATAATTTAAAAAAAATTAGATTCTCTCTTAGTTGCATTCTAGGACATTTTACCAATGGTATTGTTAGACAACTGAATGACATTTTGTCAGTTTACACCAGTAACAGAACCGTAAGAATTTTTGACAGTATTTGAGATATATTGATAATTCCTCCATTTCAGGAATGGTAACATTAATATTATACTTTTATAGGAGATCAACCCCTGCAATTGCCCACAGAAATCGGCAATGCTGTGGAATTATTAATTCTCCACGGCACTTTCTTGCCATAGACTATATTCAGGGTTTTTTTCCAATTGCATGTTTTTTCACCGTGGACATTTTTTTATTTGCAGGGGTTGGAGTTTGTCTCACAATTTCCACTATCCTAAGTTTGTAGCCATTAAACTCAACTCACCTGTAATAATTATATTTTGGTCATAAATTATATTGAAAGGTTAAAATATACAGCATCATATTGATAAATACATTTGGGATTTCATTTGATCCAACTGTTTCAAATTAGGAAAAGTAAACTGTACAATGTATGTACAAAATTATTGAAGACAGAAATGAATATAGAGCTAAGGTTGACGACAGTCACTTTTCAGACCCTTGTTTTGGCATTGTACACAATAAATAAAACATATCCAAAGGTGATTTTTTGACATGATATATTTGATAAAAGGTACTTTTTACTTCTTTCATCTTTCATCTTTTGAAACTTAAAATAAATATTTTTTGCAGAATTATGATAAAAAAAAAAAATACTGACATGTACAAATGGCATTGTCACTTGTTATAGAAATTTGACATGGGTCAAGGTTAATAGACCAGTTTTTATTTTAATGTAATGAAGCATTGTAATAGTATAGCTAATTTTGAATTTGAATGACGTCAGTATTCCAATGACATCATTTTGCATCTCCTTACAATAACCATAAACTGGGTACATCATCATAGTACTGACCTTTCCATTTTAAGAATGCCGGAAAAATTCCAATGCCAAATTGTTTTTTTTTTTTTTTAACATTACTAATGCACTGAATGTTTGAAGAAAATCTTGTGATTAAAAAATGAGACCTTAAAATTACGAAATATGGATTTCAAATGAAATTACCCTAAGATATGCTATATTTATTGTGTACAAAGCCAAAACAAGGGTGCGAAAAGTGACTGTCGTCGACCTTAGTAATCAACATTAGAATTATCAGATATGCACTGAATATAGAAATATTCATATTCTAAGTTAGAAAATATACATATATATACACATGTAGTTAACAAAGTTATACCTGTATAAGCCGAACACATGTTGCAAAGGCTATAAACTCAGGATAGTCCCCCTTCAAAGCACCTGGTACAACAGTTTTCCAAGTCATTATGATAATTTCTTTCATTTACCGGTATATAAAATGCAGTCATCACTATCGGAGCAGAGTTTTGCAGACATGTTACACAAGGGTTAAAATGTGTTCAATAACATGTAACAAGTTTTCCTTAACTAATGTTATTACGACAGAATGATCTTCAATATAATTATTATACAGACTTGTACATAAGGTAAATAAAATAAAATAAAGTTAAACTTAAAAAAACAAATACAGGTTATTATTATTTTTATTTTTTACAAAATACTATGTCCATAGCATTTGAATATTTATATGATGTACTATGACCCAAAACAAAAATTATTTATAAACTTAAAATGTCACACTGACTTTTGTATTTGGTAAATCATTAAAAAAAATGTCATTACAATAATAATAATATATAATTGATGGGAACAAATGATAACAAAGAAACTTTTTTTTTAGCCAACAGACAAAACTTGTTGATGGTTATTCTAAAAAACATTACCATGTTTCTCGAGCATTTTGGCCACTGCCAGGGTATCCAGATAGTGTACTTGTTTCATGGTTGATGGATCCACTCTTCTAGCATCCACCAGAAGTTCTTGTAACTCTTAATAATATAAATGGAAAGAAATGGAATACTTCACAAAATCATAGCACATTTTATATCCAGTTCTTGCTATCCAACATTCAGTGTTCAAGATGAAACCCACTGTCACCACATCTTTGAGATCTTTTATTCCATAAGATAAAAAACTAAAGAAAGGTTTGTTTACCAGGGGTGTAGCATGATCTGGATCGGGGTGTGTGTGTGTGTTTCGAATATGAACAAGTGAACCCTTTTTCTATTTTGCTTTTGCACCCCCAGAAACTCCATATGTATAGGTAATGTTTTTTGACATCCAATAGCCGATGATTAATAAATCAATGTGCTCTAGTGGTGTCGTTAAACAAAACAAACAAACCATATGTATAAACCTGTATGTTTTATTTCTGAAAAGTGGACCATTTGCTTCAGCGTGGGGTGTGTGTGTGTGTTTCGTCCGACACCCCCACCCCCAGCCTACACCCCTGTTTACCAACACTTGAGCAACCGACAATATGTCCATTTGAAGGGTTTTTGTCAGAGGATACCAAGGGTAAAATGATGTAGGCCTACTCTAAAATCTTGACAATTAATCGATTTATACATGTATACATGTATAGCCTATGTGACATTATATTTTTCAAATAGATCATAGTAAGGGAACTGGTGTTCTATTTGTGTCAAAGTGTATGAAATACTTGGGTCAAATTCCAAAGCATTTCAAACCCAGATCAATCTATTAAGGGCACTTATGGTTTTATTTCAGTTACATACCTCAAATTATTTCTGAACAGCCTGATTTGGTGTCTTAATACATGAGAAAAAATCTGCTGTCTACACATGGGATACTCTTACATATATTATAAAGCAGCAAGGCATCTTTTATAAGTAGGGCTAGCTCTGGCAGTCGCCACACTCACAAATTGCAAATTTTTTAAACTGGCAAATTTTATTTTGAGATGGCAAAATAATTTTACTACATTTTATTATAAAATAACTGGCTTTCTGACATTTTTGAAATTTAAAGGGACATTCCTGAGTTTGCTGCATTGTAAGGTGTTTCCGACTAATAAAATATTTCTACGATTAACCTTACGTATTAAATATATTTTCTTGTTTAGAATAGTAGTATCTGTATATTCAATGTGTTTCTGGTCATCTTAATATTTGTAAGAAGCCCAAACTGGATTTTGTTTTCAAATAATTTCATACGTACGAAAAAATATACTTTAGGAAATAAAATGAAATTTAAACTAAGTACTACAAATATTAGAAAGATCAGAAACATGTTTAATATATACAGCCACTAATATTTTATGCAGAAAAATACATTTGATATGTAATTACAATCTTTAAAGAGTCTCTGTTAGTTGATAACATCTTAAAAATTGCAGCAAACTCAGGAATGTCCCTTTATTATTTAATAGATAATTTGTCAAACCGTTGTGTTCACCCAGAGCTAGCCCTGAATAATCATGTTTCCAGACAAGAAAAGAAAAATGTGTTTGTACTGGCTAGCCCGAGTACTCTGATGGTAGATCTATTAGACTCTAGAGAGCTAGACGGACATTTGGACAGTTATCAATCGTCGGCATGAGTTCCTTATTTTCCCCATAACGATTTTAAAGAAATATTTGTTAGAATTAGTTTAAGGTTAAGGTTAGGGTTAGCGATAGTTATATACAATATCTTTTAAAACAATTTGATCTATAAAACCAACATAATGTTTATATTTCGTAATCCAGTAATTCAATACCCCAATAGTGGGGGAAATAAGGAACTCTTTCCCCACTTTAATACAACAACAATCCTATAATTTATTTGACATTAAATGCTTTTACATTAATAATTTTCAAGCTTCCTGATAAAATAATTTCACATATTAATCACTAACACAAGAAGAAACACGAATGATTTTTATTTAAAAAATTACCTGGAGGTGTTGAGATTGTTTTTTTAATAGCTATACGATTCGACTCCGCACTCAACGAATGCTGAGAAGCTGATGGTGGTAAGCTGACAAATCCCAACTCGGTCTTTAACAAGTTTTTGTAAAGATAAGCAGGCTTATTTCTCGTTTTTGACAAAAAGTTTCTGTAACACATCATCCTACCAACAGGCATCCTCCTCTGTGCACTCAAAACGAAAGTAAAAACTAAACTGAAATGTTATTATTGAATAAATATCCTACACATAGCTGCGCACACAGTTTGTATTTCATCATTTACAATCGGAGTCTTACACAATCGGGAATCGGGAATTATCTGCCCCTAGCACATAACATTACCAAACATATAGGAGAAGCCACGGTGACGTCACATGTTTTGATCACGTGGTACCGCGTGAGCGCTGGTAGGCAAGAAACCAGTTGACAATACTGGCATTAGTAGTAATGAACAATCGAATGTTTTTCCGTCAATTAAATCAGTGTAGACTAGTTTTGATGAATGGTATTTTGTCATGGTAATTTCATACGTTGTTGTTAGATGCACAAGTCACTGTAGTAAGGATTATGAAATTAGTTTCATCAAATACAGTGGAAGCGAAACGTTGAACAGTTAAAGCTGACAACAATCAACTTTGCCCATCCCACAACGGAGATCGTCATTTTATACAAGGTTTGTTGTATGTTATTCATTCGTAATACTAATACACGTCAGTATTTATTGAAATGAAAATTGAAAAGATAATAAAATAAAAAATAATAATAATAAAAGCCCCCACCAAACTGACATGGAAACAAAGTTACCCTGTGAACAGTAGGCCTACCCAGTCAATCGACAAACAACGTTTTATGTAACTTTTTGTTTGTATTGACAGATCCATTATAGTGGGTAAAACAAAAATCTGAATATATTTTATATTGTATTATGCCATAAAATATGTAGGTGGCTGGAGTATTTATATTTTTAATTAAATAACAGGGAGCTGTGTGTGTGTACGTGTGTGTGTGTGTGTGTGTGTGCAATCAAGCATATATATATTGTTTCATATGAAAATGGTTGTGAAATATTTCCATTTATTAATTATATTATATGTTAATTATAATGTTTTACTTTTTTTATTGAAGAAGTGATCCACAGGTGTATTTGTAATGTGTAAGTTGATTTTTTAATAATAAAATAAAAGGTATAAACATTTCAGGGTGGGATATCAGGTGTATGAAATCATTTGTTTGGGATTAAAAATAAATAAATACTAATAATAAAACTGGATATTGATCCACAAGTTGGTGATAGCCATTATATTTTATTAAAAACATAAATTATGTTACATGCATTTATTATATAAGTTATCTGAATTTGTTTGCAGGAAATAAAGAAAGAAAAGGGGAGCTGATTGTATTTATAAGTATTATTGTCATCAGTGACAGATGTCAATATGTCTTCACAAATACATTTATGTGTATTCAAATATTTCAATAATATTCAATATACACAATATAAAACTTTCATACTTATATATCATAGAAATTTACCAATTTTCTTATTTTTTTTCCTAGGTATCAGTGATCCCTGTTTATGGACAAAAAGAGAACCGGCAACTCTTGGATGAAAAATGGGCCTTTCACGATGAATTAAGGGCGTTTAAGTTTTAGGGTGAATTAAGGGATGCTAAGGAGAACACTGGTATCAGATTCAGCGATTCTTTTCTACAGTATCTCATGTTTCTGTGCATAAGAGGGATACCAGAACTTTTTTCACTGACTTTCCAAACTACCATGTGCAATATTATTGGGGCTATTCAGTATGTGATGATGACATTGATAACACACTGACTTTCCAAACTACCATATGCAATATTATTGGGGCTATTCAGTATGTGATGATGACATTGATAACACACTGACTTTCCAAACTACCATATGCAATATGATTGGGGCTATTCAGTATGTGATGATGACATTGATAACACTTGGATTTAATCTTTTTTTACCAGGATCTCGATTTTCTAATAAAAACAGACTTTACAAAATCAATAAAATTATATCGAGAAACAGTAGACAACACATATTTATTATTTTCTTTTTCTATTATCATTATAAACCAATGATCAAATGATATTTGCATTGTGTTAATGTGTGTCTTACATTAAAACATTGTATTGTTACCATTTACAGTAATTTGTTGTTTTAACTGGTTTATTAATCAGGTTGAAAGTGATAGCCTTTGAAACTGTGCCTCTTGTCAAAGGTAACTGACACTGTTTTAGATTTGAAAGGAAGGAATCTTTTATTTAACAATGCACTCAAGTCATTTTAATTACGGATATATAGAGTCGGACATGTTTAGGGATCACACAGATAATATTAGGGAGGAAACCTGCTGCTGTCACATAATGGATTACTCTTTCCGATTAACAATAAGGGATCTTTTATATGCATCAGCCCACAGACAGGATAATAAATAGTGTAGCATTTGTTACACCAGTTGTAGAGCACTGGCTGGAATGAGAAATAGCCCTATAGGACCACCAACAGGAATCAATCCTAGATCGACTGCATATTAAACTATGTCCTGGCCTGCATGGGATTAGGTGATTAAAAATATTAATGGCAAATTTTTATGTATATATATATAAAAAAATAATGCTACAAAATGTTCTGAAGATGGAACCACAAAGGTGAGGGACCAAGTAACTTTGAGATGTATCCGGTTTAAAAGGCTAAGTTCTGTACTAATATTTAAAAAGGGATGCTGTAGCTAGAGGGAGCAATGTATGTGTGGTCATGGAACATGTATGGAAACTAAATTTAGGTTCCTCCATTTTAATACAATGTGTTAATATGTATCCGATATCAGCAAGTTTAAGGAATAAAAAAGGACTTGATAAAATTAATAGTTTTAAAGTTTTTGTAAAGTTTTCTAATAAGATACTTGCTTAAATTTATTGTTGATGAAAAGCCTTACAAATGAACCTAGACAAGTCTGATGTGTTATATATATATATAACTACTGTCTATATATTGTCTACTGGTTGTTCATTTGTAACAAATGTTCATATATATATATATATATATATATATGTATGTGTATCTATATGTACATATATATGTATATGTATATATTCTCTGCGGTTCACTGATATGGCATATATCGGCCAGATATATATATATATATACATATGCATATATATATATGCATGGCTATATATATATATATATATATATATATACCGTATATATATATATATTATATATGGGTTATTTAAAATTGTTAAAAGAAATAATTTCCTTTAACAAAGTGTAGGCCAATTATTTCTTTTAAACAGTTTTAAATAAAAAATATAGGCCTACTCGTTTTATTTTATTATTTTTATTTATTTGTGTGCGCGCGCTCGTTTGTAATGCTTTACTTGAAATATGGACCAGACGCTTTAAAAATACATGGACTAAAAATATTTATTCAGGTGAAAAGAAAAAAGAAAAAAAAGGAAGTTTGCTATAGTTTTGAACTCGGTCAATCGTCAAATTGTATGGGTGGAAAGAGTACATGTAGCTATGTAGAATAGCGTTCCCGTGCTACAAGCGGTAATTTAAGCACGTGTTGGCCATTCTTTGCTATTCACGCTACGCTAGTTCGCTTTGTTACTAATGGCCATTATGATAGACTTCTGCCTACCAGATGCGCGCGCATGCTGATACGTGACGTCACTTCCCTAAACACATGGCTTCTCCTATAGACTGTAAATTAACAATTAGAACTTAGAACGCAACCACGAAAATACTTTGCATTGAAATAAAATAAAACTGAAATAAATATTCAACTTCTTTTAATTTTTTTAATTTTTTTATTTATTTGTCCATGATACAAGCGTTGAACAAATCAAAGGGACGATTCATACTAGGGGTTATCTCAATTTAAAAAACAAACAAAAACCTACTGCCACTTTTCCTTTAACTCCTTTCAATTCCATCTCATTTATCACCGATCTGGCAACTCCTCCTATCTTTCGCTGTTAACCTCCACATCCCAGTCCTTGTTCTCTCCAACCACGACGTGCTTCTCTCTTGTGGCTCACACCTGTCATTCTCCATCAGCTTTTTTGCTGTGACCTTAGTGTGAACACTTCGAAGAGTGTTCAGTAGTTACTTAATAATATACTTCTGGCATCGTTAAGAGGCACTTGTAACCATCTACTATGCTCCCCTACTTCCAGCGGTCGTTAATTAATGCCGTGGGTCAGACCAGCTTTATAAGCGACAGAGGACAAGGATGCCAGGTGGGTGCAGGGAAATACACAGAGACTGCACCTGTGGAGGAAGTTGAGACAGGTAGGCGATGGTGTGGACAGTTCAGAAGACAGAGGAAACTGACAGAAATAGTCAAAACAGATTGAAATCGTAGGAAAAAAATAGATTTTTTTTTTTTTTTTTTTTAATATTAATATGATAATAATGGTAGGCAGAGGATGATAGATAAGAAAGATGAATGAAAATGTGAACCAGCTTTGACGGGATTTGAACCAATGTCACCTGCTTGATTTTCCAACACCTTATCCACTAGTCGGAGTACTCTGTAAAAGAGCTAGACGGACATTTGGAAGGTTATACGCTGTAATGAGAGCGTGTAACCTTCCGAATGTCCGTCTAGGTTTTAAAGGGCCTGCTACACGATACGATAGAATCGGACCGAGTCACTCGTACGAGTCAATCGCACGAGTCAATCGGACCGATTGAATCGGACGTGTTGCCACACGGTACTTGTCAACTGTATGAAACGTGACGTCATTGAAAAATATCCTTGCTGTAACCATGGTAAACAATGTCGTGCATTGATAAGAAGGCGGCTGTCGTAACGTCTCTGTATTTATATAAATGACTGGACACACCCCACAAAGAGTTGTGCCACTGATACAACTCTATGAGCTGTTGGGTCTGTACCGACGACAAGCTAACAGAGTTTTCCGCCATTACACTCAGAACGTCAACGTTATCTGCGCCACGATCTGATTGGTCAACGTCCCCAAACGTTTGGGCAACACATCCGATTCAATCGGTCCGATTGACTCGTGCCAGTGACTCGTACGAGTGACTCGGTCCGATTCTATCGTATCGTGTAGCAGGCCCTTTACAGTCAGAGTACTCGGGCTACTTATCCACTAGACCACGGAGCTCATTATTATTATATATGGGCATATTTCGAAATACTAGTCTTGATGTCGGATGAAATTTGAAACTTTGCCCGTGTATTTCTTTTAAGTCATTCACATTAGAAAGTAAAGTAGCCTAATATAGTTTTGTAGGAGGCAGGAGGAGCTGCATTAATACTATGCATAACAAATTTCTTAATTAACCCAGTTTGACTTAGTGAAATATAAATAGTTTTTGTGTCGGACATTGATAGAAATCAAAGAATCAATACATTCTATCAAAAGTATATGAGGGAACTTTGATTAATCAATGTTTTTTTTATAACCAAGAAACATGTTTGAAATCTAGATTAATTAACTTACTTCTTTGATTAACCTTTTGTCTTCCACAGGCATTTTAGTTTTGGTGCCGGATGAAAATTATATTTTGATGACGGATGGAAAACCCCCCATATATATATACTCCTGAAAAAAAGTAGGGGACTCTAATAAGAATTTACAGTTGCCAAAATTGTAAGGTATATTAGCTGTGGGGAATGGTTATACGATAATAGTGAATTAATTGGGCAAACATTACAACCGGTAGTTCAGTATTACAGTAGGTTTTATGACCACCAAAAGATCTTGAAGGACTATTGGGGCCAAAAGTAAAATTTGAAAGTAAATTGCAAATTCAAACAATAAAAATGACTAAATATATATTATAAGTGTTTTCTTCATCATTATACTTAAAGATTTTTAATGAATAAAACTGGATATTAATTACATTTTTTTTCTTACGATAGTAATGTGTGTACACCATGTATTTCTGGTATTTATAGTAGCTTAAACCGGATTAAAAAAAATACATGTATGTACAAAATTATTGAAAGCAAAATCCAATTTGAGCTGCTAATTAAAAAAATTTGGTCTGGTGTTTGACCACTTTTCAAATATGCCCATATATATTTTATGAACTTTTAATATAATGAACAGTTGATGTTATTTGGGATTCCCCCAAAAACAAACCCCTCAAGAAAACAACAGCCCCCCCAAAAACAAACAAAAAACAACAAAAAAGAAGCTATCATTAACTTTACTTAGTTCAAACATTTGGATGAACGTTTTCCGTGTCAATCAACCAAGTAGTAACACCTGAATGAAAACAAAATAATGAGCTACAAATGAATGCATCTTAATTATAAACTTCCTTTGCTAAAAAATTGGCAAATCACGAGGACCATCACATTTAAGATTAAAAGTTATGACACATGGGTACCATTTTAAACAGTACCGGTACCACATTGTTAATGAGCACATTTTCAAAATCACAAATTTCACATTTTCAAAGGAATAAAAAAAAGAATGGAAAGTTTCAATTAATGACATACTCAACACATTTTAGTTACAGTTATATCGCGTCAGACTTGATTAAGGACCACACAAATAGTGGTGAAAACATTCATATATGTGTTGTGACATCTAGCTCACCCCACTCCTCCAGATACAATGTGTACATATTAAAAAAAAAATCATATATCGGATGTATTCACTGCGTGTGCAAATCATTGACACATTTATTTTAGTCCTTGCCAAAATAGTTTTTAAATAAATGACAAAAAAGTGCTAATTTTGGGGCCGAATTGTCCAAGAATGATTTGTGACGAATGGTGAGTTATAAGTAGTCGAATAAACACAGTTTTTAGTACATAACGGATAGGGACCACTCACACAGGGTATCTCCCACTCTATAAATATGAAAACTCTTTCTGGAAGTCCGTATATGAGGCAACGACCGCCATACAAGAACGCACTATAATGGTGAAAACATTGAAATTTGTGTTCTGACATCCATACACCTCCAAATACAAGTTGTACATATAAACACAAATACATATATCGTATGTATTCACTGCGTGGGCGAATAATAGGCACATTTATTTTAGTCCCTGGCCCAAATATTTGGTAAATAAACAAAAATGATTTTTGATTAATGGTGAGTCACAAGTAGTCGAATAAACACATTTTGTTGTAGATAACGGATAGGGACAACTCACACAGGGTATCGTGCACCCTATACATATAAGAATCCAATCTGGAAGTCAGTATATATGAGGCAAATACCGCAATACCAGACAGCTCTATAGTAGTGAAAATATTGATATTTGTGTTCTGATATCCATATCATACCACCCCTCCAAATACAAGTTGTACATATAAACACAAATGCATATGTCGCATGTATTCACTGTGTGAGCGAACAATAGGCACATTTATTTTAAAAAACAAGTCCTTGGCCCAAATATTTGGTAAATAAACAAAAAAACTAATTTTGGGGCCGAATTCTTCGTGAATAATTTTTGAAGAATGGTAGTCGAATAAACAGAGTTTTAGTACATACTCACATGGTATCGTCCACTCTATAAATATTAGAATCCTGACTGGAAGTCCGTACATGAGGGAATGGCCACCATAAAAAACCCGCACTATAGTTGTGAAAACATTGGTATTTGTGTGCCGACATCCATATCATGCCACCCCTCCAAATACAAGTTATACATATACATACAAATGCATATATCGTATGTATTCAATGCGTAGGCGAATCATAGACACATTTATTTTAGTTCTTGGCTCAAATATTTGATCAATAAACGAAAAAAAACAAATGTTTGGGCCGAATTCTTCCCGAAAGATTTTTGACGAATGGTAAGTCATAAGTAGTCCAATAAACACAGTTTTTAGTTCATAAGTGATAGGGACCACTCACACAGGGTATCCTCCACCCTATAAATATCAGAACCCTTTCTGGAAGTCAGTATAGGAGGCAATGACCGCAATACAAGAAAACACTATAGTGGTGAAAGCATTGATATACGTCTTCTGACATCTACTTCACCCCACCCCTTCAAATGTAATGTGTACATCTAAACACAAATGCATCTATCGTATGTAGTCACTGTGTGGGCGAATTACAGGCATATTTATTTTAGTCCTTGGCCCAAATATTTGGTCAATAAAAGAAAAAAACAAATTATGGGGCCGAATTCTTCCAAAATGATTTTTGACGAATGGTGAGTCACAAGTCGTCGAATAAAGACAGCTTTTAGTAAATAACGGATACACAGGGTATCCTCCACTCTATATAAATATCAGAACCCTTTCTGGATGTCAGTATACGAGGGAATGACCGTCATACACGAACGCACTATAGTGGTGAAAACATGGATATACGTCTTCTGACATCTATATCACCCCACTCCTCCAAATACAATGTGTAGATCTGAACACATGCATCTATCGTATGTTGGGGCGAGACGTAGCCTAGTGGTAAAGTACTCACTTGATGCGCGGTTGGTCTGGGATCGATCCCCGTCGGTGGGCCCGTTGAGTTATTTCTCGCTCCAGCCAGTGCACCACGACTGGTACATCAAAGGCCGTGGTATGTGCTATCCTGTCTGTGGGATAGTGCATATAAAAGATCCCTTACTGGCTAATCGAAAAGAGTAGCCCATGAATTGGCGACAGCGGGTTTCCTCTCTCTGTATCTGAGCGGTCCGTAACCATATGTCTGACGCCATATAACCGTCAATAAAAAGTGTTGAGTGCATCGTTAAATAAAACATTTCCTTCCTATCGTATGTACTCACTGCGTGGACGAATCATAGGCACATTTATTTTAAACACACACCCAGACATACACACACACACAGACACACACAGACACACACAGACACACACACACATACAGACACACACAGACACACGCACACACAGACACACAGACACACAGACACAGACACACAGACACACACACACACACACACACACACAGACACACAGACACACAGACACAGACACCCAGACATACACACACACACACACACACACACACACACAGACACACACAGACACACGCACAGACACACACACACACACACACACACACACACACACACACCCAGACATACACAGACACACACACAGACACACACACAGACACACACACAGACACACGCACAGACACACACACACACACACACACACACACACACACACAGACACACACACACACACACACACAGACACACACACACACACACACACACACACACCATTCACATTAGAACGACCATCAAAATTGATGATGATAACTAGTTTAACGTGCCCATATACCACTAGGGTTTCGAACACGCCCATTCCGAGTCCGACCTCCGATAAGATCGGTGGCCTGACTCGGGATGGAGGGGGGGGGGGGGGGGGGGGAGGGGAAAATGGGCAGAATTTTGAAAATAGCAATTAGTAAAAAAGTTAATAGATTAAAAAAAAGAAAAAAGAAGAAGGTTACAAGCCAATAAAAAAAAGAATTGACTGCTCGGCCGAATATTTATATAAATTGGAGCATTTTAGAAGGACAGTCCAAAATTAAATAAGAGAAAGAAGTGAGGATCAGACTATTTAATAATATTTTTTAAAAAAGAAGTAATTTCGACATAAAATTTTGAACGCAGATCTAAAAGTTTAAAGTCCGATTGACAGTCGATAGACGTTGAAGGTGTAGTGCTGTGCTGAAATACAGATCTCGAGAAGCCGGATCCGTCTGAACGAGAGAGTATCAGACTAGGGTATAGTCCAGTCGTCATGGGTTGGTATAATGGTGCAGACGGGCCCGACTCCGGAGGATACGAGATGGTATCACAATAAAGCAAAGTAAAGTCTAGAAAAAGAGTAGTAGGGAGTAGTATGAAATGGATAAGTATCCCTCCTCAATAATAAGGAGTTGGTGAGGAGCTGGGCGTGGCAATAATGAGGAGCTGGGCGTGGCCTATGATGGACAGGTGGGCGTGGCTATGATGTCACCTGATGGACAGGTGGGCGTGACTGTGACGTCACAAGATGGACGTGTTCAAAATGCCATTTTTGACGGGCATGTGTAAATATTGTAATTGATATTTTGGAAACAATAACCGCTATTGAAAGTTGTGATGAACGGAGAAATAAAACAAATTTGTGAGTATATATATATATATATATATATTCGCTGACAAAAGCAGGTCAGTCATAGTCAAATAAACATTGAATAAGATGACCCCTCCACCCAATTGTAAGACATTTATTGAATGTCGGTGTTTTGGTGAAAGTTTAGAAACCATGTTTGTATGGCTTGACATCTCGTAAGTAGTACCGGGGCGTATTAATATTATTAGATCTCACGAAATTACGTTTTAAATTAGAAATTAACAAACTCGTTCGTGTTAGACTCGCCCGATGACACCCCACGTGTTCATATATAATAGACTCGTCCTCTGAATGTGGTAAAGGAAAAGATAGTTCTTAATGTGCACATTCAGAGCAAGCTGTTATAGCGCACGCCTGTCCGGGGCGCTAGTTATGACCAATGCTATTCATATCGTCCCAGATAGGAGAGTGAATTAGTAGAAGTGTTAAAGAAGAAAGAGGGTTTAGTGGTGTTACACCTACCCACTGAGTCCTTAAAAACTCGCTATGGGTGGGAGCCGGTACCGGGGTGCGAACCAAGTACATACCAGCCTGTGAGCCGATGGTGTAACCACTGCGCCATTGAGGCCGGTTGAATATGGTATGCCTAATGTTCTTAAATAGAAACTAAAACGGTCAATCCCATTACTAGTACTAAGTAATGTAAATAATCCGAGATGTGGAATCGGGTGAAGTAGCCGAAATGATAGAAGTTTTAAAGTGTTCAGTCAACAAGCTGAACCTTTTAAAAGCTTAACCAAGTTACATTTGTCCATTTGAAAATGGATCAAGTGGTCAAGATAAGGTGTGGACTCGTGTCGAGTAGTAGGTGAAATTTACTTAGACCATAAGTAAAGATTTTGTTTAATGTATTATATATGCACGAAAGGTTGGTCAGCTACAAACGGGGTATTGATCAAGCGTTCAGAAGAAGAAGGCAGTGTTTATTATCGTTAGAACACCGCAGCTGACAAGACCGTACGGAACAAAAACCCAACAACAAACATCTACATACCTGGTTATTGTAGATTTGGTAAGTCATTTGTGAATAATAAGTTAATAATGATTAATAGTTTATGTATGAGTAACATAATTTTACAATATAATAACACATTGTTCTGTTAGAAGATGAAATAGGGAATATGAATAATTTTAAGAGTAGAATGAGTATTTTTTGTTATACAACATGTTTTGATAGTTTGATCACCCTATATTCAAATAATATACACAAATTTGTAATCGAAAGTAAAATATTTACCAAGTCAATGACCTCTGCTATATTATTATCAATTTGTGTATAAAAGGACATGACTGGCTTTACTAATAGATAAATGAAATTAAACATTTCAGATCCAACCTACATTCCTTGTACAACAAAACCAGCAATTTGTGAAGCATCGTCGACCACCGATGATGAAATTAATAGAGCCACCGGGAATGACAATCCACGATGGCTCATCATTGAGGGAGTTTATTAGAATTAATCCATTACAATGTATTGAAATTAGCAGTTCAATGGACGCATCTTATAAATGTACCATATGCGCATGCTGGCAAAACTACAAACATTGAACAAGTGATGTTACACACTCGTCAACAACAAATGTATGAAGGAATACCAGGGGTGCATTTTGTAAAACGGACATTTAGAAGACGTGTTTGATATTGAAAATGTAAGTACTTTTAGTGTTTGGACAATTTTGGTTTGAGTCAGTACATATTTTATTTTGATTACTAAGAATAATGTTACTCTTTGTTATTAATTTCAGCATTACCATATTCCTGTTTGCTATCACATAAAGTTTTCATTTTACTAAATAAGAAGAAAAGTTTGGAATCATGTCTCAAAATTCTTTCACCACCCCTGTCTACACCTGCGAGTTTTGTTGTAAAACCTATGGTGCTAAACGCAACTTAGTCAGACATCAATCCAATTGTGGATCATTCGAACAATTGTTTTCGTGTGATCAATGTTTGAAAACGTTTAAACGTCAAGATAATTTAAAGAGACACACGAAAACCTATCACTTAAACGACAGAGATAGTTTGACGTGTCAGAAATGTAGTTTGGACCTTTCATCTTTGCTAATGTTCAGGCTTCTACTTCTTCTTGTCAGTCACAATCTTTCACCTGTCTACGCTGTCAAAAATCTTTTTCTACCACCAAATCTCTGTTGTCACATACCAAAAGTAAACACCTGAAACGACCCTCTCAGCAAGTAGGTGGAGGGGGTGAATCGAAAGTTAAACAGTCTAGGAGACCACCACAGGGATGCTCTCGTCAAGCCATTAATGGGAAGGTGCGGGAATTTGAATTCGTTCCTCGTGATCAAGAGGGAGCCGATCCCATGTTTTACTTATTAAAACTCCAGCCAGAGATCATTCATCATTTAGAAACAGAAATGGAATCAAAACATTCGATTAAATGGGGGCTCTGTACTCAATTCAAATTTTCAAAAGTAGGTCCCGATGTAACAAATCATACACCATACCCTACTTTAGGACAAAAATGACCCCGGCTACTGCAGCCGACGATTTGGAGACGGCTTACGCGCAGGCTGTAAACAAAATAATGGTGGACATGGATAATTATGAAGGGGACTCCTCTAATTTGAATTTTGAAGAGGTCTTGACCGTTAAACTGACTGTGACCGTGTTTCAGCCTTTTCGCGGAAGCTCGTACCTCCCGTTGCCTTCCACATTACAAAGGAAAAAATGTCTTCTCAACATCAGGAATGTAGATGACGATAAATGTTTCGTCTACGCCATTTTGGCCCACTTGCACCCAGCAGATTCAAATTTAGTCAGAGAACAAACATGTCATTATACACCTTATATGTCTGAACTATTTTTAGAAGAGTTTAAATTTCCCATGGCTTTAAAAGATATAGGCAAAATCGAAAAAAAGAATGATCTCCGCATTAATGTTTATGGTTACAATCAAAAACAGGATAAAGGCGATGAAGAAAATTTAATTTTTCCTCTAAAAATCAGTGACAAAGTTTCACATGTTAACTCCGCACGACACGTCGACCTATTATATTTAAAATCACAACTAACATCGCATTATGTTTTGATCACTTCATTGGCAGGATTAGTGCGGAGACCGGGGGACTGTCATTCTAAATATCTCTTCAAAAAAAGAAACGCAAAAGGGTACAAATAGGTTATAACTCCGATTTTATGTTTCCTACTGGTTCATGCTTTGTGAATATAAGGTCATTGCATGTCCCAAACACATTCCCACGGCTACTGTAAAATAAAGTTTCAAAATGTGAATATTCGCAAAAACGCAGCCACGTGCAAACCATGTCACCACTGCACGTGCGTTGTCTGCACGTGCAACATGAACACCGACAGTATAAAAGTGCAGGGTGTTCGCTTGCCTGGCCTCTGTATCTGGCCGACAGTTGACAATCCAGGACATGCCACGTCTCAGTGAACCGCAGAGAAACAATGCCATCGGCCGACTAGACGCAGGCGAATCCAGAACGGCCGTTGCCATGGCATTCCATGTGTCCCCAAGCACCATCTCCAAACTGTGGGACCGTTACCAGCAACATGGATCAACACGTGACCTCCATAGATCCGGTCGACCACGGGTCACTACCCCCGGGCAGGACCGCTACAACCGGGTACGCCACCTTCGGGAACGATTGACTACTGCCACCTCCAGAGCCGCAGCAATACCAGGTTTGCACAGGATATCCGACCAGACCGTACGGAACCGCCTACGTGAGGTAGGAATTCGTGCCAGACGTCCAGTTCGAGGTGTCATCTTAACACCACAACACCGTCGACTCCGACTGCAGTGGTGCCAGATTCATCGACAATGGCCTCAACTGCGATGGAGACTGGTGTGGTTCAGTGACGAGTCCCGATTTCTGCTCCGACGTCATGATGGAAGATGTCGCGTGTATAGGCGTCGTGGTGAACGTTATGCGGCAAACTGCGTGCAGGAAGTGGACAGATTCGGCGGGGGTAGTGTCATGGTGTGGGCAGCCATCTCACACACTGGCAGAACTGACCTGGTCCACGTGCAGGGCAACTTGAATGCACAGGGCTATATTGATCAGATCCTCCGGCCACACATCGTTCCAGTTATGGCCAACGCCAACGCAGTGTTCCAACATGACAACGCCAGGCCTCACACAGCACGTCTCACAACGGCTTTCCTACAGAACAACAACATTAATGTCCTTCCTTGGCCATCGATATCACCGGATTTGAACCCAATTGAGCATCTATGGGACGAGTTGGACCGACGCCTCCGACAGCGACAACCACAGCCCCAGACCCTACCCGAGCTGGCAGCAGCCTTGCAGGCCGAGTGGGCCACCATCCCCCGGGACGTCATCCGTACTCTGGTTGCTTCAATGGGCAGGCGGTGCCAGGCAGTTGTCAACACACGCGGAGGCCACACCCGGTATTGACTCCAGATGACCTTGACCTTGGTGGTGTGTCCTATCACTTACTCACAATGGACTAGAGTGAATTGTGAACAATCCTGCAACATTTGGTAATTATCGGACTCACCATTCAATAATTAAATCAATTCTCCAAATGTTACGACAATGTGGTTTTGCGTTTCTTCTTTTGAAGAGTATATATCTGCCGTAAATGTCTGTGGACGTTTAGTTCAAAAGATTGCCTTTTGAAACACGTACCTTATTGTTATCACAAAGCTCAAAGAATTAAAATGCCAGAACCCGACAAGGCAACGAGGCATTTTGGCTTAGGCCACTTGTCCAAAACAGTGAGAGTACCGTTTACGGTATATGTGGATTTTGAATGCGTATTGTCGCCCACGGAGGAAGACGATACAGGTGATAACCACACCCAATACATTCATCATCACGTACCTTGTGGCTATTCCTATCAAATCATCTGCCGGGAACCTAAACTCTACTCGTACCATTTAAAAACGTTCAGTGGCGAACATGCTGCCCATCATTTCATGGAGAGCATTTTGTCCGATTTCGAGGAGATCAACGAGATCTTGAATGATCCTGTCCCCGTAAAATTAACCCAATGGGACCGACTAGCCATTGACTGTACCACCGTGTGCTACATATGTGAGGACGAACTACAGTCCGACAGACACATCGACCACGACCATTTGATGGGTGAATTTCGGGGTGTGTGTCACTCCTATTGTAATGTCAATTATAGGGAGTGTAAATTTGTCCCCGTGGTATGTCACAATGCATCTCGGTACGACAGCCATATGATTTTGCAAGCGGCTGAATTATTTGCCGGGAACCAACTTAAATGTATTCCTCACAATTCGAAACATTTTTTCATGTTTGAAATTGATGGCCTTCGGTTTTTGGACAGTTATAAATTTTTAAATACCAGCTTACAAACACTTGCCACTAACTTGAGGAGTAAGGGTCAAGATCAATTCAAATATCTACGCGGTCACTTTCCCGATCATGTAGACATGCTCACTCGCAAACTTCCCTATTTTTACGAGTATGTGGACAGTTTTGAAAAACTAGAAAAAACTGTTTTGTTCAGTAGAGATGACTTTTACTCTTCTCTGACAGAAGATACCGTGTCCGAAGAGGACTACCAGTTTGCACGTGGGATATGGGACACGTTTCACTGTCGGTCTGTCAGAGAATTTATGGAGCTGTACGTCTCCGTAGACACTTTGATTTTAACGGACGTGATGGAAGCGTTTCGCACCATGTATTTACAGTACTATAAATTAGATCCCCTTCATTACTACACACTCCCCGGGATGGCCATGGACGCTTGTTTAAAAATGACGAACGTCTGTTTAGATCTGTTTTTAGATCCCGACATGTACAACTTTGTTGAACGGGGTATTCGCGGGGGCGTGGCATCCATCAATCACAGATATGCCCGAGCGAATAACAGACACATGGCCGATTTTGACCCCACCCAGCCCGAGTCTACGTTAATGTATTTCGATGTTAATAATTTGTACGGGGCGGCTATGTCGTTGCCACTTCCTCTAGGGGATTTTGAATGGGTTCCCGAGGCAGACGTAAACGATATCGACTGGCTTCATCTTGATCCCGAGGGAGACACGGGATATATTCTTTCGTGCGACTTGGAGTATTCCCGAGCGGTTCATACCTTGCATCAAACATTGCCCGTTGCACCGACCAAAGAGAGCATCCCTTCGAGGAGTTCTCCCCCTATCACAAACATTTGCTTAAAGAGACTGGGGTAAAAAAAACCGGAAAAATCCACGGGAACCAAACTGTTTACAACGCTAAAGGACAAAAAAGACTACATGATTTATTTTTTGACTTTGCAGATGTATTTGCGTTTAGGCCTTAAACTCGTCAATGTTCACAAAGTCTTGAAATTTACTCAGAGTCCTTGGATGAAACCGTACATTGATTTCAATACACAAAAACGCAAAGAAGCCAAGGACGATTTCTCAAAAGATCTTTTTAAACTTTTATTCAATTCAGTCTATGGAAAGCAACTTCAAAACGTCAGAAACTATCAGCAAGTAGAATTAATTACAGATGAAAAGAGACTGCGTCGATACACGGCAAAACCAAATTTCAAATCGGTGAACATTTTTTCGGAACATTTGGTAGCGGTCAGCATGGAAAAAGTGTTGGTCACTCTAAATCAGCCCGTGTCCGTTGGCTTCACGATTTTGGAACACGCTAAATGTATTTTGTACGACTTTCATTACAACGTTATGCTGAGAGAGTACGGTGACTGTTTAAAGGTGCTCATGACCGACACGGACAGTCTGTTGTATCAAATAGCAGTTCCCGTGGGTAGATCCCTCAGAGATCCATACGATTTCATGAACGCAAATATCTCTCTCTTTGACACGTCCAACTATCCTAAAGACCACCCACTCCATTCCGTGGAAAGACACAAAGCCATCGGTGTCATGAAAGATGAAGCGGGTGGTAAAATTATTAGGGAATTTTTAGGACTTCGGGCAAAAAATTATTCTTATATAGTGGACAAAATTCTGGGTGTAACAAAGGAAGAACTGAGAGCGAAGGGCATCCAGAAAACATTTATTCGTAAACATCTTCGTCACGAAATGTTCAAAGAGTGTCTTTTTGAACATAAACAAACTATGGCCTCTTATCATCAGATTAGATCTTTTCACAATGAACTGTATACCATCAAAATAAAGAAAATTGCACTGACGCCATTAGATGATAAGAGATACCTTTTAGACGATGGCATCGAATCTAAACCTTATGGCTACAATCCGTTGTAAATTATGTGACTGTTTTTATGTTATGTCGTTTTATTCTCAGCGTCTTCCGTTGTCAGTATCCCCATCTTCAGTCATTTAATACTACTACTACTACTACTAATAATAATAATGTGCATAGCAAACAGTGACAAAAACTACCTGCCATACTATCAATCAACTGTGATACCATCAACCAACTGCCATACCACCAATCACCTGTAATACCATCAATCAACTGTGATGCCATCAACCACCAACTGCCATACCATCAACCACCTGTAATGTAACAGAAAAATATCAACCTTCACTGAAGGGATTCGAACCACAGACTCTCAGTACGAGAGTCCAGTGCTCTACCAACTGAGCTAATAGGGAAATTCCCACTAGCTACTGCCAGTAGGAGCACGTTATACCAACACTACTACATACTCCCCTCTCAAGTAAAGCTACGTCCCGGAGCTGTGGGCCACGGGCAGTTGAACTGTTACGGGTCCTGACTGGATTATAATTGTATTCTTGTGTTAAGAACACACCCAGTCCCTACGTGGGCTCCAAATGTAACAGAAAAATATCAACCTTCACTGAAGGGATTCGAACCACAGACTCTCAGTACGAGAGTCCAGTGCTCTACCAACTGAGCTAACAGGGAAATTCCCACTAGCTACTGCCAGTAGGAGCACGTTATACCAACACTACTACATAATACTATCAATCAACTGTAATGACATCAACCACCTGTGATATAGCCACCAGAGACCTTCTTCAGTTCCATTTAAAAACAAACAAACAAGTAAGAACATTTTAATTTATGTTGCATTTTTTACATGCCATCTCAACTGTGAAATATTAATTGAGCTCTATCTTGTGTGGCTTAATAGTTGACATCTGTCAAACAAGTCTTCATAGGAACAGAATAAGAAGTGTGCTCCAGAGTGGCTGTACTCCTATAAACAGGTTTGGTATTTTATAATTATTATTAATATTATTATTATTATTATTATTAATGTGTGTTTTTTTTTTTTTTTTTTTTTTTTTTTTTTTTTACAGACACATCTTGCCAATTGTGACAGCAGTAACAAGATGAGAAATTCATCATAGAGAGACAAACACACATCATCCGACCAACCCACACAAAAACAAAGAAACCAGCAATGCAAAACATTTGTGTTAATAATTTGAAGAATAAAGAGAGAGAGAGAGAGAGAGAGAGAGAGAGAGAGAGAGAGAGAGAGAGAGAGAGAGAGAGAGAAAAAAAGAAGAAGAGGACTTTCTGTGAACTGGAGCTGTGTGATTAGCTGTGACTGAAAGACAAAAACTCGCTATGCTTAAACAGACAGTGGATAAAAAAAAAAAAAAAAAAAAAAACCCAGCCCAGAGGCGGTAATAACATTGGGAAAGAAATACAAAGCAAAAGTGTTTCAATATATTTTATTCACACTACAAACATGATACATGTGACTACAGTGCGTCTTCATTCAAACTTTTCGAGTGATTTATGTGTCTTGATTGTTTTCTGTCCTGGTGGACCATATACGGCTTTACGTTTTAAATACAGTGGTTGATGATTTAATAATGGTTGTCGTTTTTCTTCTCCATAACCAACTTGCTCGTGATTAAATAGTGTCACGGGGGCGTTTAAGTCAGTCATTAGTTTCACAAATCGCTTGTAGTTTGCTGGCTGTTTCTGTTCGTTTTGTAGTATCACTTGACGAATCAGCTGAACAATGTTTGATCCACTGAATACTTGACCGTCTTTTGTAACGACTTCATTTTGGTCATTGAGATATAGCTGATCTAATTCTATCTGATCTTGAATAAAGAACCATAGCAGCATCAGCTTTCCGATTGATTCAGCACACCTAATACCACGTACTATGTCTCTTTCTATATCATTCCTCAAAGCGTGACATGTACTATGAACGTGCATGATTTTCATTCCCCGTCGGATTGTTCAACAGTCTCTGGTAAGTTTTCCTCGACAACAAAATCATCGGTTTGCTCATGGTCTATAGTTCCCTTCTCGTCCCTTAAGTAAGATTGCAAAGCAACAACACAGGTAGGTAGAATAAAGTGATGCGATTTTAAAAGTTGCAGTTTATGTCTCTTGTGAACTGCTTTACTAGCCAACGATCGAATGACTGATCTGTAACGATGCAAATGTTTTTTTAACACATTTAGACAAAGGTATGTTTCCACGTAAAACGTTGTAAATCACTTCTATCAAAGCATTGAACTGAATGGGCGACGCGTGTGACAACAGTGCACGTCTTTGTTTCACACTTCCTTCATTAAGCAGAGTGAGATAATTCCAATTTTCACGTATCAAGTCGGTCATAGTTTACAGTAAAACTTGATCTTGACAGTATGAAATAGTACGGTCCACCCCAACAATCCGGAATGTCAACTCCGTGTGCTAAAATACTGTTCAGTGAAGTAACGGATTCAGATTTGGTTTTATACCACGTTGGACTCTGTGACAGAACTCTTTCCGGTTCGCCTCTAGGGTGTGCCACAATGATCCACGAATACTGTTTACTCATGTCCGCCCGAGTTATAAATGAGGTAATATAAACTGTGCTTGACCTTTTTATGTTTTGGGTAAATACACGGTACACGTTTCGTTTGGAAATATATCAGTACGTAGCCGACCGTATTCAGGATTGCTGTAAGGGGAGGCGTCTACCATCAGGTAACCATATTTTTTTCCATCTACAGCATCACGGTATGCTTCCCAAAAATATTTAGACAGACCAGGAAACATCTGAGAGGCTAATATTTTGTACTCGTGAGCTGAACGTGGGTTCGACATTAAAATAAACAGATGGGTGTTTAAGGATATACTTCTATTACATTCGCCCTTGGGATAGGCAGATTGCTGTATGTTGATCACTGTTATACCCATGTGATGGGACATAGTGGTATAGAGGTTTAACATGAGATGACTCTTACACACTTCCATCATTAAGTCGTCAAGCACCAAGATCATCTGTTTGTTGGACTGAACAGACCACTCTTGTAATTCGTTCAGGCTTGGTAATGCTTCGTGGAAATGAATAATAGGGATGGTCTGCTGCATTGTGGTATACATGTCTTGCCAAATTGCATAGCAATATACAATTAGACTGGGTGACAATTTTCATTATTTGTCAGTATTTCGAATGAGTTTTTCTCCAGGAGTTTGTTAATCATAGATAAATATTGGTTGATAGTTAATTTAATGAGAGAGAGAGAGTAAAGTTTGTTTTTGTTTAACGACACCACTGGAGCACATTGATTAAATTAATTAATCACCGGCTATTAGATGTCAAACATTTTATAATTCTGACACATAGTCATCAGAGGTAACCCGCTACATTTTTTCTCATGCAGCAAGCGATCTTTTATATGCATCATCCCCCAGACAGGATAACACATACCACGGCCTTTGACATACCAGTCGAGGTGCACTGTCTGGAACGAGAAATAGCCCAATGAGCCCACCGACGGGGATCTATCCCAAACTAACCGCGCATCAAGCGAGCGCTTTACCACTGGGCTACGTCCCGCCCCTTAGAGAGAGATAGAGATAGAAAGAGAGATGGAGATAGAAAGAGAGAGAGAGATAGAAAGAGAGAGAGAGATAGAGATAGAAAGAGAGAGAATGAGTAAATGAATGAATGAATGAATGAATGTGTAACGACACCCAATCACGAAACATTTACTAGCTAGTGAATGTCAAACTTATATACTTTATTAGCCGTAAACATACAGTTAATAGGCATTACAAACATTAAAATATAATACATACAGAGAATAATACATGAGTGGCCGTTAGATACCATCTATCACATAACGAGTTGTTTTAAGATGTATCTAACGAGCGAAAGCGAGTTTGATACGTTTCTAAACAACAAGTTGTGAGAAAAATGGTATCTAACGGACACAAATGTATTATTCTATATATTTCTTACATATCCTTAAAAACCAGGTTTTAAGCATATTTTAACATCTTTTTCGACTAAAAGTTATTTACAGCCGTTGCACTTGTAGCGAACTTACGCTTCATAAATACGTGATTGTCAGGTTAACTATACGTCACAGTGTAATATATTTCCACCGTGTTGTTTTTCATTGACTGCATACCACTGGTGACCTGGTCATCACCTAGGAACAACCAGTCGTATGTCTTGAAATTGTTAACACACATACGTGTGTTAACAACCCATGTGTTATCAAAAATAATGCATGGTGTTCTCACCAACGGGTGTGTAAGAAATATCATTAAAAAGGGAACACAATTTACATTGTGTGGAAAATGATGAAAATATTCAATATAAAATGTAATAAAAATTATCAATATAACAAAGTGTATATAATAACAGGGCCGTAGCTAGGATTTTTTGTTGGGGGGGGGGGGGGAGCGCAACTGAGTAGTTAATAGTCTAAAACTCTTTAAACGGTTAAGAAGGTGATTTTCTTTAAGTTTTTATAAAGTTTTTCCGGATTTGTTTCTGCCCGCCCCCCTCCTTCCGCTAGCTACGGCCCTGTAATAAAGAGAATGTATATACTCCACTTACGTATTATCATTTAGTCTCTGCGTGGTTGCCCCTAGTAAATATTTACACAGTGTTATTAGCTGCTTTACATTACCAATGGACAATAGCTGTATTAATTTAAAAGAGGTGGTCTGGTGTAATAATATGGTTTTATATACATGCATCTGATAGTATTGTAGAAAGACAAAAACAAAATCGATACTCATCTTCAACAGCATTCATATCACAAAGTTTACATACTTTATCCTATCTCTCAGTATTGTTATATCTTCCAGTTTCTATTGCAAGACTATGTGCAGATAGTCTGTACTTACATACTATTTGTTTATATCAAACAGGTAATATATGAAGAAAAATCTAATTAGACAAAACATGTTCTAATCTAATAAGCTATGAGAGAGAGAGAGAGAGAGAGAGAGAGAGAGAGAGAGAGAGAGAGAGAGAGAGAGAGAGAGAGAGAGAGAGAGAGAGAGAGAGAGAGAGAGGGTGTGTGAAACAGGGATACAGAGGGACATAAACAGGAAAAGAGTAAGAAAGATAGAAAGAAAATAAAACAAATTTATTCCACAGTTTACATCTTTGGTCTTAACTAGTGTTCGGTATTCAGTCTGGAAATGGTATACAAATATTCAACAATAATTTCCTTTGAATACAGAGCCGTATAAAATTAGTGCACAGATCGACTAAGCCCAGGCAATACAGAAATTACATACACACACACACACACACACACACATATATATACATGTGTATATAAACCCACAAAAAACCAACAACAAAAAGACTCCCCACAAAAACAATCCGACACTCAACCCCCCACAAATACATAAAATAATAATAAAAAAACTTTTAAAAATCACAAAAACACAATCACAAAACAACACCACCACCCCACCAAACAAAACAACATGATGCTTTTGTGCCAAAGGGAAAGGACATTGTCAATGCTAAGAATACGTTTTAGAACTGGGTAAAATGCAAATAAATATATCCAGTTGTTTTTTGTTAAAGTGACAGACCCTAACTTTTAAACACTACGGCGTATTTTTCACTATAAGTGACGCTGTTTATGTTAAATGAGATTTGACATTACTTAGATTTTACTGTTTTAAATTATCAATTTTCGTACATCCGAAATATTTCTGATTATCCTGATATTTCTAGTACCACGAAATGCTTTTTTTTTTCATATTTAAAATATCGGTTATAGAGACGCCGATCTAGTCTACTTTTAAAAGGACAAACCCTAGTTTTTAAACACTAATACATTTTTCACCTAAACTCTAGTTTCAACCCAAAACAATGGACACGAAGTTTGGTTAATTTACAAACCTGTAACAAATTTGGATACGATAGAGTCTGTGACGTTGAAATACCCTTAAAAATAGACTAAAACGCCATTCAATAATCATTATTTTTCAGACGCACGTGCATTTTTAAAAATATGAAAAATGCATTATATGGTATTATAAAAACCAGGATAACCAGAATCACTTCGGATGTACGGAAATGGATAATCTAAACAATAAAATGTAAGTAATGTTTGATTTCAGTGATCATAAACGGCTCTAATAGTGAAACATATGCTGTAGTGTTTAAAAACTAGGGTATGTCCCTTTAAAGGGTATTTCTAGGTGTCAGCTTCATAGACTGTTGTTTCACTCTTATGTACATGTATCTTTATTCAGACGTGTTACAGGCTTGCCAATTAAAGGGACAAACTCTAGTTTTTAAACACTACAGCATAGAGCCGTTTATGATCACTGAAATCAAACATTACTTATATTTTATATATTATTCAGAGGGAGTGCTTATTATACATATAATATAGACTTGGGGAGTGTATATTGCAGGAATAATATGGACTGGGAAGGTCTTATTAAACGTATAATGTTGACTGGGGAGTGCAAATTATATGTGACACGTGATCCCACTCAAAGCGAGTTATAACGGCTCAGTGGATATGGAAGACCACAACACCCTCTTCTCTCTCACTAATCACTAACAACTAACCCACTTTTCCTGAACAGACAGTCCATATAGCTAAAGTGTGTGCCAAGGACAGGGAGCTTGAACCTTAATTGGATATAAGCACGAAAATAAGTTGAAATGAATGAATGAATGAATGACAGGACCGCACATACATACCACGGTTTTTGATATATCAATCGAGGGACACTAGTTGAGACAAAAAAATAATAATAAAAAATTACAGAATGGGTCCACTAATGTGGTGCAATCCCACAATGCAAATATTTGTGGCGAGAGCTCTACCGACTCAGCAAGATTCTGTTTCCCTCTTCATAATAATAGTAATAATAATAATAATAAGAAAAATATATAGAGGATAATAAACGAGTTACCAGTTATTATCAAATTTATGTCCCGAGTGAAATAATTTTCAGTTGTCACGAGCTTTAGCGAGTGACAAATGAAAATTATTTCACGAGGGACATAAATTTGATAATAACATACTTTGAAAACGACTACATTTCTGAAAAGTGGACAGTGCTGCGTTTTTTATTGTTGAAATATTCAAATTCGGGTTCAGTAATAAATTCATGTAAATACAGATTAAGAATTTGCCATTTATTTATTTGATTTCAGTGCATTTACGTGTATTACACAATTTGTATCTAATTCAACTTTCTAACTGATGTTACGGAAATGTCCGATGTTGACCGAATGGTTCGGTCGAACTACCCGATGGGTCGAACACTTTCTCGAGCACCGACGGGGTTCGAGCCAACGGGATTTAACTGTATATATATATATATAGATAGATATATATATATATATATATATATATATATATATATATATATATATATATATATATATATATATATATATATATATATATATATACATATGTCATATATAAAGACAGTTAGTTCTACGTTCTTTTGTGGAATAGCCTAGGTCTGGGTTCCAAAGACTGCAGTGAATTGGTTTAGTGTGATTACAAGAGACCGAGTGTATGTGGCATTAGATGGGTATGTAAATAGGTCCCTTCGAAGTGTACTGAACTGTGTACTTGTTACGGTGAGAAGTAAATTGTTCAATAAAACCTTCTTGCATGAACAGAATGGCACCAAAACACAACGATGATATGACTCACAACTGATGTTGCACCTTTCCCCTGCATAATGTTTTCAGTATATTTATAGTCCTTCACACAGGGAACCCCTTTTGTCATACTATGGAATTTACTACACGTTATTTATTTCTGAGGCAATTGTTATATATATATATATTTCCAAAACACTTTTACTGTTTTTCTTACATCAAACCAAACTGAAATTATTTACAAAATACATATTTTGAACCCTAAGTTAGACCTAGTCTAGGTGGCAATGATTCTGAAATATTGGTACTAATAGCTTTTGTATGGTGGCCATTTTGAAAATTCAAGATGGCTTCCATAACGTATCTTGGGCAAGTGGTTCCTATTAAAAGCTGACAACTAATATAAGGCAATGTACAACAATTTCATTTTTTAGTGGTATTATATAAGGATCTGTTGATTGCCTGCAAAGTAATAATGGGATTTTCACACTTTTATGTTAGTTTTGTAAATATGACTTTCTGTCGTTTGTCGTTAAGGCACATTTAAAACAATTTTAACAATGACCACCTTAATTACTCAGATTTACCATAGTTTAACACCCAATGGGCGATGTATTTTTCGTGCTGAGGTGTCGCTAAACATTCATTCATTCATGCATTCATTAAAATACTCTCAGTATGTCTATCGTTCACATTCTGGGCAGTTAAGACGAAATAAGACCCTCATACATGAAGTATGACATTAACGTCAAGGTGGCAGATTTTTAAAATCACCAAAAATGTCACAACCTTTTGACCTATAGTGACCTTATTATTACACACATTTGTAAATACCATAGTCAGTTTGTAGGGAGGGGGATTAACAAACATTTTGAGTGATGCAAGAAGGATGAAATCTCCAGCAAAGGATTTTCTCGTAAGTGGTTGTCCTATAGACGAGACAATAGATACAAATTCATGGAATCATCCACTATTTTGTCAAATGACCATTAGTCTCTGCAGTGTGCACACATACGGCCCTGATCAGGTGTTACGGTTTTGTTGTTCAAATTTACAATGTATTTTGTTCTTTCTGTTTTATATTTATTGCCCATAATATCATGGTTAAAATACAATGGAATGAATGAATGAATGAAAGAAAAAAAATAAATGAAAGAAAGAAAGAAAGAATGAATGAATGAATGTTTAACGAAAAATACATCGGCTATTGGACAATTGATAGAAACATAAAAATACATTTTAAATACTTTACTGTAGTTACAAGCCCAAGCAGTAAATGAATTCCGTTTAAAGGGACAGACAATAATTTTCAAAAACTAATACATATTTTTCGCTGTTAAAGCCGATTATCATCATGGAAATAAAACTTTAGTTTTATATTTTATTGTTCAGATTATCCATTTCCGTACAACCGAAGTCTTTCCGGTCATCCTGGTGTTTCTAATACCACAAACTGCATTTTTCGTATGTTTAAAAACGCACGTGGGTCTGAGAAGTAACGGTTATGGAGTCGCGTTTTAATCTATTTTTAAGGGTATTTCAACGTCACAGACTCTTGTTTCACTCTGTTGTATCCAAATTAGTCACAGGTTTGTGAATTAACCAAACTTAGTGAAAAATATGTCTTAGTGTTTAAAAACTAGTCTAGGTGAAAAATATGTCTTAGTGTTTAAAAACTAGTCTAGGTGAAAAATATGTCTTAGTGTTTAAAAACTAGTCTAGGTGAAAAATATGTCTTAGTGTTTAAAAACTAGTCTAGGTGAAAAATATGTCTTAGTGTTTAAAAACTAGTCTAGGTGGAAAATATGTCTTAGTGTTTAAAAACTAGGGTCTAGGTGAAAAATATGTCTTAGTGTTTAAAAACTAGGGCCTGTCCCTGTAAAGCTTTACTAAAATAAAACAAATAAACATAACAAATTACTGACCCTCCAAAAAAAACAGTCAAGGAGAAAACAAAACATGATCGCACACACACACACACACACACACACACACACACACACACACACACACACACACACACACACACGCGCGCGCGCGCGCGCGCGCGCAGCCAGCCATACATGCATGTTCACACAAGTAAGCAGTAGCCAGTAGCGTCTCTCGTATTCACTTCACTGTTTTCAATAACTACATGCTAAATATTGTATGTTCTCTTGACTGAGCACAACACATATCCATAAATGGGAAATAAAATCGATCTTTATTGTTTTCTTTTCTTTTGGAATAACATATATAAATATATATGGTTAGAAGTCAGGCTCCTATTCCACTCTTCTCAGATTGAGAGTTAATAGTTCGCAGATTGAGTGTTAATAGTTTGTACGAGGACAGGTGTCTTATCGAGAGATGCAGTACACGCAAGTGAGATGTAGTCGAATGCTAGCAGTCATTCTGTACTTTGCTGTCGTTGCGCTCAGGTATAGTATACTGAACAAAAAAAAAGAAACTTCCGATTTGTACATATAGTACATGTTGGGAGTTCTAGTCGAGCGATACGAAATCTTCGCGTAAGATTTCGAACGACAGGAAGCACCAACGACTTGCCACGTCGTGGACGTCCGCGTGTTACAACGCGTGGTCAAGACCGCTATATCATGAAAACGCATTTGCGCAATCGATTCCAAACTGCCACTGCTACTGCTGCTAAAACACCTGGGCTTCATAATAACCGAATCACTGGGCAAACTGTTCGTAATCGTCTGCGGGAGAACGGTTTACATGCACGACGTCCTTACGTCGGATGCGTTTTAACGCAACGCCATCGTCTAAATCGTCTTAATTGGGCACGTGTACACACTCGTTGGATACGGCGACGCTGGAATACCGTTCTTTTTTCGGATGAATCCAGATTTTCTTTACAACGTGGTGATGGCAGGGTGCGCGTCTACCGTAGGAGAAATGAGCGCTATGCTGACTGTTGTGTTCTTGAACGAGATCGTTTCGGGGGTGGGCTTCTGTCATGGTCTGGGCAGCCATTGCCCATGGTTATCGTTCACCACTAGTCGTCAATGATGGCAATTTAAATGCTCAACGTTACCGCGATGACATTCTCACTCATCACGTCATTCCTCTGGTCCATAACAACCGCCAACATCTCGATATTTCAGCATGATAATGCCACCTCTCATATAGCTAGAGACACTAAATTTTCTTAGAACAAATAACATTGATTTCATTGATGACTGGCCCGCTAAAAGTCCCCATCGAGCATGTCTGGGATTGTCTGGACAGACGATTGAGGCGTCGTCCCAACCCACCCGCTAACGTCAACGAACTTGGTCAAGCGCTCATGCAGGTATGGAACAATATTCCACAGGCAGAAATCAACACTTTAGTCAATTCTATGCGCCTGCAATGCACTGCAGTGGTCAATTCAAGAGGTGGTCATACCCATTATTAAGTGGGTGGTCAAAATTTCTCCCAGTTTCTGTTAACCTATGGCCATGATTTTTGCACCAAACGATGCATCATGGAACACTCTTTAAACGCATATATAACAATTATTCCCCCGGTTTGGTTTCATCAAGTTATGTTCAAGCAAAGTGAACGGAAGTTTCTTATTTTGTTCAGTATAGTTTATTTGCTGTAAACCTTGCGGCTCATAGGCTTTGTCACGGGGATCCTATAATACCCGTAATTGAATAAAACACGATTATCCAAATATCTCTCCTAACTGTATATCTATTAGATATCTCTGTATCGGGCAGTCTAATACCCGAGTGGCTCGGCTCTAGGTATAATCAGAGATAAGATCTTATATAAATATATATGATATAGCACGTTTAGTTCACTAGAAAACACAACAAAACATAATACACTTTGGAATCTGTATTAACACTATGCTGACAAATGTACTTGCCGCAGTAGTTAATTAACAACAACAAATAATAACAACCCAGAACTACTCACTTAATGAGTTAATCACTAGGTGTCTAGTTTACACAATATTCTAATCACTTCACCGTGATACAACACGCACACGTGTGATAATTGAGAAACGCTGCCAGGGGAACTTAATTAATAAAGGAATTACAACTCTATTCCTAACTGGTTAATTTCTAATTCACCCTTAACTACTCATTCAGTAACCTTGTAATACAGAATTAATACTGGTACCTATCACAATAAAGACAATAACCTACAGTTTACTTAGGTCCTCTAGGATGACTGGCTAAGCTTTATATTACCAAATACTCGTATACAAATATTAGAACAGTGAAGCCTACAATTTACTTCGTCAGATTACCGGAGACACTGTCTAAAGAATATTAGTATAATACAGTAATAAAATATTTAAAGTCACATCAATCACATCAAGGTTATACAACAGAGCAGAACAATATATTTACCAGTCCATTCGGACTACGTTCCCCGGGAGCCTTCCAATGTTTCTCCCCGATATATCTCAAATCCTATCTATTTATTCAAAAATCTCAGAGACAGCGAATATCGCCTGGGGGCACAACGCGGTACTTCACCTACCATGTGATATTTCCACTACTCCCAGAGTCGGTATATTTTCTTAGATGACCAGACTTACTGTCGCCAGTTCACCAGCAATACCCCGGTCATATACCGCACTACCGGAATTATTACGTAACTACTGGCCACATGGCCTCCACACCACGTCTGGGTGTGTATTAGGACGCAGCTCTACCACCGTCGCGCGGGAGTATTATGTAACCAAGCTGCAAACGGCCCTCTCTAAAATAATTAACATCGCCACAGGCGAAAAGATAAGAGCATGTTCCGTCACAGGCATAAACTATACAATTATACATAAACAGAAATGTATTCACGAGAGATTGTGTATTTGGAGGATGGACGTTCAAATGAAATGTCGTCCATATTGTATCATTTACCATAGTTTGACACCCAATAGCCGATGTATTTTTCGTGCTGGGGTATCTGTATCTCTCACACACTCGTTTCTCTCTCTCTCTCTCTCTCTCTCTCTCTCTCTCTCTCTCTCTCTCTCTCTCTCTCTCTCTCTCTCTCCCCCCCCCCCCCACTCCCTCTCTCTCTCTCTGACATGCCAGATTACATCTTTAAACATGTAAACCCCATGTGTATTTGTTGCAGGCATTCGGCTTCTTCACACTGTTCGCGTTGGTGCCAAGGGCTATATTTCATTTATAGATTGCAGGAGGAGAGAAATCAATCTGGGAAAGACAAAACGTCAACAGGACCCGACTACAACCCAGATAAATACTGAACCGAGGGCAGACCAGTCTCAATCAACAGAACAACCCGACAAAATAACTAGTATACTGACCCGAGAATAGACCAGTCTCATTATTTAAAACTCTGCTGCTTCAATATGCATGTTCTGACGCGACTGGTGCACAAACATCGGACTAGCTTATAATTTATTTTCTTCAGCTGTGGATTGTTTTATTGTTTGTGGGTAGGTTTTTTTGTGAGGGGGGAAAGGGTTGGGTGTAACTGACTTGCAGTTGGGGATTGTTGTTTTATGTTATTATTATTATTATTATTATTATTATTATTTAGTTAAGTAGTTTATTTATTTATGTTTTTTGCTGGTGTTTTTTTTTTTTTTTTTTTTTTTTTTTTGGTGGGGGGGGGGGGGGGGTGTTGTTAAATATATATTTATGTTTTTGACTCTCTTGTGAGTTTTGTAACGGGGATTTCAGTTACTAGAGAATTATGTCAAAGTAAATGAATTTTTGAAGTTGACTTCGAATGGTTAAAAAAGGTTGTATTATGAAAAAAAGAGTCCAAATCAAAATGGAACAAAAAGGAAACCAAAAGCACCTACAGTTTTGTCAAATTATGTGTATATAATAATTATTATTATTATATACACTATGTATCAATACAGATATTTGGATCGGATTCTTCTACTTCTATATTTTTGTAATAAAATTGAATTAAAAAAAATTATACTATTGTTTTGATAATGTAATGTGATTAAAACAAATGATGGGTCACCTGTCAACACAACTGAGTTTCCTACGTACTGTTAATATACCTGTACTTGATTACATGTTGGGGACGGGACGTGGTGGTAAAGCGCTCGCTCGATGCGCGGTCGGTCTGGGCTATTTCTCGTTCCAGCCAGTACACCACGACTTGTATATCAAAGGCCGTGGTATGTACTGCCCTGTCTGTGGGATGGTGCATATAACAGAAGCCTTGCTGCTAATCGAAAAGAGTAGTCCATGAAGTGGCGACAGCAGGTTTCCTCTCTCTTTTTTCATTACATGTTGGAGGCTTGTAGGTTTTTTGTCCAGACGTATTGTTCACCCGCGTACCAATAGTAGTCAGAACCCGGCTACTATTCGACACCCACGCGGTATTTACGGTAATCACTCATCTCTACGACTCCCCCCCCCCCCCCCCCCCCACCCACCCACCCATGCAAAATCTTCGCATCAAGAGATTATAAAAACTGTGTCGCTGAAGCTGTTCAGTTCAGTTCAACTTTATTTTGGTGCTTATATACAATTAAGGTTCAAGCACGTTGTCCTGGGTACACACCTCGGCAATCTGGGCTGTCCATCCAGGACAGTGGATTAGTTCTTAGTGGTTAGTGAGGAAAAGGAGGGTGTAGTGGTCTTACACCTACCCACTGCGTCGATAAAACTTCCTCTTATGTCCGATGCTTAACCACGACACCACTGAGGTCAGTGGTTAAAGCTACTGTGCCAGCCTGGAGTATATGACGGTCTTTCTACAGCCAAGTTACCCTGTCTCTACCCAGACAATCATAAATTCGTTTCATTTCAACTTATTTTCGTGCTTATATCCAATTAAGGTTCAAGCACGCTGTCCTGGACACACACCTCAGCTATCTGGGCAGTCTGTCTAGGACAGTCGGTTATTAGTTGTTTGTGATTAGCAAGAGAGAAGAGGGTGTAGTGGTCATGCACCTACCCATTGAGTCGTTAAAACTCGTTCTGTCCCGAGTCAAGCCCCGGGCTAACCAGAGACATGACCCGGGACAGACATGCTCGAAACTTTCGTTGTATATGAGTATGACAGAATTATCCGCTCCGCTTCGTTAAAACTCGCTCTGGGTGGGAGTCAGTACCAGGCTGGAAACCCTGTACCTACCAGCCTTATGTCTGATGGACCGGCCTCGGTGGCGCAGTGGTTAAGCCATCGGACTACAGGCTGGTAGGTACTGGGTTCGGATCCCAGTCGAGGCATGGGATTTTTAATCCAGATACCGACTCCAAACTCTGAGTGAGTGCTCCGCAAGGCTCAATAGGTAGGTGTAAACCACTTGTACCGACCAGTGATCCATAACTGGTTCAACAAAGGCCATGGTTTGTGCTATCCTGCCTATGGGAAGCGCAAATAAAAGATCCCTTGCTGCCTGTCGTAAAAGAGTAGCCTATGTGGCGACAGCGGGTTTCCTCTAAAAAAAGAAAAGAAAAAGTGTCAGAATGACCATATATTTGACGTCCAATAGCCGATGATAAGATAAAAAATCAATGTGCTCTAGTGGCGTCATTAAAGAACACAAACTTTACTTTACTTTATGTCTGATGGCTTAACCACGACACCGCCGAGGCCGGTTCCCAGCCATTGGGATCAGCAAATCAAAGATCAGCGCAATTCATGTAAGCTACGACTATCTATAGTCCTTCCCGCAGAGAACGCATTTTTTTCATACTATGGAATTTACTACAAGTTAACTATTTATGAGCTGATACCGGCCTCGGTGGTGTCGTGGCTAAGTCATCAGACATAAGGCTGGTAGATAGGCCTACTGGGTTCACAGCCAGATACGGGCTCCCACCCAGAGCGAGTTTCAACGACTCAATGGGTAGGTGTAAGACCACTACACCCTCTTCTCTCTCATTAACATGTTACTCTTTGTCCTGGACAGATAACTGAAGTGTGTGCCCAGGACAGCGTGCTTGAACCTGGATCAAGACCTCAAATTCGGTCAATAATGATACAGATATTCGGGGAAAATGTGCTAACCTGATACCTTTTTACCATGTATTTCCATCATATTACCTTCAAAATTTGTTGTAATAATGCGTAGTGATTTGTTCGCAACTCTATATAGCTGTTTGATGGTAATGGTAAAATAAACAAATGTTGTTACCCGAATTCGGGCATTTTCGTTTAATTCCGGCAAAAGCCAGCCTGCCAAAATGTGAGCCCGTATTCCTATGAAAATAACTTGAAATGAAATGAACCGCAGAACATGGAAGAGAATGTGTTTTTAATATCTTTGCCATATTAACTTCCACGTTTTGATATAATATTTATATACTCAAAAGTTGAAAACATCACATTTTGTATTCGGCGCACGAGCATGCGAAACCAATGATGTATGAACAAATTCAGAAGTCATGACAGTTAAAGATCAGTTTAATCCATAGTCTTACCATTGTTTGAATTTGTCTTTGTTTTAGAGCCGGGATTTAGCTCAGTCGGTTGAGTGCTCGCTTGAGGTGCTTGTGTAGCAGGATCGAACCACCTCAGTGGATCCATTCATCTGACGGTTTATTTGTTTCTCATTACCAGCTGTTTCACATCCCATAGTCGAATATATCAATGTGCTCTAGTGGTGTCGTTAAACAACAACGTTAACTTTATTTAGCAAATACCTGTTTTCATAGTAGTGCATTTTATATTTCTCTCTCACTAACCACTAACCGACTGTCATGGACAATCCAGCTGGCTGAGTTGTGTACACAGGACAGCGTGCTTGAACCTTAATTGGATTTATTACCCCAGCAGGCACTCATAACGGGTTTTGAAAATTATCTGTGAACCGTGAATAAAATACAAAGTTAAAGCAATAGGCTACCCATAACAGTAAAGTGGTTTACGTCGTTTCTATATACATGGGCGTGTAGCCGATGTAGGCTATATCGAAAATAAAGGCTTTTAAAAACTCCAAATAGCTGGGATAATAAATAGAATAACAAACTCGGTACCAGTTATTGTCAAAATTTATGTCCCTCGTGAAATAATGTTCACGTGTCACGAGCTTTAGCGAGTGACAAGTAAAAAATATTTCACTCGGGACATAAATTTCATAATAACTGGTAACTTGTTTATTATTCTCTATATAAGCACGAAAATAACTCAAAATGATATGAAATAAAATGAAAATCCGTAAAAGCACTCAATGGGTAAGTGTAAGGCTACTACACTGACTTCTCTCTCACTAACCAGTAAACAAACTGACCCACATTCCTAAACAGCCCACCCAAATAGTTGAGGTGTGTGTCCAGAACAGCGTGCTTGTACTTTAATTGGATATAAGCACGAAAATAACTATAAACAAAAGTTGGTAAGCACATAAACATAACATAACAAGACAAAACAAGACAAAAAAACAGCAACAACGAAAAAAAAGAGAAATAAAACAGCAAAAGAAAAGGCTAGTAACAAAAGAAGGTTAACAACATCAATATCTGAACTAAACCCAAAGGTATGTAAACACGAAACATCACAACAAAGGTCTTTAACAACCAGCAACAACAACACCTCCCCTGTGACCCTCCATTTCCAGTCCACCAGTTTTATTTAATCAAAGTACACTGGCTGTTTAGGTTTTTTAAGATTATTATTATTATCATACAAATGCAGTAAATAATTAATGTCTTTTGTTGGAATTAAAATAAAGGTAGCTTGACGCACTGTTTTGAGAGTCATGCGTACTACAATGTAGTCTCCTGATAGGTTAGTGATGTGGTTAAATCAACTTTACCCTGTCTGCCTGCACTGTAACTGTAATATATACTCATCTGCAAAAGAAACGCGAGAATGAAAAAAAAAAATGCCAATAATTACCTACTAGTATATCACAAATACAACAATATGAGAGAGAGAGAGAGAGAGAGAGAGAGAGAGAGAGAGAGAGAGAGAGAGAGAGAGAGAGAGAGAGAGAGAGAGAGAGAGAGAGAGAGAGAGAGAGAGAGAGAGCCAGTATCAGGAAATAGTCTTGAGAACTCTTACTATGTGGTGGATGGAGGACATATGTTGCAGAGTGTAGCATGGCCAGTTGAATGCACATAATTATGATGATGTGTGTGGCACCTATGTAAAACATGTGCTACAAAATTATGGTAGAGATTGCACAATCTGCTTTGATGGCTACACTAATCTTAGTATGTCCACAAAAGTTCCAGAACAGAATCGTCGCTCTGTAAAAACTGCTTCTGTAGATGTAGTATTTGATCCAAATACACCAGTCACCAACAATCAACATTCAGTTCTAGCAAATCGTACTAACAAGTCTCGGTTAATTGAACAGCTGAAGGAAAGACTTATCTCTGAGGGTGTTGCTTGCTGCCAAAGTTAGGCTGATGCTGACTACTTAATTTGTAGCACAGCACTGGATTTTGCTGATACTAATGCACGACCAGTGGTGCTTGTTGGCAAAGACACAGATCTGCTAGTCATGCTGATTGATAGGGCAACCACAAACAACATCTACATGCAGTACTCACGAGAGTCAGTTTATAATATAAAGAGCATCCAACAGAAAATGGCACCACAAACTTGGCAACATATTTTGATAGCACATGCCATTACTGGGTGTGATACCACATCAGCGATGTATGGCATTGGCAAAAAGATGGCTATTAACGTGTTAGGCAAAGAGGACTGGAACATTGTTAAGAGAATTGGTGAGAAAGCAGCCGCATATGCATATTACTCAAGCATATAATCATGTTATTACAATGACACACTTTAAAGTTGATACTTAATTAATTCATATTTTAATTATAATTAGTGATTGGTGTTGCATTGATGATTTTAAATCAGACTTAAATCATGATATACATTAAAGGGGCACTTACGTCATGACCCTAAGTGGTCGGAAATCATTTCAAGAACTCGCCACCAAGCCTTACTAATTACCCCGGCAATCTTTCCTTAATAATATTCAGCTAAAAGTATAGTTCTGCAGCCTAGATAAGAAACCTCTGCATATACCTTTTGGCGAGTAATAAATTAATTTAACATAAGGAAAAACTAGCCAGGGTGGTGACGTAAGTGTCCCTTTAAATTTAAATCATAGTATTTGTAAGGAATTAACACTCTAAAGCATTAGGTTATGGTATAAATTAGTTTCCTGTATTCTAAATCCCTGAAAAAATGGTATTAAAATGGCATTGTATTCAGTTTAGTTCCAAACATAGGTAAACGCATAAAGATAATGACGGCCATCTTTATTTTCTCCCCTCCTGCGGTTAGCTTAGTCAGAATTTTTGGAATGTTTGCAGATTATGACTCTGGAAGCATCAATAAACCTTCACTGAAAAATTCAGCTTTCTCTATTTTTTTCCGGCTGCCCATATAATTTTGACCTAATGCTCCTGTACTAATAAACAAGAAGACAAAGGAAACCTACGGCCACACTGTAGTTCTGAAACATGGAATTCATTCATCTCAACTTATTTTTGTGCTTATATCCAATTAAAGTTCCACACTGTCCGGAGCACACACACACCGTAGCCATCTGGGTTGGCTGTCCAGGACACTGGGTTACTGGTTATATGTTAGTGATTATTGACAGAGAGGTCGGTGTAGTGGCTTTACACCTGCCCATTTAGTCTATAAAACTATCTGGGTGGGAGCCGGTAACGGGCTGCGAACCTAGTACCCACCAACCTTACGTCCGATGGCTTAACCACGACACCGCCAAGGCCGATCGATCATGGAATAATCGTCGTAGTGTTTTATAGTTTTAAGGACTAATCATATTTTCCTCTGGGAATGAGCTTGGTCAAGAAGTAATTAGATATTTAACAGCTGTCCGCAAAACTAAGTCACCTGGAAAGAATATCAACACTAACACTTAAACACAGGGGACATGCAGTTGCTATTGGTTTTTGTGGATTATTTAAACAGAAGTTATTGTTGCTACGCTAGATCTGGATTCACACAACTGTATCAAATAGGTGAGCAGGTGATGTTACAAAGTATTAAGACTATCACAAGAAAAGTGCTCTGGGATACATTGGTTGCTTTGTATATTGCTTCTATTATTGAAGACTATCTAGATCACAATGATACCAAAGCAAGAATCTTTTTATAAGGCTGGTAACCTTTTCTTTCTTTATAGTCTTTGCTTTAAAAATATAACAGAAAAAAAACAATAAACAAAAAAACCAACAACTTTGTAACTTGTTTGGAAAACCCCCAAAAACAAAACAAAACAACAACAAAAAACAACTGTTTTCCATACTTCTTTTTGAACCTCGCCTATTTTTACCATACTTCATTCATATTTCTAGGATACCAAGTGATTTTCTTACTGCATTAGACACCCACTTAAAGCAGTTATTTAAAAAAAATAAAACCCCAAAACATTTGGGTGTTGATAGACAAACCTTTCCCTTCTATCCTTTCTTTCCCCTTTCCCTTTCTTTTCTCCCCTCTATGCTCGTTTTATCTATCCATTTTGACCCTCAGATCATTAAAAAAAAACCAAATATGGATATGCTTGTGCAATATAGACGACAAATGAAATGAATGTAACTACCATATGTATCATATATGTATGTATGTATGTATGTATGCATGTATGTATGTATATGGCCGTATATGTATGTATATGTGTGTATGTGTGTATATATATGTGTGCATGTATATGTATGTGTATGTATGTGTGTATATGTATGTGTATGTGTATGTGTATGTCTATGTGTATGTCTATGTATATGTATGTATGTGTGTATGTATGTATGTATATATATATATATATATATATATATATATATATATATATGTGTGTGTGTGTGTGTGTGTGTGTGTGTATGTGTGTATCTATATGTATCTATATGTGTGCATATATACTCTTCAAAAGAAGAAACGCAAAACCACATTGTCGTAACATTTGGAGAATTGATTTAATTATTGAATGGTGAGTCCGATAATTACCAAATTTTGCAGGATTGTTCACAATTCACTCTAGTCCATTGTGAGTAAGTGATAGGACACACCACCAAGGTCAAGGTCATCTGGAGTCAATACCGGGTGTGGCCTCCGCGTGTGTTGACAACTGCCTGGCACCGCCTGCCCATTGAAGCAACCAGAGTACGGATGACGTCCCGGGGGATGGTGGCCCACTCGGCCTGCAAGGCTGCTGCCAGCTCGGGCAGGGTCTGGGGCTGTGGTTGTCGCTGTCGGAGGCAGTCGGTCCAACTCGTCCCATAGATGCTCAATTGGGTTCAAATCCGGTGATATCGATGGCCAAGGAAGGACATTAATGTTGTTGTTCTGTAGAAAAGCCGTTGTGAGACGTGCTGTGTGAGGCCTGGCGTTGTCATGTTGGAACACTGCGTTGGCGTTGGCCATAACTGGAACGATGTGTGGCCGGAGGATCTGGTCAATGTAGCCCTGTGCATTCAGGTTGCCCTGCACGTGGACCAGGTCAGTTCTGCCAGTGTGTGAGATGGCTGCCCACACCATGACACTACCCCCGCCGAATCTGTCCACTTCCTGCACGCAGTTTGGCCGCCGCATAACGTTCACCACGACGCCTATACACGCGACATCTTCCATCATGACGTCGGAGCAGAAATCGGGACTCGTCACTGAACCACACCTGTCTCCATCGCAGTTGAGGCCATTGTCGATGAATCTGGCACCACTGCAGTCGGAGTCGACGGTGTTGTGGTGTTAAGATGACACCTCGAACTGGACGTCTGGCACGAATTCCTACCTCACGTAGGCGGTTCCGTACGGTCCTGGTCGGATATCCTGCGCAAACCTGGTATTGCTGCGGCTGTGGAGGTGGCAGTAGTCAATCGTTTCCCGAAGGTGGCGTACCCGGATGGTAGCGGTCCTGCCCGGGGGTAGTGACCCGTGGTCGATCGGATCTAGGGAGGTCACGTGTTGATCCATGTTGCTGGTAACGGTCCCCACAGTCTGGAGATGGTGCTTGGGGACACATGGAATGCCCTGGCAACGGCCGTTCTGGATTCGCCTGCGTCTTAGTCGGCCGATGGCATTGTTTCTCTGCGGTTCACTGAGACGTGGCATGTCCTGGATTGTCAACTGTCGGCCAGATACAGAGGGCCAGGCAAGCGAACACCCTGCACTTTTATACTGTCGGTGTTCATGTTGCACGTGCAGACAACGCACGTGCAGTGGTGACATGGTTTGCACGTGGCTGCGTTTTTGCGAATATTCACATTTTGGAACTTTATTGTACAGTAGCTGCGTTTTATCGAATGTAACCGTGGGAATGTGTTTGGGACATGCAATGACCTTATATTCACAAAGCATGAACCGGTAGGAAACATAAAATCGGAGTTATAACCCATTTGTACCCTTTTGCGTTTCTTTTTTTGAAGAGTATATGTATATATGAAATAAGTTATAATTTTATTATTATTGTACATTTGTAAGACGATGACTCAAGGCACCCCAACCTTGACATTGCCAGTGATCTGGTATAATAAAGTTTAAAAAAAAGAAAAAAACACACACAAAAAACACACCCAAGTATGAAAACTTAAAAAAAAAGAAAAAAAAGGAAAAAAACAGAAGAAAAGAATCACAGAAAAGTGCTAAGACAATCACAAGAAAAGTGTTTTTGAATACATTGGTTGTCTTGTGTATTGCTTCTATTCTTTAAGACTATCTAGATCACAATGATACCAAAGCATGAAGCACACAAAAGTGCTCAGACTATCACAAGAAAAGCGCTCTTGGATGCACTGATTATCTTGTATGGGTCCAATTCACTAATATAAGCTATCGCAACTTTGCAATTTTACAGCACAATGCAAAAGGATTTGCAAGGACGATGCGATGTCGCTTTTAAGAGAGGTTAAAAGAGTTTTGTTAATCAAACAACAATTAAGTGGCTACACGTTGCAATTTTTACCCTCAATAAAGTATCTGTGTAGTTCAATTAATTTACTAAAAGATATTAATCTTGTGATATTTTGAAGGATATGATTGCGTGTCGTGACAGTGAGCGTTGGTGGCCATATAAGCTATTTCATGGGGGTTTTCGAATACGATTTTAATGTCAACGGTTGATTTGTGAAAACCATATTTTTACAAATTGCGAATACCATATGTTCTAACCAGCATAACTCATATATATACATATATATATATATATACCTAGTTCAGCACTGTTGTTTCTGCTTAATTAACAGTCACTATGTCCATAATTCCGCACTATTGTTCCAACAATCCCCCCCACCCTCTCTCTCTCTCTCTCTCTCTCTCTCTCTCTCTCTCTCTCTCTCTCTCTCTCTCTCTCTCTCTCTATCTCTCTCTCTCTCTCTCTCTCTCTCTCTCTCTCTGTATGTATGTATGTATACAGGGCCGTAGCTAGGAGTCTTTGTTGGGGGGGGGGGGGGATGCAACTGAGTAGTTAATAGTAAAAACCCCTCCTTTTTTTAAAGTTTCTATAATGCTTTCTGAATTTTTTGGGGGCTAGCTACGGCCCTGGTATGTATCAATATATACGTACGTACGTACATACATACATAAATACATACATACACAAATACATACATACATACATACATTTATCCAGCAATCACTATATACATTGGCAAGATATGATGATTAGATAAATCTCTATATGTTTGGTCACTGACCAAAAATATATGTCACGTGACATAAACCCGACTGGACTGGAGCATTTCAGAGTAGATTTTCAATAAACATACTCTTTAAATCATTTGTTGAAGTACAGTAATAACTTTTAGTTTTGCGATAACAATACAAAACGTGTATATTTATTTGTGAATTAGAGTTTAGAAACGTTTTTTTAATGTGACAGAATGTAGCTAGCGTCTTAACTATAATGACGTCATGCATCTTGTATGACATTATACGGCAAACGCCTAGCTAGGTTGACAATACTCGATTTGCGTAAAGAAAACTGAAATAAATAACGATTTTCGGAATATCTCTGTAGGATTGCAGGATAAAAGAAATAACTGGTTACTGTCTTAAGATATCGGCTTTATCCTGCTCAGGGCGAATGGCGAATGTAGCTCGTCAGAGCCTTGCTGCATTCGCCATTCTAACCTTCGCAGGATAAAGCCGACATCTTAAGACAGTAACCAGTTATTCCCTATATATATATATATATATATATATATAACTAATATATATATATATATATATATATATATATATATATAGAGAGAGAGAGAGAGAGAGAGAGAGAGAGAGAGAGATTGCTTAATGCCCATGACACTCACACCCTCACACACAGATACACACCTGCAAACACACACACACACACACACACAATGGCGTTTACAAATGTATATTAAAGATACCGAAGAATGTTTTAACAACTCATAATAATAATAATATTATTATTATTAATATAACTAAAGATGATGATGATAATGATAATGATAATAATAATTAAATCTAGATAATTAAATCACGATAAAGGCCATCTACATAACCTATACATATAAATTTTTTTAACACAACCCCTCTGCTTGGCCTAACTACCAACCACACTTCAGCTGTATGGGGCCCAGAATGTTTCTTACAAAATGACCAAACATACAGAACAAAATACTACAAAATTCGCGATTGAGGCCAACAAACATAACATATACACACATTTTTTAATACAATAAATATCCCCGAAGTACCCAACTATATACCGAATTTCAGCTAAATGGTCCCAGAACCGTTCATACAAGATGATAATAATAATTTCAGCAAACACAACAGTTTCTAGCCGAAAAGACTTAGGAAACTACTACTACTACTACTACTACTACTACTACTACTACTACTACTACTACTACTACTACTACTACTACTACTACTACTACTACTATTATTATTATTATTAGTAGTAGAGTAGTAGTAGTAGAGTAGTAGTAGTAGTATAGTAGTAGTAGAAGTAGTAGCAGCAGCAGTAGTAGTAGTAGTAGTAGCAGTAGCAGTAGCAGTAGCAGTAGCAGTAGTAGTAGTAATGAGAGCTATATTTGCAGATGCTTGTCCTACCGATGAAGGGTACGTTCTGCTGGACAGTGTGGACATATGCTTTAATGATGAAACTCGCGTTATATGCAGCGGGTCTGGTGACAAGCTGATTGTCCTCGACAGGCGGGCGAAAAACTCGGCTGTAGCGGCCTACCTGTTTTCAAGTGCAGGTAAGTCCAAGTCCTTTTCACATGACCACATCCATTAGATTCAGTCATGTTCACCCTAGCTCCCGTCTCTGGTATGACCAGTGGCCTCACCCGAGTAGATGTAGGTACGTTTGGACCATACGCGGACGAGTCGGGGGTGGGGGGAGAGGGGGAAACTGCCATCATTCTATCTACAATATTATTTGTGATCCATGTAAAAATTATTCGTGGGTATCCCTATATAACTGTTTTGCACAGAAATTGCACTACATGTGGTTAGGCATTTAGTGATGTAGATCACACGAAATGTGCAGATGATATCGGTCACACAAAACATTTAAACAAGGGAGGATAGATTCTAAATACACTAGCAATATATTTGTTTTAATAATTTTAAAACCGACTAATCTTATTTGTAAAGTTATATACGTCATCTTATCTACTATATAAATCTGAATCTACTTTCCATGACAACATCTATTTTTGGATTACCTGAAAACTGACAATAATTTCATTATGTTTTTAGTATAGATGTCGAGAAAGACAACCAAAATGGATTTATGTAGGCGGGAAAAAAAACACTAAAAAAGAACGCTACAATAAAATACGTTTTACATTCCAATAAAAATAAATATAAAATAAATTTCCAATCCAAAATATTTCTTTATTGCTTTAAGTTGAAGTTGTTAAATGGTTTAAGCACGAAACAACATCATTTGTGCAATATATGGATGAAACAAAGACGTTTTGGAAATTGGAATGGCGGCATTTTCGAGCAAGATTTATTAGATTTATAAGCCGTTTCAAAAATGCATCATATCTCATATCTCATGAAATCAGAAGAGGACTGTTCAAAACTGAGAATTCTGATATAAATTTTGCAATACCATCATTGAATATTCTAAGAGAATTTAGGCTATATGATGATGTATACAAATTAAGAAACCCAGGTTCCTTTTTTAAATGACGTATCTTCTTCACTCAAAGGTTCATCAGCATATATATATATTTCGATGGAAAACCGTTAAAACAAAGTTTGTTAGACGATAGTGGCGATGTTGTCCTCCTTGGTTTTGAAACCGAAAGCAGTCTCAACAGTCGTCGAAGACGACATCAAACATAAGACACATAAATCATGTCAAACACAAGTTAGAAGCTCTATCACAGACAGAAGATTCGAAATACATATCAGATGAATTTAAACTTGACATAAAACAGTCTTTAATGTATTATATCCGCATTTTGTCGGTGGCAGCACAGAACATCAGAACAATTGAAACAAAGAAGTACACAACTACCACAATGGGACTGAATTAAGAATCGTATTCATTAGTAACTAAACAAACGTTGAATCGTATTCATTAGTGACTACAGAAAAGTTGAATAAAAACGATTATATATTTTTTTTTATTATTATTATTCTGTACGTTGTCAAGTACATACTACGGAAGCCTGAAGGTGACACATCTCGTGCGCACGACATAGAACTCGTGCGCACGAGATGTGTCACCTCCATGCTTCCGTATAATACACTACAAAAAAAGAGAAGAAAAATAGCCTAATAATGGTACAAAATGTCTGGGTATGACGAAATCTGTCAGTACTTTGGACACTGCCAAAGACTCAAAGATTGTTTGGACTATAGTTCCTTCCCACACGTGTTACAGGTGTAGCTCTACCATTTATGTCCCATCTTGCGGAGGTTTAACTTTTTCCATATTCACAAAAGATGTGCTTCATTCCACCGGTGTGTATCCCCATATGGTCGACCAGCTGATTTTATTCTTCAAACACTGAATTACATACATCACATTTGAACTTTAGCTCCTTCCTCTCTCTTCTTTGGTGTCGTTTTAAGTCTTTGGGAGGGAAATACATAACCTTACATGTAGGACATTCATACCTTGCTGCACAGAGGGGCTGTTGACATCTGTATGGCATCACCTTTTCATGTCTTCCTTCGTGTTGTTGTAAGGACACCTTTGACGATAAAAGTTTACAACAAAATCTACATTATGCGCCATTACAGCTAAAATAAGAAAATTAAATCAGTCAGTTTTTGTAATTTTAAATTTTTTAAAATATATTGCGTATTTAGAATATGTTCCTCCTTATGTAGGCCTCTGTCTGTATGTTTTGTTTGACCGATATTATCTGCAAATCTCGTGTGACCTACATCACAAAATGCCTAACTGCATGTAGTTTAGAATCACGAGCAACTTGTAAAATAGTGTTTATTCCACATGTTAGGTTACGGTAAAGGTAAAACACAAACATGTATTGTAATTCAGTGTGATTTTCCACTCAAATTTAGATTTTTTGCTACTGTCGAACATAACAAAAACAGAATAAGCAAATATTCGGAAATTCCTACCTCGAACCGGTCACTTTTCCCTCCGATGTTTGCGACCGACACAACTTCTTGCCACGTAGATTGAAGGGCTTGAATTACTTTCTTATCCTGACCTTGTGACGTTTGAGGTTTACACTACGTGACGTCATCGGGCCATTGTCCAAATATAACTATGGAATGCATACTATTTATGTGTTGTGTTGTTTATACCCAAAGGAATAATATAAGAGAAAACTGTTGTTCGTTAAATTCTTAATTCATTGCTGGGTCACATTTAGCCCAGTTCGTTTCTTTTTTCTTTCAGTATATAGGCTACCTGAGAGAAAATAATATTTGTATACTAACTATATATGTTGTAGTTGAAATAACAATAACCACTATGGACCTGTTGTTATTGTATAAATGTGCATATGTGTACGAGATCCCATATTTGTAAAGGGGTGAGGGGTGGGGGGGGGGGGGGGGGGGGGGGGCATGCTGTGTTTTGCCCGACTTAAAAGAAACTGCCCGAATCGGGATAACAATTCTTCTTTTCATATTAGCTATACTGCCAAGCAGTTGCAAACGAATCACTACCCAGTTTTACATGAATTACAATTAATTTTGCGGGTAGAATTATGGAAATACATGGTAAAAAAAAAGCCTAGGATAAGCACATTTTGGCTGCCGGAATGGACATAGAAAGTGTGGACTTAATGTGCGTCCTGCACTAATTATGCCCGAATACCTCAGTCCTTTTTGCCCAATTTGAGTATTTGCTCAAGCACTAGGGGTCTGTTGCCCCACCCCCTGTCTCGTACGTTTATGTTTAAAACACCCAGAAACTCCAACCAGGACCAGAAAGCCCGTTGTTAGGATCTTTCAGAATTAACAGAAGTCTTGTGTGCTGGACTATCTGGTCTAATTTATAATCTAGAATTTTTCTTTGGTATTCTTCAGGTTCACAATTGTATTCCATTGGCCTGACAGACGATCAAAAAGTGAACAAGTTTATCTAGGAGAATGGAAAACCGGTTTCTTTTACCAACTGGGGTAATAACAAACCAGACAACAATGCCAAGGAATATTGCATACTGTTTTGGACGTCTGGCGGACTATGGCGAGATGCCGCATGCACAGGCGCACATAGATATAGCTGTGAAAAGCCGTGAGATTGACATTCTATCCTGAAGTACGAACTACATGGTTGTTTAGATTTTTTTGTGTTTTTTTTGTGACAAAACTCCTCTTATCTAGAACTGTACATGGCATATTTTTGTGTTTTACACTTTCAATATTGTGATTCGGGGCGTAGCGTCGTATAAACCTTTTGTAACTTCCCCTTCACCCTGGACACCTACGAGTCAATTCTCACGAAATATGTCATATTGTGTTACCCACCCCTAAAATTTATAAAATTAAGAACACTGAGATAAACATCACTTAGATAATTAAATAGTAATTAAAAACTCACAGAAATATGTTTTATAGCACAAAGACACTTGCATTAATAAACAAATGTTTGATTTGATAGGGTTAAAAACCTGAAATTGCCATATTACAAATCAAGGCCACAAGAGTGAGCCTAAATCAAAATAACCCAAAACTGATTTCATTCAGTATTTTATAATACTCAGTTCATTAATAAAGACTTGAAGTAGTGGGCACTAGCACAAACTGTTCGTGTAGTCAGACTTTCTATCACAGATGGCCATGATAAAATGTTTCTTGCCGTAGTTTGTCTTTTTTTGTATGTTGTGCATTCACCCATTGACAATATTGTGTATTGACTCGACCCATTCTGAAAGGCATTCTACAGCTTTACTTTCAAGCTAGTTCCGCTGTTGGGCATAGGTTTCAACAGCACCCATAATTATTTGTGGCCATACTGGAATAACTGCCGAAGGTGGCGATTTTCAATTGTTGAAAGATCACCTGTTATGACATGTCCAACTGGTTCATAACAGAACTGTTAACATTTACAGCCACAAGTAGTGGATCAAATGTTTTGACTGCTGAAGTCTATAGTTTTAATGTATGAAAAAAAGAAAGAGTTGGTGGTTCGTTGAATGTGAAATATGGTGGAACATTTCAAGAGATAGGTTTATTTTCAAGTACATGTATATTGCCTAACATGACTTTTCTTTGTTTCTGTGAAGTCCGCTTTGAGCTTTGTTACTAGTCTACAAGCGATACTGAAGGATGCTGCTGTTGATAGACCACTTTCCAATATGATACTTTGGAGTCGTTCCATTTCTTTTAAAGCAACTGAGAACAAAGTAGTTCTCATTTTGAGAATGCCCAATGGTTGTCCAAGAAGAGAACATGACTATTACGGCGTCTTGGTGATCTTTGAAACAAACTCAAGACATTAATATTTAAGGTCCACGGACTAGAAAGATTTCCAATCTCTTTTAGTCTATCGTTGCACCAATATGGCATATCTGTGCACAAATCACTGATCCACTGTTGCCATACAATTAAAACTAAGGTTATTGGTTGGGTGACATATATTCTCCAATACCCATGCAGGGGATTGGATGATCGTTGAAATGTCGGTACACACAAGATGACCCTGTTGGTATGTATAAGATATCAGAATTGGCTCACACGAGCTGCCCTTTTTTTGGTTGTGTCTCACCAACATATATAAGACCACAGAGAGTATGACATAAACTAAATTTGGGCAGTTTTATTGTCTCGACCCAAACAGTCTGGGAACAAAGAGTCCATTAGCAGAAACACCTACTGTGTTCAATACATTTTCTTTTATTTCCTAAAATATTGTTTTTTTCGTACGTACGAAATTATTTAAAGACAAAATCCAGTTTGGGCTTCTTAGAAATATTAAGACGACCAGAAACACATTGGATATACAGACACTGATATTCTAAACAAGAAAATATATTTAAAATGTAAGTTTAATCGTAGAAATATTTTATTAGTCGGAAACATCTTACAATGGAGCAAACTCAGGAATGTCCCTTTAAAAACAATAATGAAGGGGCTACGAGAGTACACCTGTTGTATCGCCTGTAACATATAGTATGGAAATTGAGGTTTACAACACAACGGTAATGAAAGTGCAATTACTCAGCTTAGCAATTCGTCAACAACTCACCTTCCTGCTCTGTTATAATTACGGATTTATTACATCATGGTGACATTGGCATACCGTACATTAATAAAATCGATAATTTGTGGACATTGGGAGTTTTACTCATAGATTCTTCAAATGTAAATATGGTATATAAGGCAATACAAAACAAACTTTATTCAGTATTAAGGCCACTGGTTCAATACACATAAAAAGTAAATAGCACATGCGTATAGTAAATCATAATACCTATTAATTTGCATTTGTGTTACACACACATGATATAGGAACATTGGTAAATGATATAGCACTAGATCATTAGTAGCTGGCATCAACTTGACAAAAATAATGCAGGTACATTTAAATGGTTATCAATAAAAGTTTTACACATCCAGGAGAGAGAGAGAGAGAGAGAGAGAGAGAGAGAGAGAGAGAGAGAGAGAGAGAGAGAGAGAGAGAGAGAGAGAGAGAGAGGGGGGGGGTTAAGAAAATGTCTGCAGTAAAAACGCCTATGCCTTGGTAAATGGTAACCATGGTAGTTATGCCGTTGCTGTTTAAGAGTTACAACTCCCACCCACCCCCCAAAAAAACCCACAACACACACACACACACACACACACATGTGTGCATTTTATATCTCTATGTCACTATCAAAATTCGTAAACACAAACAAAACAAAACAGAAACAATGAATAATAGAAATGAAACAGAAAATAAAGTGCTAGTTAGAAATCGAAGTTAAGGACACATGTCAACCAAACCCTCGGGCAAGTAAACATAACACTTCACAACAATGGTCTTCAGCAACCAGCAGCAACAACATCTCTGTGATTTAGTGTTCGTACGAACATCATTTCCAGTTCACCTGTTTTATCTCATCAAAATACACTGGTTGTTTGGGGTTTTGTTTAGTTATTATTATTGTAAATGTGGTAAATAATTAGTTTCTTCTGTTGGAATAGTATAATGATAGATTTCCACACTGTTTCGAGTATCACTTTATCCCCTATGCCAGTGATGTAATATCTGAGTATATACATTTTTGAAACATACATACAATCATTTATCCATAACATTTCAGTTAAATGTATAATAATTAAATATACCAATGTGTAGTAATCATTTAAAACAAAATCGTAATTCTACACACAAAAAGAAAGAAACATATATAAAGGAACCTACGACAACACTAAACCTCTAAAACATGGAATTCATTCAACTTATGTTTGTGCTTATATCCCATTAAGGTTCAAGCACTTTCTCCTGGGAACACACCACAGCTATCTGGGTTGTCTGTCCGGGACAGATAGTTAGTGGTTAGTAGTTAGTGAGAGAGAAGAGGGTGCAGTGGCCTTACATTTACCCATTGAGTGGTTAAAACTCGGTCTGGGTAGGAACCGGTAACGGACTGCGAACCTAGTACCTACCAACAATACGTCCGATGGCTTAACCACGACACCGCCAAGGCCGATCTAGCATGGAATAATCGTCGTAGTGTTTTATAGTTTTAAGGACTGATCATATTTTCCTCTGGGCATGTGCTTGGTCAAGAAGTGATTAAATATTTAACATGTGTCCGCAAAACTAAGTCAGCTGGAAAGAACATCAACACTAACACTTAAACACGGGGGACATGCAGTTGCTATTTGTTCTTGTTGATTATTTAAACAGAAGTTATCGTTGCTACGCTAGATCTGGATTCACAACTGCACCAAAGTTCGTACGTACGAAATTATTTGAAGACAAAATCCAGTTTGGGCTTCTTAGAAATATTAAGACGACCAGAAACACATTGAATATACAGACACGGATATTCTGAACAAGAAAATATATTTAATATGTAAGGTTAATCGTAAAAATTAGTCAGAAACAACTTACAATGGAGCAAACTCAGGAATGTCCTTTTAAGACTCTCTAGATCACAATGATACCAAAGCAAGAAGCACACAAACGTGCTCAGACTATCACAAGAAAAGTGCTCTTGGATGCATTGATTGTCTTGTATGGGTCCAATTCACTAATATAATTCATCGCAACTTTGCGATCTTACAGCACAATGCAAACAGACTTGCAAGGACGATGCGGTGTCGCTTTTAAGAGAGGTTAAAAGAGTTTTGTTAATGAAGCCACAATTAAGTGACTGGATGTTGCAGTTTTTACCCTCAATAATATATCTGTGTAGTTCGTTCAATTTATTAAATGATATCAATCTTGTGATATTTTGAACGATACGATGTGAACGTTGGTGGCCATATACGATATTTCATGAGGGTTTTCGAATACGATTTTAATGTCAACGGGTAAGGTCACAAATTGTAAATCAGGGGCGTATCCAGCATTTTGTAAGTGGAAGGGGGTCGTATATTTCCAAAACGTTTGTCGAAAGCGAGATCTGTAGGGGATTTCGGTGACATCCTCCCTTGAAATGTTTGAAATGAATGTACTCAGAGATGCATTTTCATGGAAATCACTGTGGTTAATGAATTAAGAACAAAACGCCCTAGAGTCATTAAAAGAACAATCGGGGTTGGGGGAGTGTGTTACGAGACAGGCGACAGTTCAGGGTTTTTTGCAGAGTTCTAAATTGTCGGTAGCTACATTTTGAAGAATACATTGTGTGTGTTTGTGCGTGCGTGCGGGCGCGCGCGCGGGTGTGTGAGTGGTAATCTTAAAAAGCCGCTGCGCATGCGCCTGTGAAACCATTTCGACTCCTCTTCTGGAACCCCCAAAGAATATGCTGCATATTTCATGTCTGTTTGCTACGGGTGGATGGTGTTGACTGGAACAGTGAAGAAGACTATACGGACCGTGTGCCTCCCATGGGTGGACATACACACAGAAGAAATATATAATCGATCCTTGGCGTACACACATGAATGCATATATATATATACATACACACCTGCCATCTGACCAATTCAGACGTCTAAGCGGGTTCACCTTAAAGACATTCCAGCTCGCTTGTGCTTTCATATTTGATTGTTCGAGAACAGGTTTCTTATCGAGAGATGCAGTACACGTCAGTCAGATGTTCGGGGCTGCTAGCGATTGCACTGTGTTGTATTAGCGCCACATTGAGGTACGTATAAGTTCGATCAGAAATAATAAATTGGGGATGGGGACTAAACACTGTGCAGAACTATATTTCACAGCGGCGTTTTCTCTTTGGACTTTATTAACAAGTCGTTGATAGGATTACATATCGTGTCCTGTTGCTACGCCTTCATTTCTAATCCTATTTTTATGATATTTCACACATAATAATAGGATCTTGTTACGTTGGACGATTTTGTGTTTTGCCTCTGTCAAAGGTCAATGTCACTATCTCGAACAATAAAAATTACAATGTCTAACATGATGTTTGTTTCTTTTTCACTAAAACTAAGATTTCCAATCATCCTTTCCATCCTTAAATTGGAAACATTTCCTAGGGAATTTGAAGGACCGATCTACGTCGTGACATTTATTGTCCTTTTTCACTAATAAATCTGATCTAAAAACGCAGTGAAGTACGAGTTACTGTGTATAACCATGTGACACTGAACTATATATCTTCTTAAGGAATGTTTCTCAATAACAACAGTAAACAAAAATAGCTGTTGTGTCTCATTAAAAAGCAATTCTTCGTACCTAGAGTAGAATGTCTGTTGTCTTTCAGTAAAGTGTTATATGTAATTAAAGGGACATTCCTGAGTTTGCTGCATTGTAAAATGTTTCCGACTAATAAAATATTTCTACGATTAAACTTCCATATTAAATATATTTTCTTGTTTAGAATATCAATGTCTGAATATTCAATGTGTTGCTGGTCGTCTTAATATTTGTAAGAAGCCCGAACTGGATTTTGTCTTCAAATAATTTCGTACGTACGAAAAAATATTTTTTAGGAAATAAAATGAAAATTAACCTAGTACAAATATTAGAACGACCAGAAACACGTTTAATATACAACAACTAATATTCTAAAAAAGAAAATGTATAAACACAGTGAAGTGTCTATTATCCGCCATTAAAGAATTATTCTCCATAAACACAGTAAACTCTCTGTTATTTATTGATCATTGTTGTGTTTTGTTTACATCAGTAAAGTGTGTATTAGTTGTCATTGATGAGTTATTCCCTACAACCCAATAACATATCTGTTATCTGTCACCAATGTATTATTGTCTATAGCCAAAATAATGAATTTGTTGTCTGTTAAAAGTTATTAACGATAACCAAAGTGATATTAATGCTATCTGTCATTAAAGAGGTTTTATTTATAACCGCAATTACAAAATACTATTATCGTCTATGAGATTGGATGTGGTGATATACACCTTGAAGAGCTGCTAGCTATAACCACGGTGATATAGTTTAACCACAGTTTACAGACATTAGTTATTTTTCAGCTGTGATAGGTCAAAACAATCCCTCTGGATCAGGAATCCCGACTTTGATGACGTCATAATCACAGGAAGCGTCCTATCCAGTGTTAGTGATGTCACAGGTCATCCGGAATGTGCACGAGAGTGTAAAGCAAATCCCGGGTGTTTGTCGTATTCCTACAGTGCGGATCACACGTGCCGGCTTCACTCTGTGAGATTTAAGAAGGGCGCTTTGATTACCACTCCACCTTCACTTGGAAGTCGGTACTACAGTTCTGAAGCAGGTAAATCACCCATTTTGCAACTGATTTTCTAGTTATAACCTGACTTATGAAATCAGCTTTATTGATATAACACATCATCGAGGTTCTTATACTTACACACAGACTCACAGAGTTATTGTTATTATTATTAGGTTCCCAAGCCTTTGGCGGGAACCTAATGTTTTTGCTATTAATTTTATTCCCTCCGTTTGTCATTTTCTGCTGAACGTTCTGGTCCGATTTAGTTGACATTTGGTAGGTAGGTGGGTAAATTGATTGCATTAAAAAAGTGTACATAATTATTTATTACACGGCAGTATAAAATATTGCTAATGCCATAACAATCACTTGCTGACGCAATTCGTAGACCCACGAATGACCCACGTCTGTGTTGCTGCTTGTTTGGAGTTAGTTTGTAATAAATAAAATACTAAACAAAGTTGTCTGTCATAACCACTTTTATGAAACTCGTGAACAGTATTGGTATCTGACTCGCTTTCGATTGTCAGATACCAAAACGGTTCACAAATTTCATTAAAAAATGGTATGACAGGCAAGCTCGTTTAGTATCCTCTATGTATAAGGTCTGTTTGTACAGCTGCTTTCTGTGAATCCTACAGGTAAAAACCTCTTGAAATTGTAGATCTAATTATTTTTTTTATTATTATTATTAGTAGTAGTAGTAGTAGTAGTAGTAGTAGTAGTCGTAGTAGTCGTAGTAGTAGTAGTAGCTTAGTATAGTCCATGAGCCAGGCCAAAAATTGGTACCATCTGAGGGCACCAAACAAAACTGTTATATTTGTTTTGGTACACCGTAGTACCAAACACAACTGTTATAATTGTTTGGGTACACCGTAGTACAAAACAAAAATGGTTAATGGACTTTTCAATAGGGTAGCTTTACCTAGTTATCACAGTTTTTTACGTTATCATTCAGGTGGTCAAAAAATCTGAGAAATCCGTGTATTAGTGTTTACTAAAGCACATATAAACCTTGTAGATAGGTACCCACAGTGTTCTTTGTGGGGTTTTTGCATGTCGTATGTGTTGATTAAGGATCCGAGAGGTGTAATGTGGTATCCTTGAGCATTTTGAAATATTCAAGATGGCTGTCAAAACAGAAATGGAATCATCTCCAATACTTTATCAATAATGACGAAACAGTTGATGTTCATGACGGTGTTTTAGGTATCAGTGGATTCATATTGAACTACTCCCAGGTAATCAAGACATTTCATCATTTTTACATCCAAGATGGCCACCACTATAGTAGTCAGAACAAGAAAATTTCACGTTACATCAACTATAGCAAGACTGTAAAGTTAGGAATTGGGGGGGGGGGGGGGTTATTCACCAAGGAATGCATTACACAGATGCTAACTGAGATATTGCATTATCAATTGAATCCTACTTACTTACTGCCCATTACACACTCTGGCGTTTAGGGCAGGGACGACATTTCTGAGTGCTCCTGTAAGGCCATCAATGGGTATGTGTGCCCCACTTGCACCGACAAGTGATCCAAACTAGTTCAACAGTTCTTCCATGGTTTGTGCTATCCTGCCTGTGGCTTCCGCAAATAAAAGATCCTTGCTGCTAATTGTTAAAGAATAGCCCATGAAGAGGACGACAAACGACTTCCAGCGGGTTTCCTCTGAAAATCTGTGTGGTATATCTTTGAGTCTGACACCATACAACCGTAACTCTTAATGTGGATAGTGCGTCGTTAAATAAAACATTTCTTTCTTTTTTCCATTAGCAATACATGTACGTGTATATCTACAAGGAAAGTTTTAAAATGCCATCTATTATTATTATAATTATTATGCTGACCTCTATTTCTTAAGGGTGCACCAGTCTATTTTAAACTATCTAGAAGAAATGCCACATCATATAGACCAAGTCTATAATGCCAATCTGGCTGTGATAAATGGTCAAGTCACAGTCAATAACTGATGTGTTTGGTCAAGACTGTGGAATCAGTTTTGATCATTCCCATTTTCTGTCTCGATAATGGACACTTCCAAGGCACGTGCACGCACGCACGCACGGGGAGGTCCTTGTTGTCCACTGTCACTGAGGTATATATATATATAATATATAGTATCATGATATTATATCTTATAATGTTACGGCAAGAAAACTTGATATCGGACGAATTAGTTGAGACCAATTGTCCTGGTCGAAATGAAGTCATTCGAGTTTGACGTAATTTCCATTCAACAATACACCGCGCCACATATTGTTACGTCATTTGAATATCTCATAATAGCGAACTGGCATTAAAGTTGCTAGTACAGTTTACAAAAACACGTTGTATTAAGCTTGAGATTATATGATAAAGAGATTATTACCCTCGTGTTTTTCGGTATCGGCAATATGATATATTAGGAATAAAAATTGTATTATTCTCGCATAATACAATATTTATTCCCGATATATATTGACGATGCCGAAAGGATTCAAAATTACCATGAAAACCAAGGTCGCCAGCAGGGCCAGTTGAAGAAAAATCTTACTGGCCCTTCACAAATTCAACTAGCCCTCCAATTATCACATTGGATTGCACAGGTAAAATTAAAACCATAGTGTTTTTTTGGTTGAATAATAACCGTTTGCGTTAAAGAAAATCGATGAATTGACGTTTAACTTCATAATGAATAAAATAAAAATTGATATAAAAACATGTTAAGTTTTTAAACTTATACCAACTCAAATAAAAAAGTTTTATCCACAAAAGAAGTCCAGTATAAATTAAACATGTTTCTTTACAAAGTACCATTAAATTAAACATATTTAAATCACATTTTTAACACAGGAAAAAAGACGAATGCAGTACTTTTAATGTAGAACTGCGCGTTATTAGTGTGTATTGGGAGTGGCAGTCCTCTTTGTGGCGATGCAAGAGGGATGGAATAAACTTTTGGTGATAATAAGAGGGGTGAAATTCCTAGCAAATGATTTCCTCGGGAGTGGAATTGAACTAGCTACGATCCATGGAATCATACACTGTTTGTAAAACCCATTCGGTGTTTATCATCGCAGAGATATGGTCTGATCATGTATAAGGTTGTGTTCATTCAGATACCTTGGATATTCCATCAATTTAAAAATTTGTATAAAAAAGAGAGTTAACCTATGCAGTTTGTGATGGTAATTTGTAAAGAATTTTTGTTTTAATTTACGTGCACTTCAACCCAAAAATAGAACTCGTATTTGAGACGGTATGGGATGGTTAGTTCCAAAAATAATATGTTTTTATATGAATTTCCAACTTTATTCATTATTTGGCGCTGTAAAATATAGAATCATTCTAAATTCTGGAAAGATATTATTTTATTGCCAACATTTAATGGTGTGTTTTATAACATTCGAATACACAGTATCAGTCACTTTCTTTTTTTAACTAGTTTACGCCAGACACTAAAACCGATGGTCGCCCAACGAGACTACCTTTGTAAGATTCCTAGTAGACATTAGCCACGTTTCAACCAGCATAACTCATATATATATATATATATATATATATATATATATATATATATATATATATATATAGAGAGAGAGAGAGAGAGAGAGAGAGAGAGAGAGAAGAGATGACAGAGAGACCTGCACACAGACCCATGCAAACACACACACCTGCACACACACACAAACACAAACACACACACACACACACCACAGACACACAATGGCGTTTACACATGTATATTAAAGATACCGAAGAATGTTTTAAAAACTTATCACTCAAAATAATATTAATTATATAACAATAAAGATGATGATGATGATGATGATAATGATAATAATAATTAAATATAGATAATTAAATCACGATAGAGGCCATCTACATACCTATACACATCGTTTTTTAAACACAACCCCACTGCTTGGCCTAACTACCAACCACATTTCAGCTGTATGGGGCCCAGAATATTTCTTACAAAATCACCAAACATACGGAACAAAAATATTTTTAATACAAAATACTACAAAATTCGCGATTGAGGCCAATACACATAACATATACATGTATTTTTTAATAGAATAAATATCCCTGAAGTACCCAACAACATACCAAATTTCAGCTAAATAGTCCCAGAACCATTCTTACAAGATGGGAACCTAATAATAATAGTAGTAGCAGTAGCAGTAGCAGTAGCAGTAGCAGTAGCAGTAATAGTAGTAGTAGTAATGAGAGCTATATTTGCAGATGCTTGTCCTACCAATGAAGGGTACGTTCTGCTGGACAGTGTGGACATATGCTTTAAGGCATCCGCCGAAACAAAAACACGTGATGAAGCTCGCGTTATATGCAGCGGGTCTGGTGACAAGCTGATTGTCCTCGACACGCAGGAGAAAAACTCGGCTGTAGCGGAATACCTGTATACAAGTGCACGTAAGTCCAAGTCCTTTTCACATGGCCACATCCATTAGATTCAGTCATGTTCACCCTAGCTCCCGTCTCTGGTACGACCACTGGCTTCACCCCGAGTAGATGTAGGTAAGTTATCAATCGACATAAACGTCACGGATATAAATACTACCACCCTTCACCCTTAAAGTGAATCAGAAAAATGGGGGTCAAGCTGCTCATTTCTGAGGTAACGGGTAGCGTCTATGACTACCCTAGTTCCGCATAAAATTCAAGTACTTTTTTTTACAGGTACCCAATACATGTTTGAAGCACAAGGCTACTTGACACAGTGATACTAGATGAAATAAAATTACATACATTTTTTCCCCCCAGATGAAACTTTTTTTTTCACAACCAACACATTCACATTTATCACCAATCACAGGACTTGTGGTGTTCACTTCTCTATCAAAAGTTGGGTGCACCTCGAACTTTGACCCTACTGAATGAATGGTAAACAAAAGCCTCGGGTTAGCACATTTTGCCATAGGGACATAGAAAGTGTGGTTATTGACTTAATGTGCGCCCCGAACTAATTATCCTCGAATACCTCATTCCTTTTTGCCCAATTTAAGTATTTGCTCAAACACTAGGGGTCTGTTGCCCTCCCCCTACCCGTCTCGTACGTTTATGTTTAAAACACCCAGAAACTCCAATCAGGACCAGAAAGCCAGTTGTTAGGATCTTTCAGAATTAAAAGAAGTCATGTTTGCTGGACTATCTGGTCTAATTTGTAATCTCGAATTTTTCTTTGGTATTCTTCAGGTCTACAATCGTATTTCATTGGCCTGACAGACGAACAAACAGAGAACCAGTTTATCTGGGAGAATGGAAAACTAGTTGGTTTTACCAGCTGGATTGTTGACGAACCCGACAACTATGGTAATAACGAAGATTGCGTACAGTTTACGACGAATGGCGGTAAATGGCGAGATATAAAATGCACAGACATACGTAGATACATATGTGAAAAGCCATGAGATTGACATTCTATCCTGAATTACGAACAGCATGGTTATTGTTTGCATTTGTGTGTGTGTCAGACAAAACTCCTCTTATCTAAGAGTTGTGCATTGCACGTTTTTGTGTGTTACACTATTAATATTGTGCTTAGGGGCGTAGCGTGGTATGAACCTTTTGTAACCCACCACTAGACACCTATGAGTCATTCGCACGAAATATGTCATACTGCATTACCCACTCCTAAATGTTATATAATTAAGAAAACTGAGATAAACATCACAGGGATATTTTTATAGCACACAGAATTTTAGCACCTGAATTTATTAACAAATGTTTAATTTAATAGGGTGAAAAACAAGAATTTGCCATGTTCTAAATCAAGGCCATAAGATCAAAACTAAATCAAAATAGCCCAAAACTGATTTCATTCAGTATTCTCGGGCTACGCCCTCGATCATTACTCCCGTCACTCAACGGCCGCAAAAACCGTGGTCTAACTAGACGTTAAAGGATAATGTAATTATAACCTAATTACTCTGGAAAACAAGGTTACATGATTCGATCAAGTTCAAATCAATCGACCAATAACACACACACACACACACTCTCTCTCTCTCTCTCTGATGACCTATATCTGTAGAAACAAGTCAGATTCAGCTGACATTTTCATGGCAACATAGTTTTAGGAATATCAGTTCATCCACAATATAGTACAACTAGAAAGTATTATAATTTTATTTAAAAAAACAGCCTTATTTAAAAAAAAAAAAATTTAAAAATCAGAAGTTAAAGATGTTTCTTTTTAACATTATCATCAGGTAAAAAAAACCGAAACTAAAACACACCCATTAAAAAGCCACACTATTTTAATGTGCACCAAGACAACATACATCTGATTACGCAAAACAATTAAACTAAATAGAAAACATAACGATTTCACACAAGAAATCTGCATACTTAATGAAGGAAAAAACGTTTACTTGCATAATGTGTTTTCTTGGTAGTCCAAATGTCTTTAAAAATTAAATTAATAATATAATTAACATTAACAATAATATTATTAATAATAATAGTAATAATAATAATAATAATAATAATAAAGTGGCCTATTGGCTTATAAGGCTCCTCTATTTTATTTTAAATTTTAACGGTGGTAGATAATTTATCAATTTGTAAAGACCACTTTACAATAGCCATTCTTAAAAAAACATTTTTTTTTTTTAAATAGCACACTATTAGATTGTAGAGAGTGCCACAGAGGATGACTGTACCAAGTTTCAGAATAACCCAATCGAAATTCTGAGATGATAGATATCGAAGCAAACGATAATGGATGACGCCGGACAGACAACAGACAAATTGAATGTCATAGCAGAGGTCGAATTTATTTTAAATCTTTTAAATTTAAAACTCTAGGAGAGATAAAAAATAGACTGAAAATTTTCAAATTTTTTAAAAATTCAATCTTTGTTCAAAATATCGCTCTATTGGTTTCAGATGATTACACCTGAGAATACTAAAATTAAGTTTCAGAACTGTCCAAAGAAAACTTTAGGAGAACATAGACATTTAAATTTGAAATTTAATAAAAGTTCACAAGACTGTCCTAGAGAATACTAGTACCAAGTTTCAGAAACTATCTGATAAAAAATCTCGAATAAGACAGACTTTCAAAGTTTCAAATTAAATTTAAAAAATTAACACAAATTAGTTGGTAGAGGATGCCCCAGAAGATCACTTGTATTACTATTATCATCATTATCATCATTTTGAAACACAAGAAGATTATAACAAAATATATTTATAAATATGTAACAGTCAACCAAGATACACAGCTTGGCATACCTGATCTACACATGCAGCTAACAGCCGATATATCTCTACTATGTGATAAACTTGTATAAAAACCTGTATATACAGGGCATCTTGTATAACTACTTGTAAATACAAGGCATCTTGTATCACAACCTGTAAATACAGGGTATCTTGCATTATAACCTGTATATACAGGTCATTTTGCATAATAATATGTTAATCTATTTATTCTGGGCATCTTGTATCATAACCTGTATATACAGGGCATCTTGTATAACAAACTGTATTAACAGGGCATTTTAAATAACAGCCTGTTTATTCTGGGCATCTTGTATAACAACCTGTTTATTCAGGGTAGCTTGTATAACAACCAGTCCATAAATGACATGTTGTAACATAAAGCACATATTGTTTATGTACTGATCTTGCTTATAAAGATCACCTGCTGATACAAACCATATTTTGAAGTATGACCTCTTCAGACAGGTCTCACTGAATAAATAATAATGAAAACAAAATGTTCTAATATCCAACTAAAGACAACAGAAACACTGTAACATACAAGGGTAAAATAAGTGTAAACCACTAGAATAAATATAAACACGTCACAGTACAAAGTACTACTTGGATTTCTTGCTTAGTATAAAATGGAAAGATATCAATAATTATAATTAATCAAACATGAATATTCAGTAGAATATCATTAGGTCAAACACTGTTGGGGTACTATTACTTGTATGACTCATTGGCCAGTTTAAACCAAGCTTAGGCTATCGGTCTACAGGCTGGTAGGTAATGGGTTCGGATCCCAGTCGAGGCATGGGATTTTTAATCCAGATACAGACTCCAAACACTGAATTAGTGCTCAAACGGGTAGGTGTAAACCACTTGCACCAACCAGTGATCCATTACTGGTTCAACAAAGGCCATGGTTTGTGCTATCCTGCCTGTGGGAAGCACAAATAAGAGATCCCTTGCTGCTTGTCATAAAAGAGTAGCCTATGTGGCGACAGCGAGTTTCCTCTAAAAAAACAGTGTCAGAATGACCATATGTTTGACGTCCAATAGCCGATGATAAGATAAAAAATAATTGAGAGTAGCCCATGTAGTGGCGACAGCGGGTTTCCTCTCAAAATCTGAGTGGTCCTTAACCATATGTCTGACGCCATATAACCATAAATAAAATGTGTTGAGTGTGTCGTCAAATAAAACATTTCTTTCTTTTTAAACCAAGGATTCGGACAAATTCAGTAGTGACCATGATCCTTGATAATTTGAGTTCACTATTTAACGTATGAAATAACATTGACCAAAACATTATCTGCATTACATACTGGAAACGAAATCAGTATTTAGTGTGAACTTGTTTTGATTTTATTAAATCAATTACAATTTGTACATTCATAATGGTGGAAAGAGTGTTGACATCCCTTATCCAACACCAGGTATGTTCATGTCCCATGGTTGTGGATGTGGATACTTTTTGACGTGCCCCTATCCAACTGAGGTTCGGGCACGCCCACCCCAGGTCTGGCCTCTGACTTCGCCAGTGAGCAATCCCGGGGCGGAAAGGGGGAGGGGTCAGTTGATGTTTAGGGGGGGGGGGATTTATAAATTTATTTAAATATAAATAGCACCATTATATAAAATTTAATCAATGAATATTGCTTTATAATTATAATTAGTTGGTGCAAGTTATTTGTCCATCGGGCGAGTCAAAACAATATATATATTTTTTTTAAAAGAAATTAAACAACAAAAAATTAAAATAAATCTTTACCATTTACTTATTATTTAGGCCCTGGAGGACTAAGGTTAGCAAAGGAGGAGGCTTCGCGCCCAATCCGGTTCACCCCATGGTTGTTGCCACTTGCAGCAACATCAGGTGTTATAAAGGCATTCGTTTGAACAATTGAAGGCAATCAATTTCCTCTGCCTGAGTAATTGGTCGGTTTTCAAGTCAGTGAAATTGCTAAAACATCTTAAGAAGTGTCGAATACTGAAATGACACTTCACATAACGGACGATTCCTAATTTCTTCATTGTAAAGCGATGTATACATGTAGTTTGTTAGACTGGAAGGTATATGTTTGTGAAATATTGTTAATTACACTGGCTTCCCTTTGACAGGGCTGACATAACTGACTGAAAGAAAGCTAGCGTTCGACCCATTTGTAGCTTGATGCTTCAGTGCAAAATAAAAGGTCTTTATGAATACAAATACTCAGGACTTCTTTCTTGGGATGAGCATAGCAGTATGTTTGGCCAATCTGTGTTCGGGCCCATGAGATTCTACTGTATATAAAGTAATTGAAGCAAACAATAAACAGATAAAATAAAAATAAATTAATTAATAAAATTCCCAATAGTTGTTTGGATTTCAATGCAGGCACTATACATGTAGTTGTAAGACAATAATGGTATGTAAATTATTAATCCATTCTCTGTGGGATTATGAGAAACTTTCTTTTACACAAGTTACTCTAAATAATGGCAAGGAAACTAAGGTGCTACATTAGTTCTAAGAAATAGGAGGATATATAGCAGGTGTTCAAAAACTGCAAGTCTCATTTTGTGCTTACTATTTTTAATTTGAGCATTACATTTTGGACAGATAAACATGGCCATTGTGTGGGTTACCAGAATTACTGTTAATAGCCATAAATGGGCTACCCAAATGTTCAACTCTATATTTTCATAATTCAACCATAATTCTTACTCATTATTGATTATTTTTACATACACATAGAAACAACCCCAAGACACGTAAGATTTTACATTAATTTTATCAAGTTCAAGACATCTGCACAACAATCCATTATTGATTTTGCAGCTGATCGTTCCAGCAGAGCCCAGCTAATAGTTTTAATTCTAATCAATCATAGGAACACCACTTTTAAAGGGAAGGAAGGAAGTAAATGTTTTATTTAACAGCGCACTCAACACATTTTATTTATGGTTATATGGCGTCAGATATATGGTTACGGACCACACAGATACTGAGGGAGGAAACCCGCCGTCGCCACGTCATGGGCTACCCTTTTCGATTAGCAGCAAGGGATCTTTTATATGCACCATCCCATAGACAGGATAGCACATACCACGGCCTTTAAATGTACCAGTCGTGGTGCACTGGCTGGAGCGACACTATTAACGGGGAATAAAGTCAAACATGAGATGTATGTGCTGGAAAGATGCATACCCCAGACCACCAACACACACTGACACTTGAAAAAAGAAATGAGAAACATGTAATTTTAGAGTTAATAAAAAGTTGTGATTATTCCTGCGAACGGGGGGCAACCATTTTGTTTTGTTTTCATCACGTCCGGTACTCTACCTTGGATTGGAAGGATGTGACTCCGACCAACTCCTGTACGCATAGTGTAAACAAAAGCAGTAATTTACGACAAGGCACTTCACTGACTTGTAAAACAATATAAATGACTTGATAATGTAATAAACTATTTAACTAAATATATTTCAGTTTGCATTAACAGAACGAAATGGAGTTATAATATTTTTCTCTTAAATAAAATAATAGACCAATTACCAATTCAGTATGTACATGTAGGTTAATGCAGGGACAAAACATGATACAGTTATTTCGACTTGTTTTGTAGCCACTTTAACAATAGTGGTTTATTTTGTATTAAAAAATAATATATACTTATTGCTGGATTACTGGGATGAATATTATTACAGAATTGTTATGCATGCCTGTTTCATCATTCCGCAAAATCAGGTACCTTTGTTCTAAGAATAATTCCTGACGTTTCTCAGAGGGCATATTCACTGGAATGGAACAAAATGGCTGCACCCGTTATATATAATAGCTGTCACATTTAACCATTTTATTAATTAAATATAATAATATACTTGTTGATATTAAGCAATAATATGCATTATATATTGTTGAATATGTACACCAGTCCAAAAGCCTTGCACATGCATTCCTTTAACTTCTGTCCTGGATAAACAGTCCACCTTTTTTCATACTATGGAATTTACTACAAGTTATTTATTTCTGAGCCAATTGCTTTCTAAATTGCACACAGCAATGACATATTTTTGTTATTTCCAAATGGCGGATGGGAAAGACTATAAGTCTATGCCAGGGCAACATATCTCAACCTTCATAAGATATAAGACAAAAAATCATTTCAAGTGAATTATTCCCACGATGTGCCAGGTTTTACTAATACTTTCAAAATTATTAGTAATTTTCTACATGGTCAAGGGAAATAAACTGCAACTCTCTAAGGTTTGAACATCTAATAAAATTTACTTTTTAGCATAATGTCAGCAGAGTATTAACTAGGAATAATGCCAAATTGTAAAGAGGAATACTGATACCATATAAATAATAAATACATTTGGTACAAAGTAAACAAGAAATACAGAATACTGGCAGGAGTCTTGGATATTAGGAGATTTTGTGACAGATCACTGGTATATATCAATCAATCATATGCAATGTTCTAGTTCTGGATACTGCAGTCTGCTTGTGGTTTCTATATTTCTATACTAAAACTGATCTACAGACATGTGACAGCATCTGTGAAAACGGGTACAGATGAGCAAAACTTTACAAAATAGAATCTTGTTCCATTAACATGTAATAACGAGGAGAGTTGTCTCTATAACAAACGGTGACATAATAAACTTATCATTTCAACATCAAAATAAAGTGACAAACATCAACCAAGAGAAACAAGCTTTGCTTTTGATTTAATATATCAAAAGCTTATGTTTTGCTAACATATCTCACAAGCAATCGCATTAACGTGCTAGATTGATATTTAACATAGTTTAATTTTAAATGTTTTTCTATAGATGGTGTTGTGACATATCTGTACTCATTTTCACAGATGCAATCAAACATTTAAACAATGCTAATACATGTATAAATGAAATATAAAAACATTGGTAGTATTACAACAAATAAATGTATATTCAAAATATGACAAACTGAAAACAGGATATTGGCAGAATGTAAATAACAAATATATTCAAATTATGATCTCAACATAGAATGTAAATAACAAATATATTTGTAAATTGAGACAGGATTTTGGTATTATACATCTGAATAATAAATACTATACATGAACTATGAATTGCCTTATAATGCCTATTAATAAAATACTGTAAGCAGCCAACTATGTTGTGTGCAGTAAGAGCAAAGGATAAAAACTATGTTCGCCTCAGATGAGTACATGGAGGATTCATCGCAGTTGTTTTTTATTATGGAATATATCAACCCAGTTGAGGTCGATATTTTACATATTAAAAACCACAAATAGCGAATTCTGTTTATTCTATAGCACTTGCCAAATAACATTTTAATTCAATAATGTAAATCATAAAATATCAACGACCTTAACTTTTAGCAGAATCCACATTAGTTACCTATTAGCAACATAGAACTTTAGCGGGCTCATATCAGACATTCAAAATGTTTGTTTGCTATCATTTTACTGTCATGTAACATACACCATTTTCGGTTGTAAATGGCCTCAAACATCAGGGCTGAGTTCAGCCAGACTGAGCTATATTGGTTTATGGGCTTCATGGTAAACCAAATGGTTATGTCGGGAACCAAGCAAATAGTTTGCGAATGTTAGTGAATGTTAGCAAGACATTTGTTGGCTGAATTTGGGCCAAGTGAGCGCCGCTTACTGTCAACTTAAATTTAGTAAAAATATTGCAGTCCTATATATGCAAACTAATTATTTTTCTTCACTATCCTTATTGTTACATACATAGCATGGTGTGTGTTCAGTTAATCGCCAACAAAACAATCGCCTGAATCATGCAAAATCTACTGCATGAGGAGTTTTTCAGAGCCGGAACTGTCATTGATCAACAGTGACCGGGCTGGTACAATGAATAATTACCATTTACAGACAGACAGTTTGACAACAAAATAAACTTTTAATTTTAAAATAAATAAATATAAGAAACAGGTTATGTATCTGTACATGTGTTCCTAAATGTTATAGACTTTGTTCTATTTTGTATGCCGCAGTACACGGGCTTTGACAGTAGTGAAGTGTTATTAATTCTTGTAAACTGTTTACGCATTGCGTGTTTGTTTATTGTTCTCACTTCTTTGTAAAAGTAAACTGTATGCTATTAATTAATGCATATAGCTAATAAATATTTATACGTCTGATTTTCCTTTAAAGTGCTAAATTTAGTGTCATGAAATACTAGCGTTTTATAAGGCCTCACTAATATTTTATGCTCGCTAACATTTCCTGATTTACAGTATTTAGTCAAGTACAGGTCTAAACTCGCCTTGAGCTGTAATATGATATCATCATGATTGGCACAAATGTAGTTTTAACTAAACCTCATCAAAACGTTACACTCAGGTGTACAGGTCTTGTTGGCTTGCCAGCAAGTGCCCCACTGACAATGACAGCAGTAGGTATACTGATGGAAAGAAATAAAGGATCACACAGATAGTTGCTGCATCAAAAATCAATTCATATTGTCAGAAGTTGACTGAGAACATATACATCTAGGCAGCACATTCAACACTACAGACATTCAATCCCACATTACAACTTGGTATGAAATACAGACATTACTACGCTAGTCGTGAATTAAATTTGGTCTACAATTCGATGTGTTCCCTTATTTCTTTCCATCAGTATATATTAGATACTGCATCTTCAATTGGCCTTGTTTTGGGGTGGGTGGGGCCTGTTTTAAAGTTATGATTTGAGGTGCCATAAAGTGTATTTTTAGGTGTAAGGGAACATCAGCCCCCATACATACATACATACATACATACATACATACCAGTGTTAAAAAGTACAGCAATTTAAAGCCACTTAATGTTCACATTATATTGATGCTAAAAAACACAGCATCTACAGCATCTAAAAATATATTTAGAATATAGTAAACTGAACATATAACATTGGCAGTATGTAAATAATAATTAAAAAACTTAGAAGAAAGTTGAGAGAAACATCTGATGCTTCCCAAATTCAGTAACACTCAACCTGAAATCTACCCTAGTTCACCCCCCCCCCCCACCTTTCCAATGAAATAAATACACATCCTGCTTTTTTCCTGGGTTTTTTTAAAAAGCATTTTAAGGATGAATACATTTAGAATGACCTTTGACTGAAATTATTTAAATTTTGTTTAATCACAGGAAAAAATAAAACATGTAGTAAGTTCGACAATTTGCTAGATTTATATTTACATGCATTTCTGATGCATATCTAACAAACTAATTGACCTCACACATAATCTTTGCATAATGAACTTCGGAATATCAACAGAAGAGAGTGCGACAAGAATTGCTAAGGGCTTTTAATCTTCAACATGTAGGTGTTTTCAATGATTTAATTCAGATACTACTTACACTGTGATTATTCACTTCCATACATCTGAAGTGTTTTTGGTCATCCTGGTCTTTCTAAAACCACCAAATGGATTTTTCATATCTTTAAAGGGACGGACCCTAGTTTTTAAACACTAAGGCATATTTTTCACCTAGACCCTAGTTTCAACGTAAAAATGAACACTAAGTTTGGTTAATTTACAAACCTATAACAAATTTGGATACAACAGAGTGAAACAAAGAGTTTATGATCTCAAAATACCCATAAAAATATACTAAAACACGACTCCATAACCATTACTTCTCAGACACACGTTTTTAAAAATATGAAAAATAAGTTTTATTGTATTAAAAACACCAGGATGACCAGAAACACTTCGGTTGTACGGAAATGGATAATCTAAACAATAAAATGTAAGTAATGTTTGGTTTCAGTGATCATAAACGGCTCTAATAGTGAAAAATATGCCTTAGTATTTAAAAACTAGGGTATGTCCCTTTAAATCCATAGAAATAACAACTATGGAGATGAGCTCCAGTCAAGCTTTTCAGGATTTTACCTCGTTTCAATATCAAAGACTCCTCGTTTCACGCTGTTGTAACTTTATCCAAGTGTGCGGCAGGTTTATAGATTAACTAAACTTAGTGTCCATTTTTACAGGCTGGAACTAGGGTCTGTGACTATAATAAGATTTAAAAGTTATAAAGTTTGTTTCGTTTAACGACATCACTAGAGCACATTGATGAATTAATCATTGGCTATTGGATCTTTTATATGCACTTTTCCACAGACAGGAAAGCACATACCATGGCTTTTATCCAGTTGCTGTGCACTGGTTTGAACGATAAAAAAAGATTTTCTTTTTGCCAATGTACAATAATTATAACTGTCAATGTACAATAATTATAACTGTCAATGCCAGATGCAAACATTATGCATCTTATGGTGTTTATTTGTTGAAAATATTACTTATACCACAAGCATTCTGAGAGTGCTGCTAAAGCAATACATGTCCCCTATCGAGCACAACAAATGTTTGTATTTTCTAAATTCAAGGGCCATAACTTTGTAAAAAATGGGTAAATGGCCATGGATTCAAACTTGATCTATAACAGAACATGATAAAACTATACACAAAATTTCAGCTCAATATGTTGAGGCATCCCCCCCCCACCCCCACCCCCCCCCAAAAACAAAAAAAGTCAAGAAAAATCTGGAAAACTATATGTGGGACAGACAGAAGGATAGACATACAGACAGACAGACAACCAACAGACAGAAGGATAGACATACAGACAGACAAAAGGACAGCTAGATAGACAGCCAGCCAGACAGGACAGCTAGATAGACAGCCAGCCAGACAGGACAGCTAGGCAGACAGGACAGCTAGATAGACAGCCAGCCAGACAGGACAGCTATGAAATCTATAGTCCCCGCCAGTTGTACCGGTAGGGGACTAACAAGCAAGATTCAACGGTGTCCTAGCACTGTAGCAGTGGAGGAAAACAACAAATTCAATCCGTGACAAACTGTGAAGATCGAGTGATGTGTTAAGTTGAAATGAGGTCCAAAACAAATTCTAAAAGGCACGTTTTTGTTTGGGGGCCATCCATGCTGCTACCACCCTCCCTGCCTCTTGAGTCTTTCCCTGTGTATATGTACATTTCTCTGTCCTCCATACGGAAAACTATATTGGATGCAATTAGGAGTTGGAAGTGACTGCATTTAACACAAGAATTAACAGAATTTATAACACATTTTACACATTTCTTTTTTAAACTATGCTTTTTAATAGGCCTTATTTCTTAACACAGATACATTTACTCTACCAGAAACCCACTGCCCGCCTGCCTGCTACCCCGAAGACTGCCTTCATGTACTTTTTGGATGGCCGTATTTTGGCACAAACCTGATAACAGTTTGAAGGTGCATGTACATGCAATTCTTAAAACATTGTATACTATTTCTGGTTAAAACCTGCAGTTTTTTGCTTAGGCTGGGTTTTCATCAAACCCACAAAGACACAGATGTTTTATGACAGCTGAACAACAAAAAATAAGTTAAATTTACTGTGCACTGATATGATATTGTTAAGCTGCTACATTGTACTTTAAAAAAGCTTAATTTTGTTTTCAATTTCAGTGGAAAAAAATAAAACTGATGGAATAAAATTGTACATGTTCCATTTTGTGCAGATTTTCTCTCGTTTCACTCCTGGAACAGCCTGGACCTGAATTTGCCTGCCGACTCGGGAATGTCCGTCTGTATGCGACTGTTCGGAGTGCACGGTGTGGCCGGTGTCATCGAACTACTTCCCCTCTTCTTCCACGGGGTCAGCTCCCAGCCAGATTTCTACAACAACCAATGAATAAATGTTTAACGACACCAAAAGCACGAACAATCCATCGGCTATTGGGTGACAAACTAAAGTGAATGCATAAAACAAGAACAAGATGATGCACGTTTATTAATTATTGAATGAACAAATGAATGAATGAATGTTTAACAACATCCCAGCACAAAAATACACATCAGCTATTGGGTCTCAAACAAAATAAAGTTGTTGTTTGTTTGTTTTTTTGTGGGGTTTTTTAATTTATTGTCCCCAGAAACAAGAGCAATGTCAAGGTTGGAGGTCTCGAATCATTGCTGTACAATTGTATGCTGTATACATAGTACAATTTTTTTTTTAATTATTATTTACAATTGTTAGTACTACATGTATATAAAATATAATTAACTTGTTTTTATGTAATATAAAAATAAGACTTCTTTGAAAATATATAGAAAAATCAAATTTGAACACCCCCACCAAAAAAAGAAACAAAAAACCCCCATAATAATAAAATAAATAAAAGAAAATAAAAGAAAAGAAAGAATGAAAGAAAAAAGAGAAACAATGTCATTCTGGGGATCAGAGAGAAGAGGAAGAATAAAGAAAGGAAGTGAAGAAAAGAAAGAAGAAGAGAGGAAGGTGAAGGACGAGTTTGTATTCTCCCACTCTGCAGTATGAGCATAACTAAAACATTGATTAATTAATCATCAGCTATTGGATGTCAAACATTTGATATTTTTTTGACATAAACAGTCAGAGATGAAACCCGCTACATTTTTCCATTAGTAGAGAAGGACTACCAGTCACAGTGCACTGGCCGGAATAGGAAAAAGCCCAATAGGCGGATCAATCCTAGAGTGACTGCTCAATACCCTCACCCCCCACCTCATTTAATGCCATATAATGTTTAGCACCTACCCATCAACCCGTAGGTGTCAAACACTTAATACTGGAATGGTCTACGAATCTTAAAAAATAAGTTGTCCCAGAAACAACTGGTCTCAAAACTTTGGAGCCTGAAGGGGCTGGGCAAAAACTGGATAGATAAACGTATGGGGTGGTGGAGACCTTTAACTATCTGGAATGGGGTGTGGAAATATTGGACAGTAGGAATCCCCTCTCAGTATATTAAGCAGAAAACAGTACTTGCCTTGGGTGATTCCATCTGGTTTAGCTCACACCATTTAGTGAAACACCGGGAGGCAATTCCCAGTTTCTCCGGGTTGGCATCTTTACAGTAAACCAGAATTACCTGCTCGGCAAATTTCTCTGGCAACAACTGAGAGACCTGTCAAAGAAATAACAATCAATGATGTTCAAGTATCATGGCTCATGGCTCAAACTTAAGAATTTGTCTCCCACGACATTGCCATGGGTGACGGTTATAACAAATAAACATGACTGAAGTCTATTTTGTTGTATGTAGACATATTTCTAACGTGCAAATGTTAAATATTGGCAGACAGTGTACACCAGGTGTCAGGACCATAAATAGGATTTTTTGTGTGGGGGTGGCAACTGAGTAGTTAATAGTCTAAAACTCCTTAAACAGTTAAGAAGAGAATTTTCTTTTAGTTTCTATTATGCTTTCTGTATTTTTTTTTCTGGCGGAGTTGCCCCCCCCCCCCCTTCCCCCTATACTAGCTACGGCTCTGGGTGTATATATTTTTCCATTTTTGAGGAGCTTTACCGATGGCAGAAAAGTGATCGGTGATGGTCTCTATTTACAGTCTTAGAGATGAAACCCGCTACATTTTCCCACTAGTACCAAGGGATCTTTTGTATGCAACATCCCAGACAGAATAGTACATACCATGGTTTTTGATATATCAGTCATGGAGCACTAGCTTGAATGACAGATAGATATCTAGTTTAACTTGCCCATATACCACTAGGGTTTCGAACATGCCCATAAGATCCCGAGTCCTGCCTCTGAAAATGGGCAGAATTTTGAAAATAGCAATTAGTTAAAAAATTAATTGAATTAAATCTATATATATATATATATATAATAAAAAGTTACAATCCAAAAATAAAAAGAATTGACTGCTCGGCCGAATATTTATATAATTTGGAGCATTTTAAAAGGACAGTTGAAAAATAAATAAGAGAAAGAAGAGAGGATCGGACTTTTAATAATATTAAAAAAGAAAGTAATTTCGACATAAAATTTTTAACGAAGGTCTAAAAGTTTAAAGTCCGATCTATATGTCCACGTGAGTGGCCTTGTTAAGGCCATTCGGGTGCACAGCTCATAGGGACGAGATGGGTTGCATCCCGTCAAGAAAACCCTTAGATTGACAGTTATTAAACGTTGAAGGTATAGTGCTGTGCTGAAATACAAATCTTGAGAAGCCGGATCTGTCTGAACGAGAGAGTATCAGACGGGTATAGTCCAGTCGTCATGGGTTGGCATAGTGGTGCGGACAGACCCAACTCTGGAGGATACGAGATGGTATCACTGTGAAGCAAAGTAAAGTCTAGAAAAGAGTAGTAGGGGCCGACCCCGCTTCCTATTTCTTCTTAGAGTGGGGCGGTCAATCTTCCAGTGCTGCTAGGACAGGCTCGGACATGTAGAGACTAAACGTGAACAACCGTGGCATTCTGCAGAATGGCCGTCATACGAGTCACGAAAAAACAAGTCGACATAGTCAGCCGGAGAAATGACGTGGAGCCAAGGAATGAGCTGGAATGAGAAATAGCCCAATGGGCTAACCAATGGGGATCGATTCTAGACTGATTGCACATCAATCAAGCAAGTGTTTTACCACTGGGCTAAGTAAAGTGACTAAGAATATGTATGTGACACTATTTTTAAATTAAAAGATCAATAGACTGTATCACATGACATCATGTGGGATAGATGAAGTACACCAGAGGTGATAGAAATTTCGACCCAGGACAAAGCTTGCTGGGTTTTTTATTTTTTTATTGATAACCTTTACATCTCGACTGAATATAAAAGTTGTAGCGAGACTAAAGGATCGAGATTAATGGTGAGAGTTACAGTAACGGGCAAATAACCTTTGAATCATGCCCCCGGACCCCCAAATAACTTACGCCTTCAGCCGTCATTCAATTGCCACACACACACACACACCAATAATGTCCACCGCCGGTAGTAGGGGTGCATAGTAGGTGGTTACAAGTGCCTCTTAACAATGCCAGAAGTAACTACTGAACACTCCCCGAAGTGGTCAGACTAAGCCCACAGCTAAAAGCTGATGGGGAATGGCAGGTGTGTGGCACAGATAGCCACAAGAGACAAACACATGTCGCAGTTGGAGAGACAAGGA
>NC_054712.1:38442160-38457556 GCF_016097555.1 Gigantopelta aegis | reverse complement strand
AGCAGTTGTCAGCAACTCGAAAAGATATATGTGGACAAAGAAATGTGATGGAATCATTTCGATTCCATCCAGAACTTTTATTACAGTTTTTACGCGATACTGACTTTTATTCTAAATTTTAATTATATCTATCCGTGATATTTGTATTTTTACAGTCTTTTACACTGTGTTGTTATTGACCTCTTGAATTTTTATATTGATGTTGATCATCACTTTAGTTTTGCATTAACCATAGTTTGACACCCAATAGCCGATGTATTTTTCATGCAGAGGTGTCGTTAAACATTCATTCATTCATTCCCATAGACAGAATAGCACATACCACGGCCTTTGATGTACCAGTCGTGGTGCACTGGCTGGAGCGATATTCGATGATAAAGTAAGAAAGTTAACTGAAGATAGCATATAAATGTATACAATTGTGACTAATAGATGACATTACAGCATTCACTGGCACCTCTGCATTTAAAAATGTATTAATGTTTATCGCCAAACCAGCACAAGAAACGTGTATACCTAGTTCAGTGTACGCTTTTTTAAATCCATACCTGTGATGTCACACTATTTTTCAAGTTGTACAGCTATCAATGCACTCTGAACTTTTTATGAGTTCAGGGATTCGAACCCTTTTCGATTAGATCATCTTTGATATGCACCATCCCATAGCCAGGATAGCACATACCACGGCCTTTGATGTTACAGTCGTGGTGCATACTAGAGCGAGAAATAGCTCAATGGGCCCACTGACGGGGATCGATCCCAAACCGACCGCGCATCAAGCGAGCGCTTTACCACTGGGCTACGTCCCTCCTCTCGGCGCAAGGAATATTATATAAATCGTCTTGGACATACGTTTAAAGGGGAAGTAAACGCAAACATGAGCCTTATGTGTTGGAAAGCCGGACCACCAACCCATACTGACACTTTAAGAAATGAAAAACGCGTAATTTTAAAGTTAATAAAAAAACGTGATTATTCCTGCTAACTGGGGGCAGCCATTTTGTTTCGTTCTCGTCCGGTATTCTAGCTTGGGGTTATGTGACGTCAGCTCCTACCAACTCATGTATGCACAGTATAAACAAACGCAGTCATTTACAGCAAGGCGCTTCGCTTTTATCAAACTGACTTGTAAAACAACAGAAATGACTTGATGGTATAATAAACTATTTAACTAAATATATTTAAATGTACATTAATAAAACAAAATTGTGTTATAGTATTTTTTTCTTTTAAAAAAATCAAAGAAAAAAATGCATATTATTAAGCCTGTTGGTAGGGTAGGTTGGAGCAAAACCGACCTCTCACAATATCCAGGTGATAATTTTCTTTTCTTTGGGACTACGTAATGGGTAAGTTTTGTGACTAGTTGGGGAAAGTCTACTTAATCAAGAATTTTACATAATCATTTACAGTAATAAAACAGGTCGGCTGATAATGTTCATTACTATTTCAGGGCTGTCAGGTTATCCCATAATACCATGCGATGTTAATAAAACCGGCAGTTTTGGGTTTTTTTGTTGTTGTGTGTCTAGACAGCGGTAATTGATTACCTTGATGGGTAAATATATTTCAATATACACCTGCCAATCAAGAATCACAGGTGCAGGTCACCAGACAAATTTAGTAAGAAAACACCCCGTTTATCATTTCAGTACGTAGGCACCCGTCTAGCTGGCGCAGTGGTTAAGCCATCAGACTACAGGCTGGTAGGTACGGGTTTCGCAGCCCGGTACCGTTGTAACAGCCAAAAATATATCCCCGCCAAACTATGCCCGGGGTTAACGTGAGCTAGCCTGTTTTATACCCCAGGGTATAAACTGGACTAGCCCACACTTTAACCCCGAGATATAAAACAGGATAGGCTATTCCATACCACCCTAGACCAGATTAGACTCCCCCCCCCCCCCCCCCACACACACACACACACTCAGAAACCAGCCCTATGAGAGTTTTGTTTTGAACTCGGTGGTCTCGCTAAACTATCTTAATTTAAATTAAAAAACACTCAGATATTAAATTTTTATTTTATTTCTAACGCTAATGACACAACCTTGTAAACTAAAATAGACAATTTTAATCACTTAAATGTCATTGGAAACTAATAAAGTGCAGACTACAGTGAAACATGAGTAAACAAAACGTATGTAAAAAACTGACTACAACATTGAAATGCTCCGAAACATTCTCAAGATGATCTGTCAAGCTCTGGAGACTAAAGCTGGCAGGATACGTTAGCCACTGCATTGAATGGCCAAACTTGGTATATACTGCAACGCCATATCCCATCAGACTGGCTGACCTCGTCCATATTCCATCCAATGAGATTCCAGAGTCAGTCACATAGTCATTAACATTTTGGTTCAGGTAGTGTTGGAGCTTCGTGGTGATGTCAGTGTTCATGTGCTGCTCGACTCGATCTCAGATGATGCCATGGCTCTCCACTGATCCTGTGAGTATATAACTGATGGATCCGAAGTAGCAGTTGCCATCGCGTTTGGTCTTGTACGTTCGTTTTGGCTGTGATAGTTCAGCGGGTTTTCCAAAGTATATTGATTTTGTTGTTGTCAGACCCAGCGCTGCTACGAGGTTCTTCCGGGCATTGCTGGAGAGTGGGCTGAACATACTGATCGACTTGGGTTTTTTGCTGACGCATTCTGTTGTGTCACTGGTCTCGTCTAGCTCCCTCGTTGGTCTCTTGTGTTGCTGGGGCGTGTCCTCTGTGGTGTCACAGGGGCGGTCAGGAATGGTTGAGTGCACACGGACATGGGGAACACCTGATGTTGATGTGGCATCTGTGTAGATCTTGAGGTTGCTGGCGTGGAAGGTGGATTTTACATTTTTTAGCTTGACACGGCCTTTGCTGGGGCACTCAACAACAGTATATGCACCAGGCCAGCGCGGTTCCAGCTTGGATCCCATCCTGTGTATATGTCGACTGTTTTGTATGTAGACTATAGACCCTGTGATAATCTCTTTGTTGCTTTCATGGTGACGGTCATAATTCTCCTTCTGACGAGACTGTGCACTGACGATGTCGGAACACCTCGCATATTTCCGTAAAACTGGCTTGGGCGAGATGGTCCGATTGATTCATGAGTAAGGAAGTCGACGTCAAATACATATTTGTAACTATTATTTATCACCATTAAATAAACAAACAACAAACACACTGGTAGTTTGTATTTATAAATATTTATTAATTTAAAAAATCGTTCTTTATTATGCTGTTGTAGAATCTTTTGCGACAACGTTGAGAAAAGTGCACGAAGCACAGGCGGGGGCCCTTTACCTGCTATTGTTGCAATCACTGCATTACATTGATCTCTCCTGTATTTCAAGTTAAAAACAAAATATGCAGACGCTCATGCGAAGAGTAGCGATTAAAATGATTAAAGTAATACGGCGAGGCCTGCCTAGGCTCACCAATTGATTGGTGTTACATGCAAGATTCATTCAGCTAACTATTATCGTAGTACAATTGTCTGTACTAGAAAGATAATTACTGATTGGTGCTAAATAAATAACATGATCTAGGATATATTCGTTCCACTTCCGAATTTATAATAACTTACTTTGCGACTGACGTGAAATGGTCGATGAAAAATTCGTACATAAATGTTTTGTATTTCTTCGGATAGACTTAATCGTTCGAGCTAAATATGTTTAATATTACAGTTCGGACCAATAAACTGGTTCGAGAGAAACCTTCTGTTCGACCTCAGGGGTATTCGACCAATCAGCACCAAAATAAACGGGTTTAATAGAGAAAAAAATCGGGACATTGTTTTTGGTTCGAGAATACCGGTAGGTTCGACTGTTGGGCGTTCGAGCCATTGATATTCTACTGTATATACATATACATATATACATATATATACATATATATACATACATACATATACACGTATATACATAGTGATACATATATACATACATATATATATATATACATATACATATACATATAGGTGTGTATGTGTATGTGTATGTGTATGTGTATGTGTATCTATATCTATATATATATATATATATATATATATATATATATATATATATATATGTTACAGGCAATCTGTGAAACCAGTCATTACGTGTAATGCCTAAACAAATCGGTCATTTCGCGAAGTGCCTGTGACCACCAGGCAATACACGAAATGACTCAAAATTCCAGGCATTTCACGAAATGACTGAAAATCATGGCCAGCCGTTACGCAAAATGACTAAAGTGCTATCTGTAATATCACACCACTCAAGTCCTAATGTAACGCTTTATTTAAACTCAAATCAAATCATTTCAGAAGTTGTACATGAAGATTAAGTTGAATGTTACCAAGTAGTCGGTGTCAAATCGTGAAAGTAACATATTGGTATAGAAAGGTCACTTGTTTTTGCACACAAGGCTTCCATGACAACGGCTTTGAAACGTTTGCATCGATTGGACTCTCATCTCTTAAGACCAGCACAGTTACACCTAACATATCCCTGTCCACCACAGTTGGATTCGTGATTAACAGCTTGGCGTAAGGTCACTGACTTTGTACGGTTTTCATCGGCATCAGTAAGTAAACGCTGGGGGCACAAATCAAACTGATTGCGTGTAAACTTACCTTTTATCACGTTCTCATCACGGTCTATGATTATTTCGAGAATATTTCGCCGGTCACTGCGTCCCCTATCCACAAGAGCTACGTTGTCTCCCACTTGTCCACTTATTAGCTCCAGTCTACTCCTTTTGACCATACGCTCATCTGGGAGGAATTCGCACCATTTCTCTCATTTAAGATATTGTGTATGTGAGCCTGGAGTAAATCAGCCGGGACAGCAACTGGAGCAGGACTTATCAGAGGTGGACCGCCATATTCTGGTGTTGAATCTGAAACTAAACCAATCGTAGCTGAGAGCACTGGCATATCAGGATCAGGTTCCTGTCCCACTCTCTGGTTCCCGACTAGGTTTTGGCATGACTTCATGACTGCTGCTTGGTATTGGTTCCTGACAGGTGCTTGGTACTGATTCGTGTATATCAGCAGCATGAGGTGCAGTGGTATGTTCTAGGACGGTTGGTAAATTGGATACGGCAGATATAGGGATCACACCGCTATTTCAGCCAATGAGCAAACGAATTTAGTTCCATGAAAAAGAGTACCTCTTTTCTTTATTTTATTACGATGGTGTCTGAACAGACTTGACAGTATGATTATGGAATATTGGAAGGGTAACATTGCCTCTTGATTTTGGCATATCAAACTGACAGATGCATATCTGCTTAGCTACAAGCAAGACCATTGTTTGCTATGCCTGTGGTACATATATTTAACGAGAGTAGCCTCCCCTCCATTAGCCCATGTGCTTAGGAGAGTGGATAATTAAAATTGCAGGTGGCGAAGTATCAATTTTATTTGCTTAAATCCTGTCACAGAGGCTGTTCTCTTCATGTCAGGTAGTATATAGCACCTACTGTTAATAATTTAGTCAGTGCTTGGCTTTATATTTGTACTGTCACCAATGTATAATCAATAGTGGTGAGATACCTAAACACTATTTTACCAGTGCATAGCACCGGCCCGGCCGTGACCATGTTGTAATTGGTGCAAACTTCACCAGCCATGTGCTTTCGTGTTCTCAGAGCATCGGCACACACTAGGCTACACATTTTTGTTTTTTGAAGTGTGGTGGATATTTTAATCAGCACTAATTAGCATAATAATTAAGGAAATATAGCATGAATGCACTGTGGGTAGCCACCACTTTGCATAAAATTAATAGAAACACAAGACAGAGTAATGTAAATAATTGTGTATTATGGAATGGATATACCAGGTCAGGATAAACACAAGCCAATTAATGTTCACAGGTTTCGATACATGATTCATATCAAATCAGTCACTTTACCAAAATCTTTTCATGTTTCTCACTTATGTCTCCATAGTTTGTGTGTCAGTATACACCACTTAAGTCTAGAGCCACATGTAATCAATAATCAAAGGCAGCACTGTAGAAATATGGTTCCAAAGAAATGTTCAGGCCATGGTATATATCCAGATTGCATTTTATAATAGTTAAGGTAAATAAATAAATACATACATACATACATACATACATACAAAATTATAACATATATATATATATATATATATATATATATATATATATATATATATATATATATATATATATATATATATATCCGAAAGAATTTACCGAGTGTTCACAGTTTTTTGCCGACAGAGTTATAGTTCAGTTCGGGGTCGAGTAAGTTTTTTGAATATGTTATTGTCCGATGAAGTCTATCATACATATTGTATCTTTTTCTTCTTAGAGATGCCCTCCTGGCTTGGAATTGTTGTGTTCGTTGACGACTCGCATGTCTCCTGGCTATCCGCTCGATGCTCTTCAAGTGGCATATGACCGATGTTTTGTCACGTACCCCAGCTCCCACAGCTGTACATCTTTGAATGACCGAACTTGAAAACCCACTGTTCAGCATATGCACGGCACTGTGTATGCGGCTGGTGAAATTTCTATGGTATGTAACAGTTTTTGGATTTGTTCTGCTGTATGCTCTGTTGACGCTCTCACACTTTTGAGTATTTGTGTTCAGTTTAGTCTTCTCAATGGCTTTTACACCCAGTCTTATGTCTATGCATTGTTTAATCAGTGCCTCGTCCTCTACCGTGACATTTAACTTTGTACCGGTAGGCATGAATGTCATGTTTGATCGTCCCTTTTTCACCCCTGAGCACACAAAGGAATGTTTTCTGCATGTTGCTCCACATTTCTCAGTCACACAATATAGTATACTCGTAGCAGTGTAAGACAGTTTGCTTACTAACTTGTTCATGTTGCCGGCAAGTTGGTTGTGTGCCGATGTATATTCACTGTGGCAGCGCCGTCTCAAGTCGATAGCAAATCTTTTTTTAACCTTTTCTCGTTCAGCTTTTGTTTTTCCAGGGAACATGTTGTCACTGAACTTGACCCTTTCTGTAAACTTCCTTTGTGATTCGGATAAATGACGGGTGTCTCTCAGATTTTTTATCTTCACTTTAGATATTTTGCTCTGGGATGACTGTAATCCGGACACGGCATGGGAATCGCCATCAGTCGTGAAGAATCCAATCGTGAGTGGAGAGACGTCTGATGAGAAGTCACTTGAACACTGAGCTGCAGAATCTTCTTCGTCTCCTATTGTGTCGTCAAGCCGGAGATTTGCTGTACAGGTACCTGTATGATCGGGGCAGAGTATTAGTCTATTTTCTCTCGCTGCTTGAAGCTCACGAGCCTTGCAGAGTTTATTTCCTGTGTAAAGTCCTATTATTTGTTTCTTGCCAGTCTCATTTTCCACCATAGTGTAAGTTGCTTGTGTAGCCGGTTGAAATGGTGTTGAACCGCACCCACTTGAAAGAGGATTGTTGTACCGGCAGTCTCCTATGGCAATGGGATGGTCAGCTGAAAATCCCCTATTAATGTTCAGTTGTACTAAGTCTGCTCTGCGTGTGGACATGTCAAGTTTATTGAGACTGGTTGTCACTCGTCCCACTTCGTTGGCAGTATTCTGCATTCCGCTGGTAGCTGGGGGTGTGACTCCAGCACACAGCATTATTCCCCGGAAACCGGTAACACCGACAGATGTGCTCTGTAGTCCTACGTGTACACCGACATTTGGCTTTGCTGATTTTGGCCCCCTCCTAGTATTCTGTGTTGTCTCTTCATACAGTTTGTATTTTTTACTTGTGAATGAACACTTTTGACATCTCAGTCCTGCACGGGTGCACAGGCCCCATTTCTGACACAAGTCTAAATTCCATGTGTACTTGCCAGTGCACCCTGGAGAAGCTAGTCTGTGGTCTTCATTACTGTCATTAAACATCTTTAGAAGCATACCACAGTGTATACTTTTGGAATCATTCATGTCCATTTTTGCTTTCAGGAACTCGCCTGCCTGTGTACCACCTCCAGTTGAGATCCGTGTTGGTCGGAGAAGTCTAATGTCACTGGGAATTCCATCCGCATCCTTGACGATGTATGACTGTCTATCACAGTGGTGTACCACAGCGTTGAATTCTTCTTGACTAAGTCTCATGGTAACTGGTATGTTGTCACCTTCAGGCTTAAGACACTTTGTTTTAGTAACACCTATAGTTCTTTTGAACAGACATTGGTGTCCCTTTTGAAAGGCACCCTTGTTGTGCAGGTTTTCTGTTGGATTTTTCTTTGGCTTCATTGTTAGCACACTGGGTGTAGTATATTCTCTTAGTATACGGAAAACTGTGAACTTTTGTATCTCTTAGCATGTAGCAGTCTTCAGTGGAATGGAACCTGTGGTGTGTGTTATGTTAATAAATACTCTCATGCAGTAAACTGATGCGTGTTCTGTTTTGAATTTGTTTATGATTGTGATCAGTTCTCTCAGCCATCAGATACTTTAGGCTTCAGTTCACTCCCAGTTTGAAATTGCCCATGTGTCCCGTTGACAGCTGCCAGTGTGCATACTTCCCTCTCATACTGTCCCAAAATAACCTTTTTGTGGCTCACTTGAATTTGCCAAATCCAATATTTAAATTAAATTTTTAATAAAAGTTCATGCATATGACATATTAAAATATGCCAGTACCCAGTATGGTCTTGTACCCCCCATTATACAACAGCAAACATTTGGAATGTCACCTCCATGTTATAACTTTGGTCAGGTGAACTTGAGGTGTGGAGAAGCTTAATTTTCTATTATTTCAGCCCAGTGTTGCTAACCCCCGGGCCAATCTTCATGGCCTCTTGCATTAATGCATATTAGAAGACATGACCAAATTTGGTGTTTTCCTACTAGGTATGCGTCATAGTATGTCATGTGTCAAAACTGACTAGCTATCCCATTCCAAACCCCCTCTTAAGGGATCACACCGCTATTTCAGCCAATGAGCGACGTGTAGGCGACGAATTTAGTTCCATGAAAAAGAGTACCTCTTTTCTTTATTTTATTACGTTGGTGTCTGAACAGACTTGACAGTATGATTATGGAATATTGGAAGGGTAACATTGCCTCTTGATTTTTGCATATCAAACTGACAGATGCATATCTGCTTAGCTACAAGCAAGACCATTGTTTGCTATGCCTGTGGTACATATATTTAACGAGAGTAGCCTCCCCTCCATTAGCCCATGTGCTTAGGAGAGTGGATAATTAAAATTGCAGGTGGCGAAGTATCAATTTTATTTGCTTAAATCCTGTCACAGAGGCTGTTCTCTTCATGTCAGGTAGTATATAGCACCTACTGTTAATAATTTAGTCAGTGCTTGGCTTTATATTTGTACTGTCACCAATGTATAATCAATAGTGGTGAGATACCTATAAGATCATCCTCACTTTGCATCCGTACAACCACCTCTGTTGGCAAAGACGATGATGTCAAGCCAACTTTGGCTTCACATCCAAACATGGTAGCATATTATGGTGATCACTATTTGCCCTTTCCACCGACCCCTGACTTTGAGGGTGTCGAGGTTTACCATGGACCATAACCAGCCTGGGCCACACAATTTTCAGTTCACCGATAACCACTGCTGTGAATTCACTTCCGTTGTCGGTCTGGAGAATAGACGGGGCACCAATGAGAAGGAATATATCAAGCAGGTGATGAGCGACCACAGCAGCACGCTTTGAAGTTAGGGCTCGACGAATGAAACATTAATTACCAGAACATTTTGTTAGTAATATTCAAGTGCTATTAAGCATATTTTCTATAAGATTATTTAATCTGAAACTATAGCAAAAGTTGAATATTAAGTTGTATTTTAAGTAAGTAATATTAAGTAGTATTTTAAATCGTATAATCAGTATACTTATCCTTGTTTGTTGTTAAAATGTGATTTTATCAATGTTTAAGACCAAAAGCCTGTATACAAGTGTCAACAATAAGACTTGAATCACTTTAGTCATTTCGTGAAATGCCTGGAATTTTCAGTCATTTCGCGTATTGCCTGGTGGTCACAGGCACTTTGCTAAATGACTGATTTGTTTAGGCATTACGTGTAATGACTGGTTTCATAGATTGACTGTAACATATATATTTATTTTTCTCCGTTGCCCTTAGAAATATCTCTGACGCCATATAACCGTAGCTGAAATGTGTTGAAACAGGAACTATTTTATTTGACGACGCACTCAACAATTGTATTTTCTGTTATATGGCGTCGGACATATGGTTGAGGAAAATTGAGAGAGGAAACCCGCTGTCGCCACTTCATGGGCTACTCTTTTTCGATTACCAGCAAAGGATCTTTTATATGCACCATCTCACATACATAATAACACATACCACAGCCTTTAATATACCAGTCGTGGTGCACTGGAGGGAACGAAAAATAGCCTAATGGACCCGCCGACGAGGATCGATCGTAGACCGACCGCGAATCAAGCAAGCGCTTTACCACTGGGCTACGTCCCGCCCCTAAATTGTTTTGAGTGTGTCGTTAAATAAAAGCATTTTTCTCTTTTATAGGAGACAGTTGGAAAACATACTGGATTGGCTTGACAGATGAAGCTAATGAAGGGGAGTTTGTCTGGGAGAACGGGAACCGGCTCGACTTCACTGCGTGGAAATTCAACCAGCCAGACAACAGGTTGGGTGGAGAGGATTTCGTCGGCCTATACGTAACTAGAGGCTTCTGGAACGAGTTTACGTACTACAACACAAACAACTACATTTGCGAGAGAATCATATGACTGTTAACAGGACTACTAACGTTTATTCCATAAACTGTCACATTTATAGTTCTCGTACTGTCTCCTAATAAAACTAAATGACAAGGGGCAATATTTGAAATGTTTAGGTAAACTAACGTTTATTTCATTAACTCAAATCCTCAAATGCGTAATGCTTGGATTGGAACTATATATAGCTGTTTAGCAGTAATGTTAATATTTTATCATTCAGTTTAATTTTGTTAATTTTGATAAATGGAAAATGAACAATGCAGATCACTATGGATACACCGCGTAAACACAATGTGGCCTGCAGGGCTCAATGAGTATGACCCAAGCATTATAAAACGTTTTGTTTGTTAGTCTTCCCAGGCAGCTTACCTGGTGACATTATGATTGTTTTATCTTAACTCTTTTTATATCCTTATTTTGTCAGTCCTCCCAGTCGGCTTATCTTGAGATGTGATTAATCTTTTAACTCTGGTGTTTCACTTGAACTGGGTTTTTTTTATCCTACTGGTTTTAAAGGCTGAACTTCTGTTTTAATGTTTAGTTTTCTCCTGACGATGTCAACATTTAGTTGACGAAACGTTGAGATTTTAAAATTGTAGTTTTAAACACAGTTTACAGTGATATAAATGTAAATTACGATGTGGTGTTTTTGATGCACTGGCGATTTCATTATTAATCATAAAATACATATTCAGAAAAGAATATACATTTACTCAGAGAGATAAGATAGACTACACTACGAAACAAGTTGTAGCCAGTTTATAATAAGGTAATACCAGGAATCCCGCTTATGTCACAGCAAAATGAATTTCTCCAGCCAATCAAAGGCAGTGTTCGAAACAAGCACTTGTCCGTTTGTCCCGAGAAGTTAAAATTTACTCGGCTAAGCATAATTTACCTTAGTGATTATTCGGCGGACAAGTAAAATTTTATTTAAAAAAACCAACAGCATCATAATTTTTAGCAATGGTTGTACTTAATAAAAACCCAACGAAATCAGTGGTGTCTCATAGCAAAATTTTATACAGATATCGTGGTTTGAGTGTTAAATAAACATGGTCTTGATAACACAACAGTCTTAGCTCGTGAATATTTGGAATACCTTGGAGTTGCGATTCAGTTCCGAATTCCCCACTCGTCTGACAAATTATATTCGAAGCCATTCGTATTTAAAAACGATTTTTTTAAAAATATTGTTTTGTTGTTTAAGTTTAAAACGAGGTGGTTGTCCGTTTACAAGTCAAGTTTTCCTTTGATTTATGTGAATTATTGATTACATCGTCGGTAATGTGATAAAACGAAAACCTGTTAGACGGGTTAATCGACGATTAAAAACTTACTATTATCCTGTTCAATTATTTAGACCCAAAGTTTTTTGCAAATGTTACATTTATTTCCTATTCGATATATGTTTTCTTTGCATTTACATGAAAACAAACCCAAACCCCGACAGGTTTTATATACAAATCATCATATAAAATGCACGAAGTTGACTTAATTCCACTTTTTAAAAATCTCTGTGTGTTCGGAATGCACGTTATTTACACGTTTATCATAGTCTGACACCCAACAGCCGATGTATTTTTCGTGCTGGGGTGTCGTTAAACATTCATTCATTCATTCATTCGATTACACATCTCCAGCTCAAAACCACAAAGTACAAATAATAAAATAACCATAATAACGGTATAGCTATCACAAACTATCAGCATCGATTAGACAGTAGAGTTTCTGTGAGATTTGGGAGCACCAGTTATCTCCCTTGACTGGAATCGAGCTACCGCCACACCAACATATCTATCGCTTTTTGCTGGAGGTTCCCCAGCATTTTCAAGACACCATCTTCTGACGTGTCTCTGTAGATCGCGTACGTCTTGACACATCACTCCACAATCGTCAAAGGAAATCATTTCGGAGAGCTCTGCTTCACACGTCTGCTCACTTCAAAGGTCTGGATAAAAATGTGTCATATCTCGATTGTTCTCTCCCTTTATAGAATTTGTCACCTCTTCTCCAACGTCAGTGGTTTCACGTATTTGGTCCACAACTTTAGGCCGTAATCGTTCTGCAGTGGGTGTCAAAGGCTTGAGATCGATTTACTCTTGTAAAATTATTTCCACATTCTGGACAAGAGATCCTTCCCATGATGTTTATGGCTTGACATACAATTCACAAATAAGTTCATTTTTATGCATTCATCCCTTATTTATAGGTTTTATTGCAAAGCACTCTGGGTAAGTAGTCAATGGCCATAGGCCAGGCTCATCACCCCACCTGCAAGGAGATACCTCTTGTCATCGAAGGGGGAGAGTCCCAGCTTGATGAGTTGTATGGTGTACAACTGGTGGCCATAGCTTCTGATCTGAGGCATGTTTGACATGTGTATGTGTTTTTCCTTTCGAAGAGACACTGTTTGTAATATGCCTGCTTTGTTTGGCTCTTTTGGTCCCTTTGGTCGTCTTACCACCTCCTGGTAAATGAGAGAATACATTTTGGATTTTAAACCCACAAACTCCTGGATGGGGATTCCATGTCTCATCCTTCATTTTACCCAGTACTTTCTTGTTCTCGGTACTATACAGGACATGGTCAGTGGGGTACTCTGGAGTGTCAAACAAATGATAGTCACCTAGCATGTCTTCATAGATGTCCCCTGTTTGGATGCTGTAGACAGTGAGTCAGTGTCCGTGAACAGGAGTTGGGCTTTAGATCCATACTTTGCCTTGATGTATTTGTAATGAAAGTCATACATCAATATTTTCAAAATGTCATGAATGTTAATACTAACGTAGATGGGTCTGATAGGAAATATCTCCATGTGGACAGCCACCAGGTCGTCGTTGAAGATGCGGAAGTTATGGAAGTTGGGTTTTGCCACCAGTATGCATGCACTCTTTTTGTTGTTGACGAGCTTCACATCTACTCTTTTCCTCAGGTTTTCCCTGGTTTTCCCTGGTTTTCTCAAACACTGAATTGTTCATGAGTTTTAAAAAACAAAAATCGAAATCATTTCTGGCCGTCTTCCTGTTATCTGTGTTGAACTCGATGTAGGTCTTGGTCAGCTTCATGCCCAAGGAGAGGTACAATTTCAAATTACGATAGTGGACCATACGTTTGTTTTGGTGGCAAATTCGGTACCAACGTTTCGGTGGCAGTACCTTTCAGGTCCAGTTCTTCTAATAGATGTCTGGCATAGCATGACGGTATTTCTTCAGTCATCGTTAGTTTCTCTGGAGCTAATGGACAATCATTATGCAGACCATGAAGCTCTTGGGGATAGTCAAGATCTACTTCCAAGATGAACCCTTGGGCTGAATGATCTGGTATTTGAGAGATATCCAACTGTTCTATGCCTGTCCATGAACTGGAAGAGATTGCAACATGGCCCAACCATAGAGATTGTTCGCATCTAGGTACATCACGTGACTAGTGGTTTGATTGGAGTCATTATCTGGCATGTCGGCATTGTTGGCTCTGGCAGGTCGGCGAGTGATCATGGGGATTCCACCTCTGAAATCTTTTTAGACAAAGAGATGTTGCTCAATGTCTGTCATCAATTCAAGTTGCACTCCTGTCATCGTCAGTGCTGCTTGCCAAGCCAGACCAAGTGACGTGTAGAAGTGATCCGGGTCTAACTCATAGTAATTCAAACATATGTCTTGGGAATTTTCAAACACATCTGCTAATGCCAGGACATCGACGTTTTGGATTTTGGATCTTGAATTCCTTCAAAACGGTTTGTGCATGTATATAGTCCTCATCTGCCAAACCTTCTCCTGTCAACGAACTGCAGAACCGTCCCTTTGGAGGGAGGCAAGTCTCAACAAATCACTCTTCCAAATAAAAGTATTCATAAGGGTAGACTTGTTTTCGAAACAACAGAGGACGTTTCTCATCTCTGAAGTAATCACTGTATGTTTGAATTTGGAGGGTTCCACGAGATTCGCCAAAGACGTGTTCAACAACTGGAACAAGTCTATGAAATCCATGCAGCCAAGAGAAAACGAGATGTACTTTCCCATGTTGTTTGGAATACATTTCAGTGGTTTGTGCTTTTCCAATGGCTTGCATGATCACGTGACTGTCGTAGCCTCTCAAGTTGTGAAACACCACTGGGATGCATCTAGTAAACTTGTAATTGATGGTGCACTCATTGTGTGCAGCTCCTCGGAATTGTCCAGTGACGTGGCAGTGGTCTCGGACTGGCTTTGGGCCCAGTGTCTCTTTACATATGTGACAGTGAGTTGTCTTTTTTAAGGGTTGCCAATCACTTCCTGTCATAGCCGTCGTCTCACAATGTTTGGATTTTTGTTCTATCTCATCCGGCTCTTGAATCATGCATTTCACAAACCTTCCTGCTACATCTGTACCTCTATACACCACCTGTTATTTGGTGTGCGGGTGTTAAACCCACAACTTTATATGAAAATCCACAAGGGACGTGTTTTGTGGTCTTCTCCATCGAGGAAGATTCTGGATTTGTTGAGCATTTCGAGAAGGGCACTTGGAGACACTCAAAGTCTGCGTAAAGGATGTAGGGTACTTTGAGTTGTTTCTTTATATCTTTGTAAAACAACCGCTTGTCCTCGTCTTTGGGAAGTTCCACTTTTTTTGTTCCATGGATTTGACAATAGAACAAATGGACAGTCAATAGGGTCTCCTTGGTGAATCCGTGCAGACAGTAAGGA
>NC_054712.1:38390790-38441960 GCF_016097555.1 Gigantopelta aegis | reverse complement strand
TGGTTAGTTGTCAGTGAGAGAGAATTCAGTATAATGGCCTTACACCTATCCGTTGAATCAGTACCGATTTGCTAATCCAGTACCTATCAACCTTAAGTCCGATGACATAACCAGTACACGACCGAGGTCGGTTGGAAAATATTTAATTTATAAGCTTCAGTGTTATATCTGGTATTATAGGACGTTTTCTTGAATGGAAAAATAAAGTATATATCAAACAAAACGCAATGGGTTCATTTATAAAGGTTCCTTAAACATCTATGGTATACTGATGGCTGGAATAACTCAACCTTTGTTGGTTTCTGGTTGTAGTTTGCGTAAATGACATTGCGAATAAGCTTGTTAATAACATATTGTCATGGATTTAAGAAACAGATTTATTCTAAAATGAGTTATAAATAATAAATGCATTCATTTGGAATACCAAACTTCGCTATTGTATCACCCAGTACGATTTAACTGAACCATGATGGACGGAAATCCATGTTAACCCTCTAGGTGATTTTTATTTTTGAATCTTAGAAATAATATATGAAAAATCTATAGAAATGGGACTTGTGGTCACAATCGTATTAATGTGATAGTTTAATATGCAAACTCCCTGTTTTATGTCTATCGAGTATTCTGCTAGCTACCGAACACAACGTTGAATTTTTCAAAATATCTAACTTCCAATCCATTGTTTTTGTTATGAAGCTAATTAGTGTTTTGTTTATTTTGTTATAGTAAACAATTCAAGTAAGCATGAGTGGCAATTACTTCAATATACGATTAGTACACCTGTAGGTACAAAACTGTATTAGTACATGTACAGACCTAACGAATCAGGATTGTTGTTTAAAATGTTAATATTACTCAAATAAAGAAAGAAATGTTTTATTTAACGACGCACTCAACACATTTTATTTACGGTTATATGGCGTCAGACATATGATTAAAGACCACACAGATTTTGAGAGGAAACCCGCTGTCGCCACATATGCTACTCTTTTTACGACAGGCAGCAAGGGATCTTTTATTTGCGCTTCCCACAGGCAGGATAGCACAAACCATGGCCTTTGTTGAACCAGTTATGGATCACTCGTCGGTGCAAGTGGTTTACACCTACACACTGAGCCTTGCGGAGCACTCACTCAGGGTTTGGAGTCGGTATTTGGATTAAAAACCCCATGCCTCGACTGGGATCCGAACCCAGTACTTACCAGCCTGTAGACCGATGGCTAACCACGACGCCACCGAGGCCGGTATTATTACTCAAATAACTTAACATATATGTTTATATTCATTCGGTGCATGCTTTAAGTAACTTGTTCTCATTCGTTTTCCTTCTGTAATTAGTTCTAACGTTCACAAACGATGCACAATAGACAAATCACCTTCATACTATGTGTACATCAGTTTCATGCATGGTCTGTACTGGTGGAATATAAGTATTCTCTAGATCGACAAATACCAATGGAAATGTTTACACAGTTTATATCTCCAGCATTAGAGATTTGGGACGGATGTTTTATATGATGCCGAAAATCGTAAAACAAACTGACTTGAAGTAGTAAGAATATAACAGGTCTATTAATGTCCCCATCAATAAACGCGCTATTTTTGAAAACAGGTTTAGTAACTGTCTGAACGCCGGAAGACAAAGGTATTATATGCAAGATTCAAAATAATTATTCTATGACTCCCGACCTGTTTGTAAACTACACCGTTCAGGGTTCAACAGCGCGTCCTCTATAGATTAAAAAACAAACAAAAAACACAATATATCCATTCCGCTTGGCAGAACACATTTATTAAAACTCTTGATTTGTACGTTCAACAATTGACCTAGCCATTAGAAATTATAATTGTAAGCATATATCATCTTTAACACTCCCCCCCCCCCCCCCCCAAAAAAAAAAAAACCCAAAAACCCCCCAACAAAAAACAAAAAACAACAACAAATAAACACAAACAACCCAGTAGCACCTGCAGGTTATCAAGTGCTTCATTTCATTTAAGTGCAACTCGGAAGGAAACTAGTTAACACTAGATTTAGGTAAGCTTCTTCTACTTAAACTGCATATTTTGGATTTATTTCGGATTCCTTTAGTAAATGCGGATATTGGTATTAGAGTACATGTAGCTACCATTATTCGTTTCCAGTGTAAACTGTATAAACTGCAAGGATAACTTATTTGAAATTTTTAAAAATGTTTTTGTTCTAGTTAATAAGCATTCAGTACTAATTGGTAGAATTATGTTAATGATGACATTAACAAACAAATACCTGATTATGTTCAGAAATACCTTAAACAAATACAACGATTTCAGAAACAAATATTGGGCCATCTAAGGAGAAACTACATTACTTTAATTTCGCTTGTCCTCTTTCTTATATTTGTTTCATTCCCGGTCTTTGCTTAGTTTATTTTTATGTATTTACTATATTTATCATATACTTTAAATAGGAGAGGGCCTCGTACGATGGATAACTTGTGTCAGTAGTTTTATATAAAAAAATGCAAACATATTGTATGCAATAAATTATGTTTCAGCCATACAACAAAATGTGGCTATCATAAAAGACTGAACGGTATTATTGTGATATGCATGTACAAGATTGAAACAGTTTTCAATGTCGTCAAAAAGCATCGATTATTATAAGTACAATATGTGTCTGAAACATATTTCAGTATTCTTTCTTTAAAATACATAATCATATTGATTAGATATAGATCATATACCAAATATAAAATAAAATAAAAGAAACATTAATATGATGTATTGACGACGAAATATAGTTCATGTTTAATAGAATAGAATATATCTTTAACAACCGTCAGGAGGAAAATACATCGGCTACTGGGTGTCAAACTATGGTAAATGCAACAATAATGTGATGATAACCATCAGTATAAAAATTCAACAGTGATATATATATATATATATATATATATATATATATATATATATATATATATATATATATATATATATATATAAACGTTTTTGTAACGATATACCAGTGGAAACATTAATTCATGACCAGCGTTATTTCCTTACATTATATTGTATTATACTGTTTTAACCCATGCGCTATGTCTATGGTCTGAGCGTATAAATAATTTGTTTTGGAATTAGTAAGAAATAGTAATCTTCTCAAAACTCATCGCTAGAATATACTCTCGATCCACAAGACTGTGTTGCCTATCGGAGCACACATGCACACATCACATACACACATTAGATATTAGATTAGTCCTACTATATGGTCCTGTATAGGTTCGCGTGAATTTTAACTGGATTATTCATTGAGTTATATAAAACTACTATTACTAGTATATTGTGCCCTGTTCTATTATTTAATGCCTGTGTTATATATATGTTATAGTTACATCATCCTTTTCCGAGAGATTTGTCTAGTTAGACCACGGTTTTTGCGGCTGTTGAGTGACGGGTGTAATGATCGAGGGCGTAGCCAGAGATCTATTACACCCGTCAATCAACGGCCGCAATAACCGTGGTCTATCTAGACAAATCTCTCAGAAAAGGATGATGTAACTAGCTTGTACCACGCCCCTATTACAGATTTATACTGTAGCTTTATTAGTAATGTTGGTGAAAGTGTTACTTTTTAAAACAATGTTCTGCTGAACTATATGTGACCTGTAGGCATAACTTTTTTCAGCCATTCAGCAATCGCTAAAATTTAGGTCAGACACGCCCGTGGTCTAACTATGGGATACACCACGGGTAAAATCAAAGGGACCGACACCAAAGCGTGGTACAAATATTTGGCTTAAAACAAATTATGCGTTTCCGGGAACCTAGAAAAATAGGTCTTACCTTTTAAATAAAGAAACAAATTCCGAATTTTTGTAAATATGTAAATGAAAACAGTACATACAGAACATTTTATCTGGACCTATAATGGTGAACGTAGTAAAACAAAACAGTACGTTTTTAAAACGCCAATGAACCGTGCCTAAAATGTTTTCCGCATGCTCCGTGAACGTTGTCTTAGGCTTTTTATTCGCATGAAAACAAACCGGTATTCCAAGTCTTCAGATATTATTCATCATCTAAATGTCATGAAGTGTAATTGTGTATGTTTTGAATGCAAACTATTTCTGCCGTAAAGCTATTTGAATAACAAAAGCATTGTTTTAGAGCGTGGTTTGAGGTTTTCAAAATGTTCGTTTTGATCTTACTATTTAAAACACAATTTAGCAAATATTAATGTACGCTTTGTTGATAGTATTGTATATAAACTACAGACGTTCTGGTATTACTGGGGTTTAAAACAGGAAAGTGACTATATATATATATATATATATATATATATATATATATATATATATATATATATATATATATATATATATATATATATATATATATATAGGTAGGATAATAACTGTTCGGTTGTATGTCTCGGGAAAGCGATCGCCTGATGCGCGATCTGTCGGTGGGTATGTTGGGCTTTTTTTGTTAAAGCCAGTTCACCACGATTGGTATATGAAAGGCCGTAGTATATAAACGATCCCTTGCTATAAATGCTATTAAACAAATAACTTTCCAAATATATTTATCTAAGCTTACTATAAGCATATCTAAGGGCTCTGTCGTAAAATATGTTTGCCAATAAAAAGGGTGTAATGAACTGTAGCTCATTTCCTTGTTGGCTACCATGTTCTGTGGTTTTGCCCACTAGTCTCCATGTGCTGGATTCAGGTTTGTTGTGAAAGTATTTAGTCTTGTTGTATAATTTCAAAATGAACATATTGTGGGGAAAAAAGTAAAGGGAAATTAATTATTGATTTTTCTGAATCAGTACACCCCATAATGTTCCAGAACAGAAATCTATCTATTCATTCGAACTTATCAAAAACAACTGAAACTGTTTGCAAATACATTTTATTTATCTCTGTTACGGATACTAGTTAGGGAATTAGATATGTAGTGATTTGGGATTGAATCCTGAATGCGACACTATGCGTTAATGACAATTATATTCAACCTTTATCCCACATTATACCATATATAGTCAGTCTGTATGATAAGACATTTCTGCACAAGTACATAGTCCAGTGTATGGCCGCAATGCTGTAAAACATTTGAAAGATATGCATACTTCTTGCAGACACATCTAATCAGATCCATAGATGATTTGACTGCCACTGGAAATGGTGTGTAGCTGCCACTGATTGGTTCGAGATATGTCCGGCTTGGTATGCAGCCCTCTTAGTACGTTTGGTAAGTGCACCTCTTGTGCAAGGTAAACTATCTAGCTGCCTCACTTTGGCAAATAATACCTTCTTTACCTAGACAATCTGGAGTGTTTTCGTTTGTCTTGCCAAAATTAATTATGTCGAACCATTGAAGGTGATACAAACTCTCATTTGTTATGCAAGCAGCCATTTGGGACAGATAAACGCGCATAATTTGCTTTAAGCCAAAAGGAAATCTAAGAGTCTAAACTGACTAGTGAACGACAATGATGTGTCACACCCACTAACACATGTGAAAGGAATATTTGAAGTTCCTTTGCCTTTGTTTCTCCTAGGCTGGCTGCATTGGCATTAAACTATAGTTTCTCTTCGTGTCATAGACAATTCGTGGTTCATCAAGAGCTAAAGTATGAAACTTGGCAATTGTAGGGACCACAACACGAGTGTCAGCTGATCTGACCACTACTACTCTGTGCACAATGGAGAGCATATAACTGTAGTCTTGTCAGCTTTTTCATGATCACATAGTGCCAGGTCAGGTTACATGGTACACTCATATGCACACAGCGTTGGAATATTGGGTGCTGTACATCTTCGCTTTGGTGGAAAGCATTGAAATGTATTTTGACTGGTACTGATACAGCTCAATCTTATATTCGTCCACTTGGAGGAACCTGCCAGGTTTTATAATTGAAGTAATCATGAAAACACGTTTCAAATTGCGCATGAATTATTGGAACCTTTTATTGCAGCTGCATCATATCTTTATTGTGCATAATTTGTATCTTCTATTACAATCTTCTACAACACTGTCTGTCCAAAGCTGTGAACAGAAAGCTTCATGGGCAGAATGCACAAACTGCATGACAAGACGTAAATGTTTTTGAACATCTATCAGGTAAATTGAACTCATACATTATAACACTTAATACAATAGTCCCTGTTTATAAAACCTCCTGAACATGATGACATTCATTACTCATAAATCTTAGCCTTGCGGCACCACAATCAATTTTATATAAACGAAGCTTCGAAATACGACTCCCTGTTTAATAGGATCTTGTATGTGTGGTAACCAAGTAGTTGTTATTGATAACTTTATTAACGTACCTTTTACCCAAACACGGTTCAGGCACATACGTGTTATAAAGTAGGTGTAACTGCTGGTTATATTGCTAGTGAGTAATTAGAATGAATGAATGAATGTTTAACGACACCCCAGCACGAAAAAATACATCGGCTATTGGGTGTCAAACTATGGTAATGCAGACAAATAAAGTGATGATCAACATCAATATAAAAATTCAAGATTTAAATAAAAACAGTGTAGAACTGTGCAAAAATACAAATATCACAGATAGATACTGTTACAGCACGCGCATGGGCATGAGTAATTAGAAGTCTTTGGTAACAGAGTTCCAATCAAGTTAGAAGGACGCTTGTCTGTTACTAATATATAACAACATACATCCTGGCACGCATCTCCCCCCCCCCCCCCCCCCTCCCTCTCTCTCTTCCTCTCTCTGAAAAAACAAAACAAAATCAAGAAATCAACAGAGAGAGATAGTACAATTATTAAACCATATATGCTTTCATTGATCATCAGACGTTTTTTACGAATGTTTTACGTTTGTTTGTGTTTTGTTGGTTTTTTTCATAATAAATAACTGGACAGAAAAGATAACATAAAGAATACTTCAACAACCCACTCAGGTGTTTGTTTTGTTTTTGTTTTTGTTTTTTGGTTGTTTTTTTTTTCTGCCAAGACAAATTAGCATTAAAAAAAGACATGGATATCAATCCTAGGCCAGATCGTTTGAACGGCCAAGAAGCTAATATGTGATTTTCCATATATTTTCTTTTCTGATAAGTCATGTTTAATTTTGTCATACAAAACGTGAAGTTAGATTATCTTATGCAGTTCAGTGGAATTCCTTGTGTGTGAAAACATGGGATTAACAACTTAAATCAAGTATTTATGTGTCCTGGAATCCAACATATTGGCATTTTTGTTGTTTTGATGGCGGCCATTTTGAGAACCACGATGGCAAACATAATTGTGGATGGATCGCATCTTTCCTGCTTTTATATAAAAAGAGTATTAGACACTACACAATTTCACGCTTTTTCACATCTACTAGACTACATGGGTTTCATTGAGAGTGGCAAATAGGTAACCTTTTCAGTATCTCTTTGGAAATTTCAGAACAAATTATATAAGCATCTGTGGTAATGGTTTTCAAATCTGTTTTTCGTTGTTACTGTTTGTTTTTTGTGGGTTTTTTCGACGACTCGGTACAATATGGGGAGAAACGTAGCCCAGTGGTAAAGCGCTCGCTTGATGCGCGGTTGGTTTGGGATCGATCCCCGTCGGTGAACCCATTGGGCGATTTCTCACCCCAGCCAGTGCACCACGACTGGTACATCAAAGGCCGTGGTATGTGTTGTCCTGTCTATGGGATGGTGCATATAAAAGATCTCTTGCTGCTCATGGAAAAGAGTAGCCCTTGAAGTGACAGCGGGTTTCCTCCCTCAATATCTGTGTGGTCCTTAACCATATGTCCGATGCCATATAACCGTAAATGACATGTTTTGAGTGCGTTGTTAAATAAAACATTTCCTTCCGGTACAGTATTGGTTTGTTTACCGCAGATCCATACAATGCTACCATGGTCTTTCCAATCTGTCTACTTTCAAATCTGTTTTTCTTTTCAGGAATACTTCGTAAAATACTGGTTTGTTTACCACGTCTCCATACACAGTTTTTATAGTGATGACTATACCGTTTATTCTTGTATTTTTTTATTTCTTGATTAGGAATGTATTGTTAATATGTTTCATTGTGTCTTTCATTAATTTATATCAATAAGTTTAGAATCATAAAGTGATTTTCATCGTATACCTATGTCAGACAGGCAACAGCCGATATGGATTTTGTCATGATGTGTCGTTAGACTAGATAAACTTTCATCCATCCATTCATTCATCCATCCATTCATTACGATAAAATTACTCATTAAAAATAACGGAGAACAAAACGTTTTTCTGCAACGATTCAAATTATTTTCTGGGATAGTTTTTTTCACAAAAACACTAATGATGGATACATTAGAAATGACAAAAGCGTTATATTTAATTAACTTAATGAACCTATGTGTATATTAAGTGTGTTTAGAGAAACTGCCACATTCAAACAAAACAAAAAAAACGTTGACACAGATGGTCTAATAGAAGAGCGATTTTAAAGGTACATTCCTGAGTTTGCTGCAATTTTAAAAAATATTATCGACTAACAGAGATTTTTAACGATTGTTATTACATATTAAATATATTTTTATGCATAAAAGTATTAGTGGCTGTATATTAAACGTGTTTCTGATCGTTCTAATATTTGTACTAGGTTAAATTTCATTTTATTTCCTAAAATAGTTTTTTTCGTACGTGCGAAATTATTTGAAGACAAAATCCAGTTTGGGATTCTTACAAATACTGAGACGACCAGAAACACATTGGATATATTTTAAACAAGAAAATATATTTAATATGTAAGTTTAATCGTAGAAATATTTTATTTTTCGGTATACCGAATTGTAGATGAAACGGGTTTTACTGTAAAGGAGATAAAGTGCTTTAATTGCGGAATAACTAGTTTTGAAAGGCCGTTTCAATTGTGAATATCTACCGGCGCTGGAGTCAACATTGTTTCATTTGCAGACTTACTTAATCTAAATCAAGACAATTTCAAACAAATGAACTAAAGTCATTTAAGTTGAATGACCGCTGTCTGAATTAAATCTTCACAGTACATGGGCGGATCCAGGAAATATTTTTAGGGGGGGGCCAAAAAAGAAGGGCACATTGACTCGTCAAAAGGGCACCTTACTACAAGTTTTGATATTTACAATTAATATGAATTCCTACAGTTCTACGTCATAATATACTAGCAATAATGAAGTAAATTGGCGTCACTCGCGTTAGAACCTCAATGGGGCCCCATTGAGACTCAATAACACAGACACATATCTGCAAGCTTGCGCATGTACACGAAAATCTTGATTTCATTTATCTACAATATAATTATTGTTTACTTAAAAAAAAAAAAAATTCTACAAACAAAAAGGGCACTTGGACATTTTGAGGGCAGTTGAACAATTGTTTGGGGGGACGCGTCCCCCTGGTCCCCCCCCCCTTGGATCCGCCCATGCAGTAAACACCGAACACGTTTTTAACTCTCTGAATCAACAAAACTTCGTTGAAACGTAGATCAATAATTTAACTGATAAGATTACTAAAGTCTGCATTAAGCGTTCAACATGAAGTGAGAACACTGACGTCATAACTACTGGATCACTTAATTCTTAATTGGTGAATTATTGAGTTTGAAGTAAACGTAGAACTGTGTTCTTGTTGCTGGATTTAGATTCATCTGTGCAGTGTTTCAATGGTTGATCTATTGGAGCGAGTAGCTGGTTCGTACATTTTACTCTGAAAACTAAATAATGGGTCTGAAATAATATATAATGACCGAAAATATTGCAAGACTGCTCTAGATGTTTCATTCCAGGAGCGTGGATTAACAATCTTTTAAAATAAAGGTAGAGTAGTGCTTTAAGAGTTGCATTACTGCAGAGTGTATTACAATGATTGGCAGTACAGCAGTTACGCTCACGGTGCGTCTAGCAGTTGTTGTGTTTTGTGTTTTCGCAGCACTAAGGTGTGTATAAATCTTTGCAACTCTATACTTATCGAAATGTTAATCTACCTGTATCTATCTATCTATCTATCTATCCAACAATTTGCGTGTCTGTCTATATATCGTCTTTATTACACGTACTACGGTGACATTCGATAACTGACGTGTTCATTCAGTCATCAAACAAGATTATGTCTATTGCAAGTTTACACTGAAAGCTCTCCAGCCTTCCGAAAACATACAAGTAATGTATTTTATATATATATATAATACTAATACATTCCTTTCACCTATATGCAAAACGTTCTCCAATTCACTTTCTACTTCGGTTAATTTCTCTATTTACACAGTGTACACATATTATATAAAATTAAACAAATCCAAATTAATTATAACATAACTTCATACAACACAATTATATTGAATTATTTAACAATCGAAATAAAATAAATTTATCTGCTCATGCTCTTGTACCAGCCTAAAATACACTTCCAAAAATTATTGTCAGAGTGACTAACCCATCAGTTGACACGGCTTTTATTCATCAAAACTACACACATCCCAAGCGCACAATGCATGCACCACACCACACTTCACGACCATCTTCCACATTCACCACCTGTAATCATTACCCAAATAAATATTGTTCATTACTCAGTGTCCTAATGTCATAGTATACATAAATACCAAAACACAGTGACAGTATAGCTCATTACAAAAAATGTACCTTATAAATAATACCCTATATTTGACTTGTGACATATATATCATCATTATTGCCAGAGTGTTTCGGTATCGTGTATATCATAGAATGATTAGGAATACAAATTACTTGTTTCCCTAATATATGATATTGACGATACCCCCAAACCACGAGGGTAATAATCGTTTTATCATATATTTCAAGCTTAATACATCGTATTTGTCTACACTGTATACGCAACGTTAATTGCTGTCAGTCATTACAGGATATTCAAATGACGTATGAATAGGTGACGTTTTGTCATTCTGAATGGGAATGTCAATGTATTACCAAATGCTTTACCGAACATGTTTTCAGTAGCTTAGCAACGTGAACCAATATCCAAAGTCAAATCGAGGGCACATAACAGTACAAGCATACGGTTGTTCAGCTTCTAGAGTATGGTGCTAAAACACGCCATTTCCAAATGTTCAAACAAATTAACAATCTAATTAAAATTACCTCCACTATTACATGTGGATCTAACACCAGCCAGTTGGAGCTCATGTCCACCAATCAAAACCTTACTTGCAGAATCCTGTCAGTGATTTAAAAATAATTTGAAAACATTCCGAATTATCCTGCGGGTATACGACATGTTTCGTGTGAATTATGAATGCCATAAAATAAATAATTTGTAATGTAAAACTGAAGACTGATTTGGGATTACTTTTTTTTAAATAAATCAATAATTTTTAATGTAAAATTGAAGACTGATAACCCACCCCGTACGTATTGGTATGGTTCGCTGTACTGCGGTCACTAAAATAGACTCGCAAGATATTTTTAGAATTTGTATGCTCCCAAATAACGTTATAAAAGGCGAAGTGTGATTGGTCAATATTTAAATTATTATTTACAGACGAAATGTTACCTGGACATTGGGGACTACGCGGTGTTGTTAGTTTTAAATCACTGGCAGGATTCTGCAAGTAAGGTTTTGATTGGTGGACATGAGCTCCAACTGGCTGGTGTTAGATCCACATGTAATAGTGGAGCTAATTTTAATTAGATTGACAAATTAACATGTTTCTTTAAAATTTAAAGCTATGCAGATTTATACAAATACCAAATCCTTATAATATGTTCTAGTATAACAGTTCTACATATTGTTAAATTCAGCAACATAAACAAATTTCATTTAAATCGGCCTAGTTGATATATACATTTCTTTTAACATTCCCTGTAGCGAGCTACTCTCGGCCTACTAAAATCAAAACCTATATGTAGCTCTCTACCTTTCACATTTGAACGACCATCAAAATTGTGCCACATTTCCTTCATTAAAATGCGCACCAATTCTTTTTGGCTTAATTCTACGGGACATTCCAAATTACATAGCACCATATCACCTCCCTCCTGTTACCAACCTCGATTGGACTGCTGGTGCTCCCTTGCACCTGTCATTGCAGGCGGTCCCTCCTTCACCCCCCAGACCTTTCCTGTCCTGGACAGCTTGCTCTGAATGTGCACGTTAACTCCTTTGGTATTGGTATTGGTATTGGTATTGGTATTGATATTCCCTGTTATTAATTTTTTCTCATAAAATCGCCCTTTTTATCCCCAAATGGCGTTATTTCAAGAAATTAATTCGTTAGTGATTTCATGTTTTGTTTAGAATAAATGAATGAATGAATGAATGTTTAACGACACCCCAGCACGAAAAATACATCGGCTATTGGGTGTCAAACTATGGTAATGCAAACAAATAAGGTGATGATCAACATCAATATAAAAATTCAAGATTTAAATAAAAAATGTGTAAAGAACTGTGCAAAAATACAAATATCACAGATAGATGCTGACTTTTACTCAAAATTTCAATTTGTGCTGTACTGGCCATTCTCAAATAGATTGTTACACCCCTGCACCACGGTGAGGTTACAGCACACGAAGGGGTCCTCAAAATTTCAATTTGTGCTGTATTGGCCATTCTCAAAGAGAATGTTACACCTCTGCACACGGTGAGGTTACAGCACGCGCAGGGATCATGTTTTGTTTAGCTTCTTTTACAGAACATTTTGATTTCAGGTTAAAATTTGTATCACCTCCAGTCACCGAGTGATACGTTAGAACTCAAATTAAACCCAACTAAACTTGGGGGGGGGGGGGGGGGGGGTCACAATGTGCTCTGGTGCATCCAAAAGAAAGCGAGTTAACGTGTCCCCGGTTCAGAAACTATATGATACATAGACTATTCGTCACGAGTGGATTTTTTTTAATATAGAAAGATGTCAACAGAGTCTGTGTTAATCGGAGTTAGTCGAGGCTCTGTCCTGACAAATACCGATTAAAGGGATATTCCTGAGTTTGCTGCATTTTAAGATGTTACCGACTAATAATATATTGCTACGATTAAACTTGCATGTTAATTTTTTTTTTTTTTTTTTTAGAATATTGTGTCTGTATATTCAATGTGTTTTTAGTCGTATTAATATTTGTAAGTAGCCCAAACTGGATTTTGTCTTCAAATAATTTCGTACTACGAAAAACGAAAATATATTTTCGGAAATAAAATGAAATTTGACCTAGTACAAATATTAGAACGATCGGAAACACGTTTAATATACAGCCACTAATATTTTATGCAGAAAAATATATTTGATATGTAATTACAGTCGTTAAAAAGTCTTTGTTAGTCGGTAACATCTTAAAAGGTTACAGCAAACTCAGGAATGTCCCTTTAACTAGAAGAGGTTGATATTTTACATATTAGGAAACACGAGTATCGAATTCTAATTATTCTTTGTACCACGCTTTGGTGTCGGTCCCTTTGATTTTACCCGTGGTGTATCCCATAGTTAGACCACAGGCGTGTCTGACCTAAATTTTAGCGATTGCTGAATGGCTGAATAAAGTTACGCCTACAGGTCACATATAGTTCAGCAGTAAGTAAATTAGAACATTATTTTAAAAAGTAACACTTTCACTAACATTACTAATAAAGCTACAATATAAATCTGTAATGGGGCCGTGGTACAAGCTAGTTACATCATCCTTTTCCGAGAGATTTGTCTAGATAGTTATTGCGGCACTCGATCATTACACCCGTCAATCAACGGCCGCAAAAAACCTCTCGGAAAACGTTGATGTAACTATAACATAGGACTTCTAAAATAAGATTTCCATTCGATGTTTAGTAAATCACAGTACTAAAATCGCCTTAATCGGTAATATGACGCCATCACGATTAGCGCAAATTATTTTGACGTCACACATTTTAACTAAATCTTATGAAAACGTTACAGGTCTTGTTGGCTTGTAATCAAATGACCCATTGACAGTAACCCATTATTACCTAGAGTCCTTGCAAATCTGCATATAACTTTAAATTTGCATACCATTATTACACTAAATTATGGATATCATGGATAAGCTATATGATAAATTAGTATAAAAACATTTTCCGTGCAGGTTTCTTCATTGATGATGGCTCTGTATCAAATATATATTTCAGTGACAACACATGAATTAATTAAAACTGTAGAATGTTTTGGTTATATTTTGCAAACAGGATGCATATCTCTTTCAGCTGTGATGCCGACTTCAAACAGTCCAACTGGATCAGAAATATTTCTTTTGATGACGTCACAATCACAGATAACGTCATAGTCTCTCTGAGTGATGTCAGAACGAAAGTGGCATGTGCACGGGAATGTCAACAACACCTTTACTGTGTTTCGTTTTCCTACAATAACGATCACACGTGCTGTCTGCATTCTGTGAAATTTGCGAACGCCAGTTATCTCCCTTCGTTAGGATGGCGTTACTACTATTCCGATCCAGGTGACCGTATTACAAATGTGTGTTTATCGAATTGCACCATCGACTATAGATGCTAATACTTATTCATGCACGCACGAACGCTGCTGCTTGTAGCTTCAAAGGGACATTCCTGAGTTTGCTGCATTGTAAGATGTTTCCGACTAATAAAATATTTCTACGATTAAACTTACATATTAAATATATTTTCTTGTTTAGAATATCAGTGTCTGTATATTCAATGTGTTTCTGGTCGTCTTAATATTTGTAAGAAGCCCAAACTGGATTTTGTCTTCAAATAATTTCGTACATACGAAAATATAATTTTTAGGAAATAAAATGAAATTTAACCTAGTACAAATATTAGAACGATCAGAAACACGTTTAATATACAGCCACTAATATTTTATACAGAAAAATTAATTTTTTATTTCATATGTAATTACAGTCGTCAAAAAGTCTCTGTTAGTCGATAACATCTTTAAAATTGCAGCAAACTCAGGAATGTCCCTTTAAGTTTTTAATAAAATGTTATTACTGCAGTGAGCAGAACTTTGTAAAACTTTTGTGGGTTCATATTTGAATAAATCATATAAATTTTATATTTGATCATTAATTTTTCAGATCCAACCGATTATATTATTCCTCTGTTATGTTTTGCAAGAACTTGCCGTAGTAGATTGAGGTATAATGTTTGTAAACAAAGTTACTGCCCATAAATCTGAACGACAAAACCGTAATACATGATCAGGAACGTATATCGGCACAATGCGGAGTCGAACGGGCATTTGGCAAATGAGTGGTTGATTCCATGAAGCTCTACCCAGTGTCTCATCTATAGATAAGCCACTCCCAAGGAGATTCTTTACTGGTGATTGCATTCCTCTTGTACCTCCACAAAGATTTAAAAACATGGATCAAGGACATAACATCGTAAACTGATTTTCCGTTTGGTACAGACGTTTTCTGCGTATAAATAAATGGATGCAATACTTACCATGGTAGATTGACGTTGACCTTTGACACTACTTGGGAGACTCCAAATGGTGTGCCTAAGACAAACGTGCTTAAACATTTAATGAATGTAACCACGTGTCAAATGGTTGATTAATTACACCCTAGAGTCGGACCCTGTCGTGTAGTGGTTTAACCATCTGGCTTGAGGTGACAAGTACTGGGTTCGCATTCCGGTACTGGCCAACCCAACTTTAATGGCTCATTTCGGAGTTGTATGACCAGTACACTGACTTCTTTCCCACCAATTACTAACCATTAACAGACAGACAAGATATCTAAAGCATGCGTGCTCCAAGGACAGCGTGCTTGAACTTTAATTGAATATGAAAACGAAAATAAACTGCTCCGAGTACATGCTTTTAATGAAAGAAAGAAATGTTTTATTTAACGACGCATTCAACACATTTTATTTACGGTTATATGGCGTCAGACATATGGTTAAGGACCACACAGATTTTGAGAGGAAACCCGCTGTCGCCACTACATGGGCTACTCTTCCGATTAGCAGCAAGGGATCTTTTATTTGCACTTCCTACAGGCAGGATAGCACAAACCATGGCCTTTGTTGAACCAGTTATGGATCACTGGTCGGTGCAAGTGGTTTACACCTACCCATTGAGCCTTGCGGAGCATTCACTCAGGGTTTGGAGTCGGTATCTGGATTAAAAATCCCATGCCTCGACTGGGATCCGAACCCAGTACCTACCAGCCTGTAGACCGATGGCCTGCCACGACGCCACCGAGGCCGGTGCTTTTAATGACGTCTGTAGACTAAACATTCTAGATGTTTTTGAAGGTTTATCGCCGGTTCAAACTAATTAGCTTTGTCCTTCAATGCTGTGCGGCAGGATATGCTCATCTAATATCATCACTGTTTTGACAGTGATTCATGAGTGCGTCATTACAGCTGTATTTAGGTCAATGGGCTCTGTCTGGGGCTAGTTTTCATTTACTAAACTAGTAATGGAGTGACAGTCTTCTTTGTGCGGTGCAGGAAGGATGAAAGCATTGTCCAGTAAAGGATCTCATCGAGAGTGGCTGTCCTACTATAGACGAGGCACTAGATAGAGATTCATCGAATTAACCACTATGTTACCAAATATCCATTCGACCCTTAAGTGTGAAGAGATACGGTATTTGATCATAGTGCTCAGATTCAGTGTGTTTTAATAGGGATATGTGGTTTCTTGATCAATATAAATACTACCGATACTAATTAGAACATTATTTGCAGGCGACTGTCCAGTCGAAGATGGCTATGTGCAGATTGACAGCCTGAACTTATGTATTAAGGTGTCTACGGACAAGAAATCGTTCGATGAAGCACGTGAAATTTGCAGACAGTCATATGCCAGACTGATTGTGTCAGACTCGGAGGAGAAACATTCAGCTGTCAGCAACTATATCACGGCAAGCCCAGGTAATGATTCACGCTGGTAGTTTAAAATGTGTTTTGTTTAACGGCACCATTAGAGCACCGTTTGTAGTAGAGGTGCGGGGTGTAGCCAAATGGTAAATTGCTCAACTGATGCGCAGTTGGTCTGCGATCGATCCCCATCGATGGGCGCATTGGCTATTTCTCGTTCCAGTCACTGCACCACAACTGGTACAGCAAATGCCGTGGTATGTGCTGTCATTTTTATGGAATGGTGCATATAAAATATCCGTGCTACTAATGAAAAAAGGATGTAGCGGGTTTCCTGTCTACGACTATGTCAAAATTACCAATTGTTTGACATTCAATAACCGATGATTAATGCATCAGTACGAACGTTAGTGCTTACAGAGATTGATGTTAGTAGTTTAGAGCTAGCCAGATGTTAGTGCTAACATGAAGCGAGTACTGGCAAAATATTAATGCTCGCAGCGGGTCAGAACTGGCTAGAATATAATACTAGATGCATGTTAGTACCTCTAAAATGTTAGTGTCGGTAGAGGTTTAATACCAGCATGTTTTGGGTTGTTTTGTATTGTCTAGTGATCTAGATTTTCGTTTTATGTTTTATGTCAAGACGTCTACTACATTGGCCTGAGCTACGTGGTCACCGAGGGCGTGTTTGTGTGGGAGGACGGGAAGACCGCTGTGTTCACGGTTTGGGATGACGGGGAACCGAACAACGCTGGTGTCGGTCAGAACTGCGTGATCCTGACAGTGACACCGTGGAAGAGCGCGTGGTTCGACACCTCCTGCAACGCCAAATACCACTATATCTGCGAAAAACAGCCATAGAGGGCACGACTGACATTTGCCGACTTAATACCCTATTTGTGGTGATAGTTGAGTTTTTAACCAAACAAATATATACATAAAACATTTTTAAAAAGCCTTAGTTACTAAAAAACGAAAGGAGTTTGTCAATGAACAAACACACATTTGATTTGGGTTACTAAAATAGATGGAACAACAAGGTATAATGCATAAATGAATCTGGGTTACGATTGTCCCAATCTGATTAAAATTAGCTCTACTGGTCTACCAGTAGATCTAACAGCATTGCGTGGACTCCCATGTCCAGGTGACATTTCATCTATAAATAACAATTTAAATATCGACCAATTACATTTCGCCTTTTATAGCGTTATTCGGGAGCATACAAATTCTAAAAATATCGGGCGAGACTATTTATGCAATAGACGAACTTGTTGGTCTATTTCAACATTAAAAAACAGGGGGGGAAGTGCAGTACTAAACTCTGGATTGTTACATGTATACTAGTATAAACATATTTTATGGCTATACCATCACGGGTTTTTTTCGTCTTGAAACTAATTTGATATAAAATTTTATATTGACATTAGTTTCCGGCATACTTCGTAATTCACCCGAATCATTTCGTATACCCTCGGCATAATCCCGAATGTTTTCAAATTCTTTTAAAATCACTGGCATGCTTTTGCAAGTAAGGTTTTGATTGGTCGAATGAAAGGTCAACTGGACATGAGCTCCAACGGGGTGCTGTTAGATCCACAGGTAATAGTGATGAACCAGTGGAGCTACTTTTAATTAGATTGCGGTTGTCCCTACTTGAATTAAATAGACTGTCATGAGTGTTCTCCCTTTATTACGATTTTCCCGACAAATCTAGTGTTTTCGTCGACTGAAAGTACCCGTTTAAAGTTAAAAGTTTGTAACATTGTAAGTATTGCAACATGCGGCTTTGTTGTATTGTTTTGGTTGGATTTTCTTTTAATTAAAGATTTTAAATTTGATAAAAAGTTGCACCCTAGATCATCTATTAAATTATCATGCATATTTACTGCTTAAATACCTCGAGTCGGTTTTGTGCACTTGAAAGTTTAAATCACTTTCTTGCAGACTCGAGTGCAATTAAAATATTGTTTTCTCTTCATTGTGATGTTTAACCCAGACTTCGGTAAACATATAGTTAGAATCGTGTTTCTGTTTACAGTGGTATTTTAGTCCAGACCTCTGTACACAATTATAGTACTGTTTATTTAGTGGTCGCATAACTGTAAGCTTACGGTTGACACGGTTAGAAGAGGCCTCGGTGTATCCTGCTGGTCAGACGACCAAGAAAGCTAGGTAAACCAAAATGCGCATTTCATGTTAATCCCGGTATCTTAGTTCTGACTCCAGTAAATCTACAACTAAAACGTATAAGCCTAATCCAGACTCTAGTGTTTTGTACAATTATGCGAGTTCTGCGGTTACAACTAAACGTTGATGAAATCTCTAGTAACGCAGACAATCCTCTCCATGTAAAAGTTCATGTTTCATTATTTAAAGAGTACATCTCCTCTGGCTGCATGTCCAGTAATGGTAGACGTTCTTGCAAACTGAAAATATTCCCATAACTACAGTTTTTGCGGTAAAACAATTATTGTTAAATTTCAGTGCACTCCAGCAAAGCAAACGATCGATGTACCACCCGTTCACATAACTATGTCATGGAGAATACAAGGTTACGTAGGGGCGAAGTGGGTTATTTTTCAAGAATCGACAGTTAACCGTGTATTCTTCAACTTAATCCATTATTCATTTAAAAAAAAAAGTACGTGATTACTAACATTAAAGGGATATACCCTAGTTTCAACCCGTGAACATTAACACTAAATTTAATTAATTTACAAACCTGAATGAATGAATGAATGAATGAATGTTTAACGACACCCCAGCACGAAAAATACATCGGCTATTGGGTGTCAAACTATGGTAATGCAAATAAATAAATGAATGAATGAATGAATGAATGAATGGTTAACGACACCCCAGCACGAAAAATACATCGGCCACCGGGCGTCAAACTATGGCAATGCAAATAAATAAAGTGATGATCAACATCAATATAAAAATTCAAGGTTTAAACAAAAACAGTGTAAAGAACTGTGCAAAAATACAAATAAAAATATCACAGAAATTTACGGACACCGAATTTTACTCTAAACTTCAATTTGTGCTGTATTGGCCATTCTCAAAGAGAATGTTACACCCCTGCACCACGGTGAGGTTACAGCACACGCAGGGGCTTACAAACCTGAAACACATTTGGATAAAGTTACAATTGAGTGAAACATGAGTCTGTGACTTTGGAATGGTGAAATACCCTCTAAAAACGGACTAAAACTCGACTCCATAACTGTTTCTTCTCAGACGCACGTGCGTTGTTAAAAATATAAGAAATGCATTTTGAGATATTAAAGGGACATTCCTGAGTTTGCTGCATTGTAAGATGTTTCCGACTAATAAAATATTTCTACGATTAAACTTACATATTAAATATATTTTCTACTTTAGAATATCAGTGTATGTATATTCAATGTGTTTCTGGTCGTCTTAATATTTGTAAGAAGCCCAAACTGGGTTTTGTCTTCAAATAATTTCGTACGTACAACAAAACAACATTTTAGGAAATAAGATGAAATTTAACCTAATACAAATATTAGAACGATTAGAAACACGTTTAATATACAGCCACTAATATTTCAGGCAGAAAAATATATTTGATATTTAATTACAGTCGTTAAAACTCTCTGTTAGTCGATAACATCTTAAAAAGTGCAGCAAACTCAGGAATATCCCTTTAAAAGCACCAGGATGACCAAAAACACTTCGAAGCCTCGGAAATTAATAATCTAAACCATAAAATCTAAGTAAAGTATGATTTCAGTTAAACGGCTATAATAGTCAAAAAACAGATCTTAGAGTTTAAAAACTAGGCTATGTTCCTTTAACGTCTATAATATCTGATCTTTTTTAATGAAAATATTGATTAACATTGCAAATAATATTTACCAAGCTAATAACCCCAAAACGGTAGGATCCTGTCAGACCTAACCTGGACGATTCGGTCAAGAAAACCTCAGCAGTGGATAGTTGGCATTAAAGGGACATTCCCGAGTTTGCTGCATTGTAAGACGTTTCCGACTAATAAAATATTTCTACGATTAAACTTACATATTAAATATAATTTCTGGTTTAGAATATCAGTGTCTGTATATTCAATGTGTTCTAGTCGACTTAATATTTGTAAGAAGCTCAAACTGGATTTTGCCTACAAATAATCTCGTATGTACGAAAAAATTATATTTTAGGAAATAAACTGAAATTTAACCTAGTACAAATATTAGAACGATCAGAAACACGTTTAATATACAGCCAGTAATATTTTATGCAGAAAAATATATTTGATATGTAATTATAATGTCTTTAAAATGTCTTTGTTGATAATATCTTAAAAATTGCAGAAAACTTAGGAATGTCCCATTAAGCGTGATGCACATGCTAAACTGTAACCTATGATTTCAGATTTAGTTTCTGACAATTTTCGTTGTGTTCCGCCAGAATACATTACTGTCACTAGTATCAGGTATATAAGGCTTAAATTACATATGCATTTGGAGATGTAGATGTTTAGCCTCGTGGGCTAATGCGTTGTCGGCAGTGGGTTCGAATCCCTGACCTAAACTCATAAAAAGTTCAAATTGCATTGCTAGCTGTGCGTTCGTGAAAAATAATCTATACCTTGAAGAATAGTGTGACGTCACAGGTATGGATTAAAAAAGTGTACACTGAACTAGGTATACACGGTTCTTGTGCTGGACTGGCGATAAACATTAATACATTTTGAAATGCAGAGACGCCAGTGAATGGTATAATGCCATCTATTCGTCACAACTGTATACATTTATATGTTAATTTTCTTACTGTGTCACCGAGTATAACGTGTATCATTTATTGTATTTTTATATTGCTATACGCGTTGTGTAATAATTTATGCAACAAACGTTCTTCTGAATATGGAGTCGTGTATGCATGCTGAATGAATCGAACAATAAGCATCCACTTTGTTGTTGGCTGCTTGCAGTTCATATGTTGAGGTTTTTCTGCACAATTCAGCAAAAAAATACTATAACTCCATTTCGTTATATTGATGCAAATTGAAATATATTTAGTTAAATAGTTTATTATACTATCAAGTCATTTATGTTGTTTTACAAGTCAGGTTGATGAAAGCGAAGCGCCTTGTCGTAAATTAGAGCGCTTGTTTACACTGTGCATAATAGAGAAATTGGACAGAGCTGACGTAACTTCGCCCCAAGCTATACCACCGGACGTCACAAAAACGAAACAAAATGGCTGCCCCCAGTTAGCAGGAATAATCATGGGTTTTTTTATTAATTCTAAAATTACGCGTTTTTCATTTGTTAAAGTGTCAGTATGTGCTGGTGGTCCGGGTATGCATCTTTCCAACACACAAGGCTCTTGTTGGAGTTTAGTCTACCTTTAAGAAACATATTTTGTATTTACACTAAGATTTTTGTATACAACATAAAATAATTAAATAAATTAATCAATAATAATAATAATAATAATAATAAACGCTAAGTAAATTAAAAACAAAATGTGTTTTATACGAGGTTTAGAATTATTCATTACGTACATGTCAGCAACTTGACGATTCGTCAGTTCCATTCTGTTGCGAAAGTCATGCATCTGTATAACTTTGATATTTTACAATACCAGAAACGAAATTCGAACTGTCCCTGATGAATATGAGATTAAAAGAATAGATTAATAGAAAGAAACATCACAATAAATGCCAACACCAGACACTATTTACAAACCTCTACTGGTTATCGTGTTCGTATTGCATTATTTTAGCATAATATTAAAACAACATTTGCGTTGGTACCAATAATATTCCAGGCGACTTGCTGTGTTTGGACATTCCTAAAGTACTAATCAAAATTATACCCAGTTGATTTTCCAGTCTTACATATTAGTTATAAAACTACCTGGAATAAAAACCATAATTTTTTTTCAGTATTATCATGACCTGTTATGGTATTCCAACAACCGGTACCAAAAATGACAATAAATTACCTATTATAGATAGAAATACGAGATGTATTTATAATTTTACTATAAAACATATGTAATTTGAAACAGACTATAACACCCAGTTTGATATTGAACACACCTCAGACCAACCCTCTGCTTAGCTTAGTACTTGTGATTTCACCTGTCAGCTTTAATCAATATCAATCTGGGTGTTATAATCTGTTCCAAATTACATATGTTTTGCAAAATTGTAAATACATCTCATATTTCTATCTATAACAGGCCATTTATTTTCATTTTTTATACCGGTTGTTTGAATACCGTAACAGGTCATGATAATACTGACACATTTTAATGGTTTTTATTCCAGGGATTTTCATAACTAATATATAAGACTGGAAAATCACCTGGGTATAATTTTGATTAGTACTTGAAATATTTAATATTTGTGATACGGCTCGGTGAAGATGTAATGGAGATGGATTCCATTTGAGAGAGTGGAAACGTATACGCACAATGGTAAATGTAATCAATCTATATTATTTTAGTTTTAAAATAATTGTCTGCCGTAAGTAGAAGTCGGGTTTCGATCACGCTCCACGCTCGTCACGTTGTGTGTGTGGTTATATTGGTTGATGTGACAACAGGTTTCTTATCTAAAGATGCAGTACCCGTCAGTCAGATGTATGCGCTTCTTAGCGACTGTTCTGAGTTGTATTGGCGCCACTCTGAGGTATGTACAGATGTGAAAGTTGAAAAGTTTGTTTTGTTTAACGACACAACTAGTGCACATTGAGTTATTAATCATCGGCTATTAGATGTCAAACATTTGGGATTTATGACGTAGTCTTACAGAGGAAACTCGCAACATTTTTGTCATTAGTAGCAAGGGATCTTTTATATGCACCATCCCACAGACAGGATAACACATACGACGGCCTTTGATAATCCAGTTATGGTGAGCTGCCTGGAACGAAATATATCCTAAAGGGCCCACCGACGGCGATCGACCCTAGACCGAATGCGCATCAAGCGAGTATAACATTTTGCATCTCTGCACAAAGCAGAGTGGATGGAATATTTTGATTAGGTCTTTTATTTCAAATAAGATGACAGAGTAGGACTGGAATTGAATTTTATTAATATTATTATTGTTATTGTTATTGTTAATAATGTTACTGTTATTTATTATTTAGTTCTATTTTTTTTCATATTATTATTACTATTATTATGAAAGGGGAGACAGAATCTTGCTGAGTCGGTAGAGCTCTCACCTCAGATATTTGCGTCGTAGGATCGAACCACCTTAGTGGACCCATTCTGTAATTATGTTTGTATGTGCGTGTGTGTGCGCGTATGTATGTGCGGTTCTGTCTTTCATTCATTCATTCGTTCATTCATTCATTCGTTCGTTCGTTCGTTCATTCATTCATTCATTCATTCATTCATTCATTCATTCATTCATTCATTCATTCATTTTAACTTATTTTCGTTCTTATATCCAATTAAGGTTCAAACACCCTGTACTGGGCACATACCTTAGCTATATGGGCTGTTTGTTCAGGAAAAGTGGGTTAGTTGATTGCAAATATATTTTATTGCACAAAGAACAAAATAATTGGGCACGAGTTTGACAACTTACGAGACCCTCTTCTGTATTCATACAATATACTTAGCTGTAAATATAAACTACATGTATACATTCAAGGATAACTAGTGGAAGGAAATTAATTATATACAAAAGAATGTGAAGGAAACAAAAAACAAATGATGCAAAAGATTACACAAATAGTACACCACGTGCAGTTAAACTCACTATCACATTTACAAATAATCCTTATGGTAATTTAAATATATATATATATATATATATATATATATATATATATATATATATATATATATATATATATATATATATATATATATATATATATATTTGAACATAAGTAAATATTTCTTTATGATTATTAAATCTATTGGTTGAACATGCTGTAAGGAATTACATAGAATCTGTCTCTGTTGTTCATTTTTTGTTTTACATTGAAAGAAAAAATGGATATTGTTTTCTAATCTGTATCCACAGTTACACGAAGTGTCTATGGTAAGTCCGCATCTGTACAAATCGGCGTTTAAAGGGATACACCCATGTCGTAATCTTGTATGTAATATATTTTCAATTCATTTTCCACATGAAAAATAATATGGGACTTTATTTACCGTATTTTATAAGACGATATTGTTTCACACTTTCTTATTGTTGGGCTTAAATTATTCTATAAATCAATTGCTGAATAAATAAATGATGCTTTTAATAGGCAGGTTCCAGCAAAAGGTGTAGATATGTCCTCCCGATTTCTTAACATATAAGGAACCCTTTCTCCTAATCTTTGTGGAATACAATTAGTTAAGAAATCAGGAGTCATTCCTTTCATTATTTTCAACATTATACACAGCTTTTTCGTTTTTCTTCTTTCACTAAGTGTTGTAAGACCGGTTTCAATATATAGCGAATTACGTGAGGCAAACTTAGGCATTCCAGTTATTACTCTGCAGCTTCTAGTTGTATCGTTTCTAGATTGTGTGCGTTTAATTGGGAACAGCCATCCCAGACCTCTGAAGCATATTCTAGGACGGGACGAATCGAAGTATTATATATTCCCATTAGAGTTTGACGATTTAATAACAGTCTGTATTTCCGTAATACTGAGATCATTACCGATGCTGATGTGCATACATTTAGAATATGACTAGACCATTTTGCATCATCTGCTAAAGTTAAACCTAAATGTTTATGTGTTCTTGATTTGTTTAAAGTTGTGCCACCAAATACAGGGCATGGTTCATTAATTAGTTTGGTTAGAATGAATGAATGAATGAATGAATGAATGTTTAAACCTAGCACGAAAAATACATCGGTTATTGGGTGTCAAACTATGGTAAATGGGAAAAACTAAAGTGATGATCAACATCAATATAAAAATTCAACAGTTAAATAAAAACACAGTGTAAAGGACTGTAAAAATACAAATATCACAGATAGATATAATTAAAATTTAGAATAAAACTCAGTATCACGTAAAAATTGCAATAAAAGTTCTGGATGGAATCGAAAGGATTCCATCACAGTTCGTGGTCCAAATATATCTTTTCGAATTTCTTTCAGAAACTGACACTCCACCAAAATGTGACGCACAGTCAGAGTACACTGATAGTGCTCACACTGAGGTGGAGGATCTTTCTTTAAGATAAATGAATGGGTCAAGTACGTATGACCGATGCGGGCACGACACAAGACTATTTCATCCTTCCTGCACTGTCTATAGGAGGACTGCCACTCTCCCAAGACTGGCTTGATAGCATGAAGCTTGTTCGCAACCTCACCGTCCCAATCACGTTGCCAAGTCGAAAAGATAAATTGGTTGATACAATATTTAAAATCAGTATACGGTACACCAACCCTGGCAAATCCAAAGCAGACTTGGCAGCAGAATCTGCCTTTTCATTACCACTGATACCAACATGGCTGGGAACCCAACAAAATACAACATCTTTATTGGCAATAGATAAAAAGACACATTTCCGGCTCACCATCCCAATTAAGGGATGGTCCAACTGCATATTTCGTAAAGCTTGAAGATACAAAAGTGAGTCTGTAAAAAATAATAAATTTGGATGCACTAGAATCCTTTAGTTCTTCCAAGGCTTTAATGACTGCCCAAACTTCAGCACTAAAATCGATGCTGAGTCAGGCAGTCTCATGGAAAGTATTGTGTCTGATAGAAAAACTGTAGCACAAGCCACAGAATTTCCATCCCGTGATCCATCTGTATACACAGGAATGTAATCACGGTACTTGTCTTAAATGTCCATGAAAAACTGTTTATAAATAACAACATCTGTGCGATCTTTCTTCAGATGCGCCATATCAAACACAATTTTAGGTGGTGTAATACACCAGGGTGGTAAAACAAAATATGAAGGAGTTTCCAAAGTGTCAGTTAAATCAATGTTGGAAAGCGACAAAAAGCGCTTAATGCGAAGACCAAATGTACGAATAGCATTTAGCCTTGCATCAAACAACTTCATATATTTGTTATCAAACACCGCATCATGTGTTGGATGTTTTGGTAAATATTTAATCTTGGCAGCATACTGCAGAGAAAGCTTGGCACGTCTAGCACCCAAACAAGGTTCGTGTGCATCAACGTACAAGCTCTCTACAGGAGATGTTCTAAACGCACCAAGACAAAGCCTACGTCCCTGATTGTGTATAGGATCTAGCATCTGCAAGTACGACTTGCGTGCCGACCCATACACAATGCATCCATAATCAAGTTTAGACCTCACAAGAGATCTATACAGACGGAGCATAACCTTGCGGTCTGCTCCCCATTCCACATTACCAATAACTTTTAAAATATTAAGAGCTTTTAACCCTTCTTTTTAACATATTTAAGACGGGGCACAAAAGATAATTTCCTGTCAAATATAACCCCCAGAAATTTGGTCTCCTCCACAACTGGAATTGGATTTTTGTCCAAAAACAACTGTGGATATAAGTGCAACTTACGTTCAATGATACTCATATTGGACGATCTATGGCAAATCTGAAAATCATCAACATATAACTAGCAATCCACACCAGGTGTTAAACACTGGGTGATGCTGTTAATTTTCACAGAAAATAGAGTTACAGACAGGATACTACCTTGAGGTACACCCACATCTCCTGTGGGTGAATGTCGGACAAAGTCGACCCCACCCGGACTTTAAAATATCTATGTCTTAAACATTGAGATATAAAAACAGGAAGACGACCTCTAAGGCCCATGCCATGGAGGTCGTTTAAAATCCCATACTTCCACGTGGTATCGTAAGCTTTCTCCAAATCAAAAAACACTGAAACCAAGTGCTGATTATGGATGAAAGCTTCCCTACAAAACGTTTCAAATCTATCAAGATGATCAACCGCGCTACGTCTAGATCTGAACCCACATTGTACGTTAGTGAGGAATTTGTTGGATTCAAGATACCAGACGAGTCTAAGCTTGATCATTCGTTCCATGGTTTTACAAATGCAACTTGTCAAAGCGATAGGGCGATAACTAGTAGGATTAGTTGGATCCTTACCAGGCTTGGGAATAGGAATAATAATTGCTTTCCTCCAATCAGAAGGAAAGTCACCAGAAATCCAGATGTTATTAAAAATATTCAAAAGAATCATCAAAGATGATTCAGGTAAATGTTTTAATAACTGATAATGAATTTCACCCGGTCCTACTGAAGTATCATGGGCTCTACGAAGAGCATCCTGCAATTCCTCCATAGAGAAATGCCTGTTGTATACTACAGCATTTTTGGATGAAAAATTAATGGACTGCTTTTCAGCTTTAGTTCGGACAGATGTAAAAGCATCTGTACTGAAAGCAGAAGATGAATTATGAGAAAAAATTGTCTGCCAATGCACTGGCAATGTCACGATGAGACGTGACATCCGTATCATTGACAGACAAATGATGAACTGTATTACTGGAGTCTTTACCTTTGATTTTACGAATACTATTCCAGACAGATTTCACCGATGTTGTGAATTCAACTTGGAGACAAACGTTCTCCAAGATGATTTCTTACTCTGTCTAATCTCTCTGCGAGCCTTAGCCCTAGCAATACGAAATGCATCCAGGTTGTCTGCTGTAGGTTCACGTTTGAACCGCTCAAGCAACATGTTTCGCTCTTTGAATGCATTTTCACACGTATCATTAAACCATGGTTTATTGAAACGCTTTGGCACTGCCGAAGTCTTAGGAATAGTTTCAACTGCAATGTCCTTCAAGATGGAAGTGAATAAAGACATGGGATCATCAGCATCAGTAATGGCAAATTGTTGCAGACGAATGCTGCACAGATGCTGAAACTGACCCCAATTTGCCTTCGCTAACTTCCACCTTTGAACCCTTTCAAGTGATGGTGGTCAATCATTCTCCAAAATAATGGGAAAGTGGTCACTACCACAAGGGTCTGAACCAACTTTCCAGGAGAAATCAAGAAAAACTGAAGGACAACAAAGAGATAAATCTATAGAAGTAAAAGAACTACTTGCAGAATGAAAATATGTATGACTTTTATCATTGAATAAAAGTAAGTCATTTTTGAGAATGAACTCTTCTAATTGTTTACCTCTAATATTTACATCCTCACATCCCCACAAAGTGTGGTGACCACTAAAATCTCCTATAATAATAAAGGGAATAGGGAGCTGGTTAATGAGATCTTGAAGATCTCTAGAATTAAAATTAAAATGGTTTCGAGGAGGTAAATAAACTGAACATAGAGTTATAGTTTTATGAGCCGTGACTTTTACAGCCACAGCTTGTAAATTTGTAGTTAATGTTACTATACTTTGAGGAATGTTTACATTAACAAGAATGGAAACACCCACAGATGCTCGATTTTCAGTTTCTTGACATTTATGATAAAAGGTTAAATCCTCTCATGGTAATATGATCAGTGTCCTTCAAGAACGTTTTCTGAAGACACACTGCAAGAGGATTATGTTTTTGAATTAAAAGACTTAATTCATCAAAATTGGGCCTAAGCCCACGGCAGTTCCACTGTATGACTGAATTAGTCATCAGGGGGAAGTACAGGAGTTCTCTTTAACTTTTCCTTTGGATGTGGTTTGGATTTGGGTGAAGGTATACTGGTTTGAGTATAATCATCCATATCCATAGCATCCACATCCAGAGGATCAAATGGATTGCTTACTGGGACTGAGCGTTGCTCAATCTTTTTTAAGCACCCAGAAGAGCGGTCCTTATTAAGAGATTTGGTGTCTTTTACTGGCTGAGTTTTGCTAGGACCTGGATTCCCAGCATTGATAACTCTTGGCGGGTTCTTTGAACTCAAAGACACCTGGGTTGTTTTGAGTCATTTGTTGTTGGTGAGAAGCTTTCGTTGCTTGACGTTGAGCCTTTTCAATGTCAGAAACCTTCTTAAATTTTTCTTCACAATTTGGCTATGTCAGATCTGTCTGGACTGAAACATTGTTTGTAGACACTTTTACAGCAGAGGCATAGGATTTACCTACTGCCATAGGAGTTAATTTCTCTACAACTTGTCTGGCCTCAGTAAAAGACAGATGCTTGTCCACTTTTATCTGCTGAACTTGTTTTTCAAACTTCCACCTTGGGCACTCTCGCGAGTACGCAACGTGTTTTCCCTTACAATTGGTACATATCGTGTCATTTTGACATGCCTTGCTGTCATGGTTATTCTCTTGAAGGAAACGACACCTTGTGAGGAGAGATTTTCACAAATCTCATCCTCAGATACTCCCTCCATGTCCTTTGATCGTATGACTCCCTTAGACGAGTTAAGTGAAGTGTGTGGTGTGACATGTATTGGAATATTACACAATACAGTAGATTTTAGAAGGTTTCTGGAATGTCTTTGAGTAGCACATTCTACTAAAAGAGACCCATTCCGCATCTTCTTAAAATTTTTGGGCTCTCCAGCCAAGCCTTCCAGCCGCTTTTGTATTGCAAATGGAGACAATTTACGCAAGGCCTCATCATCAGACGATCCAATGACAAAGAACCTTGGCCATTTTTGCAACACATTTACTTTTGTTTTTTTAACATGATTAGACTTGGGCTCTTCATCTGATGACAAAGAGTCCGAAACCTCGGTGTGCACCCTTTTTAGGGTGCCATCAACATTTTTGGATTTGTTTTTACCCATATTAAGGTCATATCAATTCATCAACCATGCCCCCACACACCACGGAGTCCAACAAGGGAACATGGTGCTGCGGATAACCAGCAGACACCCATGTCAGGGATACATGGTTGATATACTTGGGCAATAAACAAACAATAAATCACCCAATTGACCCTAGACACCGCCCCCTAAAGCAACAAATACACATGGTATATAAACAATGTTTGTTCATGACTGTCACGGGGATCCTATAATACCCGTAACTGAATAAAAACACGATTATCCAAATATCTCTTCTAACTGTATATATATTAGATCTCTCTGTATCGGGCAGTCCAATACCCGAGTGGCTCGGTTCTAGGTATATCAGAGATAAGATCTTAGTATAAATATATATATATATATAGGACTGAGCTCATCTCAAAATGCCGTCACACCAGTAAGCTCAAACCACGCAACCGCACTACTCAAAAATAAAAACCCTGCAATCTTTTCACCCGTGTCAGCTATCTGAAGATCGTCGAAGGGCGTAAAAATCTGAGTAATAGCGTAGGACAAAAGTGCAATATATATATATATATATATATATATATATATATATATATATATATATATATATATATATATATATAGCACGTTTAGTTCACTAGAAAACACAACAAAACACAATACACTTTGGAATCTGTATTAATACTACGCTGACAAATGTACTTGCCGCAGTAGTTAATTAACAACAACAAATAATAACAACCCAGAACTAATCACTTAATTAGTTAATCTCTAGGTGTCTAGTTTACACAATATTCTAATCACTTCACCGTGACACAACACCCACACGTGTTATAATTGAGAAACGCTTCCAGGGGAACTTAATTAATAAAGGAATTACAACTCTATTCCTAACTGGTTAATTTTTAATTAACCCTTAACTACTCATTCAGTAACCTGTAATACAGAAATAATACTGGTACATATCACCATAAAGATAATAACCTACAGTTTACCTAGGTCCTCTAGGATGACTGGCTAAGCTTTATATTACCAAATACTCGTATAAAATATTAGACAGTGAAGCCTACAATTTACTTCGTCAGATTACCGAAGACACTGTCTAAAGAATATTGGTATAATACAGTATTAAAAGATTTAAAGTCACATCAATCACATCAAGGTTATACAACAGAGCAGAAAAATATATTTACCACGTCCGGACTGCACTTATATAGATCGTTCAGTGGACGACGTCCGTTTCCCCTGGATATTGCCCGGGGGCACCTCGCGGCACCTCACCTATCATGTGAATTTGCCCCAACTCCCAGAGACGGTATTTTCCTTAGATGGCCAGACTTATTGTCGCCTAGTTCGCCAAAAATCACGGTCGTAAACCGCACTATCGGAGGTATTACGTAACTACTGGCCACATGGCCTCCACACCTGGTCTAAGTGTGTATTAGGGGGGTACGGTCGCGCGGAGGTATTATGTAACCAAGTGCACACAGCCCTCTAAAACAATTAACATCGCCACAGGCGAAAAGATAAGAGCATGTTCTGTCACAATGACAAAATTAACAAAACAAAAGTTGTTTGCTCTGGAGCTTGGCATGACCAGCCGATTGATCAGGTCGGGCCTCCCTGACCACCCGTCTGTCTGAATTCCAGGCCAAAGTGATGTGTTGCCAGAAAACATATCCGTAGACATGTTCCCAACTCAACCACCAGGATCCCTTCATCCAGCATTACGGGATGCACCTCACGGCCAACAAGGTTCCCCAAAAGGGGAGTTGTGTTGTATTGGCCATTCTCAAGGAGAATGTTACACCCATGCACCATGGTGAGGTTACAGCACGCACAGGGGCTTGGTTAGAGAAAATAAAATATGTTCTTTTTATTCGGATTAAACCATTTGTTTGACCATTCATAAAGTTTCAACAAATTAATATTTAGATCGCGTTATATTATAGAAATGTCATTTGACGATATTCCAATACTTGTATCATCGGCAGATAGCCTTGTTACACAGTCTAATTCGTTAGCAATATCGCTAACATAAACCAAAAATAATAAGGGACCTAAAACGGATCTTTGAGATATTCCAGCCTTTAGAGTTCTATAATTTGATAACGATAGTTGTTCGTGATTAGTGAGAGAGAAGAGGGTGTTGTGGTCTTACATACCCACTGAATCGTTCAAACTCGCTCTGAGTGGGATCCCGTACCGGGCTGCGAACCCTATACCTACCAGCCATATGTCCGATGGCTTAACCAGGATACCACCGAGGCCGGTGCCGTCCTGTCTGTGGAACAGGGTAAATAAAATAGCCACTTGCTGCTAATGAAATATGTAACGAGACAACTACTTCACCAATCTCAGTTATATTCAAATAGTTTCTACATAAATAATTGCCCAAGCAAGTGTTTTCAAGACAACTACTTCGCCAATCTCAGTTATATGCAAATTGATAGCTGTTCATTACTCTGGAACTGTAAACCTTAGAACATTTAATTAATGTTCAGTTGACAATGTAAAAACATGTAAGAAACATGTCACGAAACGTTTTAAATGTGAACTTTGTGAGGGCAATAGTATTACTGTCCGTTTAGGTGGATACGTTCCTATATTACTGAGCGTCTATCCATGTTTACCGCCTGACCCCTAGTTGTTTGAGACTAGGTATCACTGGGTAAAACCCTCCAGAATAATTCACCACTAGTTGTGTGTGACTAGGTATCGTTGGGTAATACCCTCCAGAATAATTCACCACTAGTTGTGTGTGACTAGGTATCATTGGGTAATACCCTCCAGAATAATTCACCCCTAGTTGTTTGAGACTAGGTATCACTGGGTAATACCTTCCAGGATAATTCAATATGCTACGCCTGGTCGTCACCAGGAACTTTTGAAAAGGGGACTAGTACAATTTTAAGTCGAAGAACTGCATAAAGAAACAAGTAATTGCCAAAAATGACCCCAAAACGTGTGTGTGTGTGTGTGTGTGTGTGTGTGTGTGTGTGTGTGTGTGTGTGTGTGTGTGTGTGTGTGTGTTATTGTTCTCGGGTAGGGGGTTGTTATAGTGTGAGAGTTTTTATTGGGGTTTTGTGTGTTTTAACGTGTTTTTGAGGAAAAAGAAACGATACAATGTGCGTACGTGGTGGCGATCACAGTGTGCGTATGTAGTGGCGATCACAGTGTGCGTACGTGGTGGCGATCACAGTGTGCGTACGTGGTGGCGATCACAGTGTGCGTACGTGGTGGCGATCACAATGTGCGTACGTGGTGGCGATCACAGTGTGCGTACGTGGTGGCGATCACAATGTACTTACGTGGTGGCGATCACAGTGTGCGTACATGGTGGCGATCACAATTTGCGTACGTGGTGGGGATCACAATGTACGTACGTGGTGGCGATCGCTTTACACAGTTTTATTTTACACGATTTGTTATCTCTTTCAGCTGTCATGAGTCATGAGCCCAATGGACCAGGAATGTAGTGTTTGACGATGTCGCAATCACCGACCACATCATACTCCCTCTGAGTGAAGTCGGAACGATATTGGATTGTATCTGGGAATGTCAACAGTACCGTAACTGTGTGTCGATTTCCTACCATTATGATGGCACGTGCCGACTGCATTCATTGGTACTCGCAAACAGGACCGGTTATCTCCCTTCGCTTGGATGGCGCTACTTCAATGCTAACGCAGGTTACCATATTAAAATTGCTGAACTTTTGCGAACACCTTCCCAAAGTTTAGCCAGCTAACATTCGCGAACTATTTGACTGGTTCCCGACATGGCCCTTTTGGTTTACCGTGAAGCGTATAAACCAGTCTAGCGGACGTTTTTTTTTTCTGTTCGCGATGGCTGAACTCAACCCTGATATCATCAATGTTATAACAGTGATTCATGACCTGTAATAAGCGGTCACCTGTCTAACGCGGCCAGCGGTCACCTAAATCGGATCCCAAATCGCTAAAATACCTTTATTAAGCGGCCGCAGTAAAGTTTTACTATTATATAAAAGGGATATTTTAACAACAGCGATAAGGTGCAGCAAATAACCGATATCCACACCTTCAGGAAGACTAGTACCCATTCAGTCCCGACATCTCTACTGTATATCAGTTAAGAAAGTATGACTCTGCAATGCATCTAATTGCCTCTGAGCAGGCTACGCTTGACATTTGTAGATTCACTTACCATGACAATACACTGCATGAAGTAGGAAATAATTAAATAGAAAAAACCCATTGGTGACAACGGTTAATTTAATACATTCCATTTGCATTTTTTTTTTTTTTTTTTTTTTTGGAGACATGTCATAAGTTGGTTTATAATCAACTGTGAAGCACACATCCGTTGATTAGCAGTACAGACGGTAAAAAAAGAAACAACAACAAATGTTTTAAATACTATATAATGTAATCAGCGGTCACCTGTCTTAAGCGGACCCGTTTTAATTACTCCCTTGTGTGGCCGCTTAAGACAGGTTTGACTGTACTTGTTTCTTTATGCAGTTCTTACCGGCCTCGGTGGCGTATTGGTTAGGCCATCGGTCTACAGGCTGGTAGGTACTGGGTTCGGATCCCAGTCGAGGCATGGCATTTTTAATCCAGATACCGACTACAAACCCTGAGTGAGTGTTCCGCAAGGCTCATTGGGTAGGCGTAAACCACTTGCACCGACCAGTGATCCGTAACTGGTTCAACAAAGGCCATGGTTTGTGCTATCCTGCCTGTGGGAAGCGCAACTAAAAGATCCCTTACTGCTAATCGGAAGAGTAGCCCATGTAGTGGCGACAGCGGGTTTCCTCTCAAAATCTGTGTGGTCCTTAACCATATGTCTGACGCCATATAACCGTAAATAATATGTGATGAGTGCGTCGTTAAATAAAACATTTCTTTCTTTCTTTATGCAGTTCTTCGACTTAAAATTGTACTAGTTCCCTTTCCAAAAGTTCCTGGTGACGACCAGGTGTAGCATGTATGTAAATCAAAGGATCACTATTTTTGTAGAGCCTACCGCCACCCAACCCCCCCCCCCCCCCCCCCCCCCCGCAAAACAAAAAGACGAAAGGTACAAAGAGCACAAACTGTAGTTTAAAAGTACGATTTCTGTCTATCTAGACTTATCTTTATTTTGTTTGTCCCATTAGTGTAGTCCAACCCATTGGTGTAGTCTGTGGGATCACACACACACACACACACACACACACACACACACACACACACACACACACACACACACGCACCAGGACCGTAGCTAGGATTTGTTTTTGTTTTTGTTTTATTTGTTTGGTTTTATTTTTTATTTTTTTTATTTTTTTCGGGGGGGAGGGGGAGAATTTGGGGGGAGGGGCAACTGAGTAGTTAATAGTCTAAAACTCCTTAAACGGTTAAGAAGATAAGAAGATAATTTTCTTTAAGTTTCTATAATTTCCCCCACTCCACCCCACCCCACCCCCGCTAGCTACGGCCCTGTACAAACACACACTCCCAATCACACCGCGTTTTTCTACACCACCTTTTTAGTTGCCTGTCGCCACATAACAGATGGGTGGTCCCCACAATTTAAAATCCTGGGTACTGCAAAGTTCAAACCCTCGTAGCTGTTTCTTGAAGAATAGCATTAAACTGCCCTTAAAGGTGCAGACCCTTAAACTGTCCTTAAAGGTGCAGACCCTTAAACTGTCTTTAAAGGTGCAGACCCTTAAACTGTTCTTAAAGGTGCAGACCCTTAAACTGTCCTTAAAGGTGCAGACCCTAGTTTCAACCCGTAAAAATTGACATTAAATTTGGTTAATTTACAAACCTGTAACACATTTGGATAACGTTACAAGAGAGTAAAACAAGGGTCTGTGACGTTGAAACGGTGAAATACCGTTAAAAAATGGACTAAAACTCGACTCTATAACTGTTATTTCGCAGACGCTCGTGCATTTTTTTAAATATGAAAAATTGCATTTTGTGGTATTAGAAAAACCAGGATGACCAGAATTACTTCGGTTGTACGGAAATGGATTACCGAAAAATAAAATATAAGTAATGTTTGATTTCAGTGATCATAAACAGCATTAATAGTGAACAATATGTCATAGTGTTTAAAGACTAGGGTATGTTCCTTTAATGGTGCTAGTAATTCCACGATTCTAGACCTCTATGTCATAGGTTGCTAATATTAAAATATATTTTTGAAGACCAGTTAAGGATTTCTAAATCTAACAATAATTGGAACTATATTTACAGGTCGATGTCCAGTCGAGAATGGATATGTGTTGCTTGACATTGTGAATGTATGCATTAAGGTGTCCGCCGACGCAAAATCACACTATGAAGCCCGTCAGACTTGCACCCAAGCAGGCGATAGACTGATTATACTGGACACGGCGGAGAAAAACTCAGCTGTTAAAACATACTTCGACAAATGTTGTTGCTCTGCTTTTAGTGTGCGGAAATCGGAACCCTTCTTTTAGCAACTAACACAGTGGCGGATCCAGAAAATCCATTTAGGGGGGCCCCAGTGACATGAGGTGTAATACCAAGGGAACTTTGAGGGAGGTTTGGAGGGGGATCGTAAAAAAAATGAAAATTAATATATAATAAAATTATAACTACCGCAAAATTTTGATTCGCCTCTGCAACATTTTGTCAATTTTTTTTATAAGTAGCATAATATAGTATAGACGGGTCCACGAGTACATCATTAATTATAATAAAGGTCAATGATTCATCAAGTGTTAAAAAACAATTTCATTTTTTTTTTTTTTTTATCAATGAACCAGGTAACTGATTTTGTGTCATGCATTAAAAGCTGTAGTTTTAATTGTATGCATATATTGCACCTTGGAATGAAGGTTTACAATACTGAATATAGTGGAGTAGTTTTGAAGAAGTCAAAGCAATTACAATATAAAACAATTCTCTATATAACTATATTAAATTTCACCTCGTCTTCGGGGACAAAGGTGCGACCCAATATTTGTTGACATTCAAAATTAGATAAAGGATCTATTGTCCTTACATATATGACGACTACTCGGTTATACCATTACGGGAAGTAGAGGTTTTTTTAACTGACATAAGTATTCCCTTTTGGGCTCTACCCTCTGGTCTGCTTGGTCTGAAAGACCAAATTCACAAATTGGTTCTCCCGTGTGTGAATGACATGTCCCACAAAATGAGGTTGGATTTAGACTTCGATTAGGCTCATCATCATCATCATCATCATCATCATCATCAGGGGACGGAATGTAGCCCAGTGGTAAACGCGCGCTTGATGCGCGGTTGGTTTGGGATTGATCCCCGTCGGTGAGCTGGTTGAGCTATTTCTCTTTCTAGCCAGTGCAACACGGCTGGTATATCAAAGGCCGTGGCATATGCTATCCTGTCTCTGGGATGATTCATATAACGGATCCCTTGCTACCAATGGAAAAATGTAGCGGGTTTCCTCTCTAAGACTATATGTCAAAATTACAAATTGTTTGACATCCAATAACCGATGATTAATAAATCAATGTATTCTAGTTGTGTCGTTAAACAAAACAAACTTTAACTTTCATCATCATCATCGTCGTGATTATGTATCTACTACTATATATCTATCTATCTACTTACAACTACATACCTACCTATGTATCTATATCTATCTATATATATATATCTATCTATATCTATCTATATCTATCTATATCTATCTATATATATATATATATATATTTTTTTTTTTTTTTTTTTTTAATAGCAAATACGTCCATCTTACTACAGTTTTTAACATTCAGCAGATTCAGCTCCGTATTACATTGGCTTGACATACATTCAAACCAAGGGAGTGTTTGTCTGGGAAGATGGCGAAACAGCAGGTTTCACGAAATGGAAGCCTTACGAGCCCAGCAAAAGGTCCCACGAAGAAGATTGCGTAGAGCTTGACTCGTCGGTCGGTTTATGGAATGATATCAACTGTACCTTATCACGTAGATATATTTGTGAAAAACTACTCTGATCATGGTGGACATGGCTTTTGGATGGATAGCACCTGTACAGCGACTTGGAATTATATCTGTGAAAAAAACGACTCAAAACAGTTTTTAAAAATCAAAACCATCAACAGGAAATAAAATAATAAGTAACTGAACAATACATCCTTTTACTGATAATAGCTAGCGTAAAAGTAGTTACATCCCAAAAAGCTATATTTTTGGTCATTGACCGAACATACAGAAATGTATTTAGGCATCATATCTTGCCATTATATATCATAGTGATTGTAGGATAATTTGCTATACATTCCCAGCACCTCCATCGCCTTGCCTGGTAGTGCGTTTTCCTATACACCCGTTGGTGAGAACACCATGCGTTATTTTGGATAACACAAAGTTGTTCACACACCAAGGCATACGACTGGCTGCTCCAAGGTGATGACCAGATCACCAATGCCTATACGTCCAATAAAAAAAAACCCAGCACGGTGGAAATCGATTACACTGTGACGTATAGTTAACCTGGCAATCATGTGTCTGTGACGCGTAAGTCAGCTACAAGTGCAACGGATGTAATCAGAGCTGCTAGATTATGGTAGCCCCACTCCCATGGCTAGTGATATTCAATGTTGGGCTAGTAAATAACTATTATTGCCATGCCCGACGGCTAGTGATGCATTTAAGTCTATTTTGTAAATATGAATATCTTGCGCCCCCCCCCCCCCCCCCCACCCCACCTGCTAGTGAATTTTTAATCGTGGCTAGTACATTTTCAAAATCACTGGTCGCACGACTAGTGGATTTTGTAAACATTCTAGAAGTCTTGTAGCAAATAACGTTTAATCGAAAAAGATGTTAAAATTTGCTTTTGAGGATATGTAAAAAAAAATATAGAATAATACATCCGTGTGCGTTAGATACCATTTATCTCACAACTCGTTGTTTAAAAACGTATCAAACTCGCTTTCGCCAGTTAGATACGTTTTAAAACAACGTTGTGAGATAAATGGTATCTAACGGCCACTAATGTATTATTCTCTATATAATACATTTGTACTGTATGACATATACCGTACTCATTGATTGCGGAAATAAATCGAAGTGTTTCACAATAACGAGACATCTACTAACAACACACACAACAGTCCAATAGTACGCTGTTTTTGATGTACTTATTTTTTATTTATTAGTTTTTTTTAATAACAATGAATCAATAGCTATTCAGCACAAATGTTTATTGTTGTACAGATTTCCCGCGCGTTGGTCAATTCGACGGTTGAGTTGTAATTTCCCCAACTCCAGTCTCAGTTTAACAAGTAAAAATGTGATATACGGCGAGAATCGAGTTGTAAGAGCGCTCAGACAGTCGCGACAGCAGATAGTTGGCCAACTTTTTTCTGGCAGTTGATAGTGTGAGCCTAGCATTAGACAAATGATTAGCTAGTTGTCTCAGCCATTCCCGAAAAGCTTTACAATTACAATGAGAAAAATACGAAAAAGAAAAAAAAAATTATGACATTGCGTGGAAAACACTTTTTTATTTGTAAGAACAAGCATAAATAGTAAAAATTACCCACCGAATTTTTATACTTTAAGTAATATATTTCGTTTAACATCCAATAGCCGATGATTAATAAATCAATGCGCTCTAGTGATGTTGTTGTTTTGTATTTTTTGTTTATTGTTGTTTTTTGTGTGTGTTTTTTTTTGTGGGTTTTTTTTTTTTTTTTTTTGGGGGGGGGGGGGGGTTACATCATTTAAATTTATATCAGCGCGTGGTGTTAACAGTGTTAATTTGTGAAGAAACAAAAATAAATGTACTTGCATTTGTGAAAGCTTATTAGTCCAACAAAGCCAGAAAACAGAATACTGTGATGCATCTGAAGACCGAATTCGCAAATGCAGTACGAGTAAACCCGCCGCAGGGTATATATTGCTATCGGCAGTGTGTCCGATGTGCTATGGCCACGCAGAGCTTTGTACCACCAGCGCTGTTCGTATTCGTGAATTGGTCGTAAGTGACCAGAGAATTATCGTGAACCAAAACTCCGTTTCCCACTGCAACGTACACGTACTTGTCTCCAATTTGTATATCCCCGTCGGTTGGCCTATTGGATTATTTCTCGTTCCAGCCAGTGCTCCACAATTGGTGTAACAAAGGCCGCGGTATGTACTATCCTGTCTGTAAGATGGTGCATATAAAAGATCCCATGCTGCTAATCGAAAAGAGTAGCCCATGAAGTGGCGACAGCAGGTTTCCGCTCTATATATCTGTGTGGTCCTTAGCCACGTGTCCAGTATAAAATGTTTTAAGAAAAAAAAATCATAAAAGTTTACTATTATAGACATCCTAGTGTTTTTAACTTATTTTTATTCTTGTTTTATTATATTTTATTATTTATTTATTTATTTATTTATTTATTATGCTTTTATTATTGTTAGTTTTTAAAAGTTTATTTTACGTTTTTCTTTTTCTTTCTTTTTAAGATTTATGTTGTACGTGTCTCTTTAGTTTCCTTACGAACGTGGTGTGTTTATACTAAATATCTTCCATATTACTACCGACGTAATTATTTATCATGCATATATGTATTGTTTATTTCGTTTATGTTAGACATGTATTGATTTTGTTTTATGCATTAATGTATTTTAGATAATTGCTATAGCGCTCCCCACCATTACCAGATATTGTAAATATGTATTTATTATATTTTGCTGTTTTTATTATGAAGCTTGTAAGTTGTATAACTTAAAACAATAAAGAACTTGCACTGAAGCAAGCGCACTTTTTTTTTGTGGATTGTGTGTGGTGGGGTGGGGGGGGGGGGGTCGTTATGTTATTCCGGGAAAATATACTGAAAATAAAATCGAATATTTTAGGTTTACCGACACCTCAGGACTTAAGCTAATGTCCTTAATTGGTGTTTACCATATGGCCATTTTGACAAGGGGGCAGACAGACATAGAGCATAGAGGCAGACAGACAGAGAGAGAGAGAGGAGAGAGAGAGGAGAGAGTGAGAGAGAGAGAGAGGAGAGGAGATAGAGAGAGAGATCCGAGCGAGAGAGAGAGATAGAAATAGAGCTTTATAGACATGATATACAAAAGACAGAGAAAGGGTAGGGTTTAAAGAACGACCGAGATAGCTAGATAGAGAAGATAGAGAAAAAACAGATCACAGAGTAAACGACGAGACTCGAGAAAGAGACAGTAAGTCAAACAGTATAACCCGCGTCACCAGTTTTGATGATGCACCCTATTTTTTTATTCATATTATTCATTCTTTTTCTGCGTTCCCTTTCATTTGTAATTATGTCTTCATGCTTTGCTCACGGGAATCCTATAGATAAAACCCTTAACATGAATATACCCAACGAATTATCCAATATTCTCTCCAACTGCATACTCTATTAGATCCTCTCTGTATCGGGGCAGTCCCAATACCCTGAGGGCTCGGCTCTAGGTATCACGAGTAAGATCTTAAATTAAATATCTATATTATGTATAGCACGTTTAGGTTTCACTAGAAAAAAACCAACAAACCCATAAACTTTGGAATCTGTATTCCCCATTACCGCGGCTGACAAATACTTTTTGCCGCAGTTAACATTACTTACACACAACATATCTAATAATGAACAACCCGGAAACAATCACTAGAATTTTGCTTACCTCACTAGGTGTCTAGTTTGACACAATATTCTAGTCACTTCACCGTGATCCAACACACACACGTCGTGATAATTGAGAAACGCTGGGCCGCGGACCTTAATCACTAAAGGAATTACCCACTACTATTCCTAACCTGGTTTAATGTCTTAATTAACCCGTAACTCCTTCATTCTCAGATACTTGTACTACAAGAATTATCCTGGCTACCCTATCACAATAAGGGACCACTACCTACAGTTTACCTAGGGCCTACTAGGATTACTGCGTTCAGCTTTAATAATTTCGAGAACAGTTGAATTGCCCTACAATTTCACTTCTTCAGATTCTATACCGGAAACAAACTGCTCTAAATAATATTGGTGACTAAGTACATTATTAAATGTATTTAAGGCATTTCAGTCACATCAAATCACTCAAGGCTTATAAACCAACCGAGCACGAAATATACTATTTACCACAGTCCAGTCGGACTAACGTTCCCCGGGAAGCCTTCCAATGATTCTCCACCCGAATATCTAAAATCCTAGCTATTTATTACAAAAAACCGAATATCCCGCCTGGGCAACATCGCGGTCTCTACCTCCCTATCATGTGATATTTCCACAGCGACCAAGACGGCATTTTTTCTTAGATGGTAGACTAGCTGTCGCCATTCCGCTAGGAATACAAGGTCGTAAAACAGAACTCGCGGAGGTATTACGTAACTACTGCCACATGGGCCTCCGCACCTTGTCTGGTCTGGGTGTGTATTAAGGGGGTACGGTCGCGCGGAGGTATTACGTAACAAAGTGCCCATCTGGTCTAAGTGCATATTGGGAACAGCTCGACCACCATCGCGCGGGGGTATTACGTAATCAAGCCGCACTCGCCCTCTGAAACAATTAACATCGCCACAGGCGAAAAAGATAAGAGCATGTACCGTCACATACTTATATCCAATTAAGGTGCAGCACGCTGTTCTGGGACTCACACTGTTTGTGCCAGACAGTGGGCTATGGTTATTGAGACAGAAGTCGGGTGGAAATACCCCTTAGCACCCCAATCATTGAGTCGTTTAAAAACTTTCTCTGAGTGGGATCCGAGTATTGGGAGTCGAATCCAGTTTCCTGCTGCCTTAAAGGGACATTCCTGAGGTGTGTTTCAATATTTTTAAGATGTTACTCGACTACAGAGACTTTTTAACGATTGTAATTACACATCAAATATAACTTTTTTTTGTATAAATAGTAGTGGCTGTATCTTAAACGTGTTTTCTGATCGTTCTCGATATTTTGTACTAGGTTACATTTTATTTTATTTCATAATGTACGTTACTTACGAAATTATTTGTAAACAAAATCCAGTTTGGGCTTCTTACAAAATATTAAGACGACCAGAAACCCAGTTGAATATACAGACACTGATATTCTAAACAAGCCCCCCCCCCCCCGAATATAATTTATATAGTAAGTTTAATCGTAGAAATATTTGTTAGTCAAAAACATCTTACAGTGAAGCACAACTCAGGAATGTCCGCTACACATATCACCGAGGTCGGCCTGAACTGTCCAGACTAAATCATGAAAAAACCATTACAATGTATATACAGATTATCATTATGTTTCACATAACCAAATTGTATCATGTCACCTATCTTGATCGTAGACTCGTAGTCACAAGAGGAAAACCGCTATATGTGTTTCTAATACAGCAAGGGCTCTTTTATATGCACCTTTCCCACAGATAGGAAAGCACATACCACGAGCCTTTGACCAGTTTTGTGGTGCACTTGATGGAACGAGAAAAAATTCAAATCAGTTGAATGGAATCCACCGAGGTGGTTCGATCCGGCAACGCAAAAAGCAACTCAGCGAGGCACTCAACCGTCAGAGCTAAATCCCCCCCCCCCCCCCCCCCCCCCCCCCGGCGAGATGAAGGACGTGAACCCAGATTTAGGACTTGGGTTTATTTCTTCCCTTTGTTTTTTTTTTCATAAGGAGCCGTTTATTTCCTCATTATACCCAATCCTCCAGTTAGAGCAACGCAACTGTCCCTTTACACTGCAATACCTTCCGCAAACATGATATTGGTTACAGGATAGACTAGAACATCTGTTTGGTGTGTTACCTGGTTGTTGTCAATATGGGGGACATTTGCTGTTGATCTATGTCAGTTTCGTGACATCTGGGCTGTAACATGGGAAATATCAGGCAAACCACTGCTTCAGATACCCTTTCTGATTTCAGTTAGAAGTGGTTGCAGAGCGACCTGCTCCAACTGCTCCTGGTTTGTGTAGTAGGGTGTGGTAACTAACGTTGTTGGAAGGAAGGAAGGAAGGAAATGTTTTATTTAACGTTTGACTGCACTCCAAACACATTTTATTTACGGTGATATGGCGTCGGACATATGGTTTAAGGACCACACACAGATAACGAGAGAGAAACCAAATTCATTGGCTAATCTTTTCGATTAGCAGTAAGGGATACTTTATATGCACTATCCCACAGACAGAATAGTACATACCACTCCTTTATTACACCAGTTGTGGAGCATCTCGGATGAAACGAGAAATAGCTAATAATGGGTCCCACCGACGGGAATCGATCCTAGAAGTCGATCGGTGCGCATCTGAGACGAGCGCTGTAACCACTGATCTACGTCCCTCCCCACCTAACGTGATTGATTTATGGCAAGGATGTTCGTCGACCTTCTGCCCACGGACCACCCTTTGCGAGTCTTGCACAAATCTGTATTACCGCCTAGGGTTGCCCTGTAATTGTGTTCCAGAGATGTACCATAATATCCATGTATCACGCAGAGTTCCTTGATATGCTGTTTCCGCTTTATGTAGTGTTCCTTATATGCATGATTTTCAGCATTTTTTTTCTTTTTCAAAAGGGGCCTCAAAGAACAAGAAATGCTTCTGAGGCAAGCTGATCTTGACGACCAAGAGAACAGTTTGGATATGCATTGGATACCATCATCCGAATTTTTTCAGCAAATTCTGCATTTTATTTATTTGTTTGTGTCATACCATTCAGTTTCTTTCTTGCGGTTGCCTACTGTACACACTTCAGGCCCGTAGCCAGGATTTTGAGAGGGGTGGGTTGTTTAGCCTTATGGTGAGGCACGAAGTGTCTCACACGAGGGCGCGAAGCTCTACGATGCTGGATTTTAAAATCATAGGTATCTAACACAGTAAGTCATCTGGCCACCATACCCTCGAGCTCCTTAAAATTTCTAATCAATTTAAGTGAAAAATGGTCTGTCTTAAGCAGGAATGGTCTCCCCCAAAGATAATGTCGGAAATGCTTTACAAATGTGACAACTGCCAATAATTCTCGATAGGTAGTGCAGTAGGGGGCTACTGGCGCTGCGATCTAGACACGTTATGTGCTGCAGATGGGGGACCTTTACACGTGTATGGTCATGCTTTATTTTTAATTAAACTAGGAAAGAAAGTGCATGAGCTCGACCGATCCCCCGACCCCCCCCCCCCCCTCAACTGACTACGGGCTGCACGTTAAAAGTTGTGTTGTTTAACGAAACCACTAAAGCACATTAATTTATAAATCAGATCGGCTATTGCATGTCAAACATTTTGAAACTTTGTTTTAAAAAAAAGAAACAAATTGGTAATTTTTGACACGTAGTGTTAGAAGAAAACACACTACATTTGTCACAACAGGACAGCATGGCTCCACTTAATATGCAGTGGTCTTACAGAACGTTCCAGCACATAGTTGGGCCTTATTATTATTTTTTTTATTTTTTTTTATTTTTTTTTAAATTTTGATCAAATATTAGATTATTTTATTATTATTATTATTGGGGTTTTTTTAGTCCAACGCACTTTATTTTGGCAGCCCGTCTAAAATTGCTCCTATCACCTTAAAGCCGCACACCCTAGTTCCAATCCAGCCTAAATAAATTATCATTTGGTACGTCTACAAACCTGTTTCACCGTAGATCACGCCAATCAAATTCAGTGGCTTAGTTGGACTATATCGATAAATGGCATGGGAATCACCATGTCAAAAATTTATTGAAATATTTTATGAAATTATTATTTTATTATCATTATTAGATTATCGAAGCATTATTATGCCTACGTGGGGTTTTTTTTCAGACGGTGCCCACAGACGTTATTTTGGCAGCCCTCCTAAACATGATCCAAATCGCCTTAAAACCCTTCTCGGTATCGAGCACTCTAATTTTAGTATTGGACTTAACGGTTTGTCCAACGTTTTGTATGAATGAGCACATTTTGGCTTTAGGTCTTTGTTACTGAAAATAAATCACGAGCACAGATTTTATTGAGACCTGTTAAGAAAAATAAAATCTCTACCAAATGAACAACAAGCAAATCGGATGTTGATTGCGCGAACCGTGCGACGAGAAAACATGCCGAACCAAAATGATAACGGTAGTGGTATAAACATGTGTGAATGTTTACACAGGAAGATTACCTCAAAATAGATTTACCTCGAACGCTTAACGGTCTTTTGTTGAACAGAAGCACGTCTTGTCGTAAAAAATGCAAAATTCGTACATTTCGGGTTTTACGTACGTCAGAATTACCATAAAAGCTCACCAGGTCGATATATATGTGAATTCATTTGATAATAAAATGTAAGTTTAAGAGCAATCCAGGATTTTTGTTTTGGGGTTTAATTGGGATATAAAATACCGCAAATGGTGTACAATAGCACTTTAAAACGGGCCTTTCGACGAGTTTTCGGTAATTTGATTCTGTGGACTTACGGTTTTTGTCCAGACATGGGTATGGAATGTATGTGCTGGTGTTGGGAGTTAGCTCTGGTTGCAGCTAAGGGCATAAACTTCGTATGGGTTTTTAAGGAATACACAAGAGAAAAACCCCCTCAAACAGTTTTGTCCTGGTGAGGACCCCCATTTCTAATCCAACATTTACGTATGCAGATCTGATAAATTACCTGATTTTAGCCAAGCCCTTTTTGTTGTTGAAGGACTTTCGTTTTTACTAAACGGTCTTTGATGCATATGACCGTTTTGAGGTTGTTTAAGGTGGCAGAATGGTGGTGTTTAATTTATATGCTTCAGTTGTGGTGCTCGTGCAAGGGAACATTGCAGCCTACAACGACCAATAACACGTTGTTTTATTCCTTTAAAATATTATTCGAAAAAAAAAAGCCCCAAAACGTTCTGTTGAGTCCAGACTGCCTCTAAACCCTGGTCCCGCACCTTGGTATGTCTTATAAATAATCCACAATTGGCTTTTAAAAGTAGTTGTAAGGTTACGGGAAAGCAAAACTGTTTAACTAAACAAATTCTGACTGGAATGTTGCACATGCAACAGGTACGGCTGTTGACTATGTGAGCATAATAAAAACATTAGACTTCACCTACATCAGAACTTAAAAAACAACCCAGCTGGTGAGGTGTAAAAAAGTATCAAGGCTGTCCAGTCACTTAACACACTTTTAATGTGGAAAATTATTTGTCCTCAGGTACTTTATAAGAGACAATTGTACCATGTACTAACGATTTTATAACTTCAATTCTGGTGCTACACTTAATATCATAACATCGATATTCACGATTTAGCAGGATATTGTATTACACATGAATCAATGATCGCAGTGGATATCAGGAACTTTGTGCCTTTCTTGTCACCTTTGAATGGGTTTCATTTTCTTGTAAGAAATTAAAGAAAGCACCCACTGGAAATCCAGCTAATTGTAAATTGGCTATAGGAAGGGAGTGACAGTGAAGAAGTGAAATGTTTTAAGAAAACTAATTAAGAAAATGGGTTTGAAAACACAAACGTCTGTAGAATGTTTACACGTTTTTAGTTTGCTGGTGTACGGATTAGCCGAACACTCTAATGCAATTTATCAAAATTGTGAAACATTTTAAACTCTTATTATAAATTATGACAAACTCCCGAGTACTCTGTAAAGAAAACACATTTGCAAGTTATGCGCAATCTCATTGACATGAGAACCCACCTATGTATTGGGAGGGCAAAACCTGTACACAACCAAAAATTGGCAAAATTCCAGCTCTAATATTGCAACCAATTCAGTTATGACGTCAAATACCTTTAACAACACTTTCATTAGTAATTAGTGAATTTGTCATAAAAAAAAAGGTGGGTCATTACTTTGTTACATAGGGTCTGGGACGTAGTCCAGTGGAAATCCGACAGCACCCACATGGGAGCTACGCCTGTCTGTGCACATTGGGCTATTCCGTGTTCCAGCCAGTGCAAGCTCGGCTGGTATTCAAAGGACGTAGATCACGCTAATCGCCCTCTGGCGATTTCGCCTATAAAATATTCCATGCGCCGTGACAAGAAATAAGCAGATGTTTGGCTAATCCCCTTTTTGAAGTAATTTGGATTTAATTACGTCGTTAAACCAACAATTGTCACATTTACAAATAATGGTTTGTTTTGATTTGAAGTACATGGGACATTGGGGTGTTATCGACAGGAAGATACGAAAGCAAAACACAATGTGCTACGTATTTCCTCCTCTTATGAAAGATAAAGTAAGTAGTAATTACATTTGATTCTTTTATTTTTTTGTGAAGTAGTCCTGCTACAGTAGGAACAAGTAGTGTGTGTGGTTTTTTTTCTTTTCCAAAAATTAACGTATGTTTGAGGGGAGAGGGGGGGGGGGGTATAATAAGATGTATTCTCGAGGCGTGTAGGGGACGGATGGTGTTTGTTACTGCAAAATCAAAATTTTACTAAATTTCGATGCAGGACATAGTCATTCGATCTTTAAAACTTATTTTGCAAAATAATTATAAAACTGGGCTATTCGGATCAAACTGATAAAATATTTGAAATTTGTTTTGTTCAACGACACCACTAGAGCAACATTGATTTATTAATCACTAGACCATTGATGTCACACCATTTGGTAACTCTTACATGATTATTGGAGATTCGCCCCCGCTATTAGGGCTCACCAGGTGGTAAAGTCCTTTGATCTACGCCTGAAAATACCAATGATGGGCGTGTTGTACCCCTCTCTGGTATGTCGGGCACTTGGGGCAACGGGCAGTTTTGTGGCTATGTATGAGCCTGATGTTTTTAACTTTTCTAAATTTTATCTCCACAGTTACATATTTAAATGTTTTTTTTGTTTCCAAGGAACGAATCGTCAAAATTCAATTGGAGACAGACGAATAAATCTTTTTAAGAGTGCCCATGTACATCAAAAACATCACTTAATGTCTGTACAGTACTGGGCCAACCTTTGAATTTTGATACAAATTCCTGTTCTAGCAACCGTCCATTTTTATCCTCGAAACGTTTTACAACATGCACATTCCATCGCAGATGCAGAAAAGTCGAAACTATTCCATATGTAATCGTCGCTTCGTATGAGACGTCCCCGTGTACTGCTGCGGACAGGCGGAACGTGATCTACGTCTCTAGGAATAGATCCCGTTTAAATTGTTATCTATCTAACTGGAGGTTACACACACAACATCGCTGTGGGTGCTCCGGATTTCTTTCTGTAGTATGTCTATTAGTGATTAATATGTCGGATTTTTTTTTATGCTCAAGGAAATAAAATGATCCATGAAAAGGTACGATGTTTGACGTCAAACAAATGATTGGTGTGGTATTAGAGCGGGAATCTTTGCCAACTTTTTGGTTGTCAGGAATTGCCAAAGGTAAAAATACAGAGGTGCAGTCTCTGACTAAACTTGGAATCGTCTAACTGTTCAAATGTCGGTCTAGCTCTCTTACAGTCAGAGTACTCGGGCTAGACCCCCATTCCCGACCAGCGGTTACCGATGTGTAGCTCGGTAGGGTCGGACTCTGGATGGGAGTGTTCGAAACCCATTTGGTATAGGACACGTTAAATGTGTATCTATCTAACTGGGGGTTACACACACTTAACATCGCTGTACACACCCCCCACATGGTATTACAGTCAGGTGTAACATATGAACTGATGTATTGGGACTACAGTCTTGACGCTGCTCAAGGAAAGTGGAGGAAATAAAAAAGACGAAAATGGCGATATGTAGATGTTTATCATTTGTCAAGCTGTTGTATTTGTGACTTTCTTCGTGTACATGATACACTATGATGAATAGTATGATACAGGTTCCCAATTTTTAGGAGGTGGGGAAGGCTGTTTTTTGCCCGAATTAAAAAAAAATGCCAGAATCTGCATAACGTTTATTCATAGTACTTTGCCACAGTTTAAAGTTTGTTTTGTTTAAGGACACCACTAGAGCACATCGATTTATTAATCAGCGGCTATTGGATGTCAAACATTTGGTCTTAGAGAAGAAACACGCTACATGTTTCTATTAGTAGCAAGGTATCTTTTTATATGCCCTCAGACAGCATAGCGCATACCAGAGCCTTTAATATACCAGTCGTGGTGCACTGGCTAGAGCAAGAAGCAGTTACATAAGGTTGCAAAATGAATCACTAATAATTTTTACATGGATTGCAAAATAGGAGTAAAATTATTATTTTGTATTAATATTTTTTTCAGAAGTGATAATCATTGTGGAGTACAATGTCTGAATTTGAAGTATAAGCATGTCAGGCCTAATTTTGTTTTTTGAAGAAAAAAAAAGACTTATAAAGTGAAAAATAAAAGGTGCTAGGACGTGACGAAAATGGACATCACTTTTTAACACTGCAGTAAATTCCAAAACTGCTCTCCTGATAGAATGTTTGCTTATTAAATACACTGTTTAACACAATATCTAGTCTATTTCTAAATGCTGTATAGCAATTTACAACAAAAAAAAATTCTTTATGATGTAACATTTAACTTTTAAAAATTTCAGTACGAGCCAGGTCGTCACGAGCATGCCTTGACTTTTTGTCCAGTTCACTTATACTACTTCGTTTAAAGGGTTTTTATCATTACAAAAAAAAAGAAGTTTTTCATACAACTATTATATTATAACACATAATTGTTAATATTAATTTTTTTATTGCAAGTCGATCAGTTTAAGCTGTCCTTGAACTTTACAGGTGAGTGAGTAAGGGGTAGACAAAATGGCATGTGATCACTCACCTTTCCTGGTAGAAAGTTGTCATACCAAACCCCCAAGGGCTAGCCTTT
>NC_054712.1:38273453-38390590 GCF_016097555.1 Gigantopelta aegis | reverse complement strand
ATCTAAATAATTCCGTGCATTTTGCTCTGTGCGACCCATAATGTAGTGTAGATTCTATTTCGTGATAATTTCTGACAAAATAAGGTAAATGATAATAATGAGAATAAACTATTACGCCAGTTAAAGATAGTTAGTTTTTAGAATGTGTACATATTAAAGTTACTATATCTGGAATATTTTTAAAGGCATATTGTCCCAGACCACTGACCTATTTAATGGTCTAACAAAGTATTACCTGAACAAAAATAATTTGTTTTGTCCCTAAATGTACTTTATTCAACCATCTTCATAACCACCATACTCCATTTATTAATGATATTTTGTAAAAATAATTGAATTATAGCAATGGTCTATAATTAAAAAAATAAAATTGCCGAGAGGGTTGACATGAATTTTACTGCATCATGGTTCAGTTAAGGTGATGCAATAGCTAGATTTGGTTTCCAACAATTAATGAAATTTTTAATTTATTATCCATTTTAGAGAAATAAGGTCCTTAAATCCGTGACAGTATGCCTTTAAAACTAAGCATTTAGAATAGACGATCCCACTGTTGTTTCTTACTGCGACATTCTAAATATCGCATTTATTCAACTACGCTAGCTATTCGCGTTAAATATCATTACGTTATTTGGCTTTATGGCTGACAAAATAGCGGGCACCTAATTCGAGAAACAACGTCACGAGAAGTATTTGAATTTTGACCTAAATACGCGAGCGCTGTGTACCCTCTACGAAGAGCGTTACTTCAATGCAGGAAAGCGATTAGGATATTCTATTCTAAATGCTTAAATATTAAAAAATATTCCAGATATAGTAACTTTAAAAACTAGGAAATATCAAAATTTCGCCTTCTCAACACATTCACATTGTTAACCGGTGCTGGAATCAAATTTATTTGCTTACTAAAAATTCTTCATTGGGTTTGGTATTTTCTTTTGACCATAGACTGCAAACTTAATGGTTGAGTAAACGCAACATACTTTCGAGATCATGGGCAAATACTATTTTGGGCTTTATTAAGATATCTAGGTGTTATATAACAAACAAAGCAAACTGCATATACAATGTTTTACTGACGAAATTGTATCCCTCAACATCTTGGGACAGTGATAATGTCATGCCAAGTGCATACGAACCATTTGCCCCCATTATAATCCTCCACTGGTCATAGTATCACAAATTTAGTAAATATTTATTTCATCAATACATCAATTATACTTATGTAATATTGGATATTGAAGAATCAATATCTAAAATCAAATTGGTTGAGGTATTCAAGCTGGGAGGACTTAGTATAATTGTCATATTTATTTAGTTGTAAACAGAGCAGACGGCACCTCAAATGCAGGTAGTAACTATGCAATGCTGTATTAAAGATTTTGTGACGTGATGGTATTTTTTACTATTTATGCAAAACGTTATCAATGGCAAATTGCGCTATCCATCATAAATTTAATTGCCTTACTGAAACAAGACATTTTTACACGCAGCATTTTCCCTTATTCCGTACACAGATTATTTCTGTCAAATTGGGACGATTTTTGACGTCATTTCTTCATTTTACACATTAAAAAGCATGAACAAACAAAGGTGTCCGAAAACGTATGTCGTTCGAAAACGTATGACGGTACGATATCTCCAATATGATTTAACGTTTGGACAACCTAAACAAAGTAGCCACTAACGATATAAATACCACGTAATAATGTACCTCCGACCATATTATTACCCCCAACAGTATGAAATGAAAATATAATTTTTTTTACAGTGCAACTGTAATGTAATAAACAAATAATATAGTAAATACAAAGAGAATTTACATTTCGTGTTGGAGGACGCCATCTTTTTTCCGCCACAGTAATTTTCACTCTTACTAAATTGAGGCCTACCCATTGATATACAGAGTAATTTCCCTTGATATAAGTGGTGGCGAGTCGTAAACGCTATATGTGCCGCAAAAATTATGTGGGCTGAACGTTGCAATGAGTCAAATTTAAAGTGATAATAACCCTCAAAACAACAACGATTACGTAACGTTATTTAAATTTAATAGAGAAAAGTGGACCTTTAGTAATTTGGGGGGGGGGGGGGTGCGTACACACACACGTCGCATTCCCCCCCCCCCCCCCCCCCCCCCCCCCCCCCCCCCCCCTGCGTACGGGCCTGCATCATTACTAACATCAACCAACACCTTGTACGAAAGAAGAAGGAAGGAAATGTTTTATTTAATGACGAACTCAGAACATATGGTTAAGGACCACGCGGATATTGAGAGAGGAAACCCGCTGTCGCCACTTCATGGGCTACTCTTTTCGATTAGCAGCAAGGGATATTTTATAAGCACCATCCCACAGACAGGATAGTACATACCACGGCCTCTGTTACACCAGTTGTGGAGCATTGACTGGAACGAACGAGAAATAGCCAAATGGGTCCACCGACGGGGATCGATCATAGACCGACCGCGCATCAAGCGAACGCTTTACCACTGGGCTACGTCCCGCCCACTTGTACGAAAGAGGTAAACAACTGTGCGTTGCCTATCCACCAAGTATTCTAAACAGGCTGTGGTTGAATAACTTATAAAGCCTTTGATATACCAGTCGTGGTGCACTGGCTGGAAGGAGAAATAGTCCAATGAGATCACCAACGGTGATCAATCCCAAACCGACCTTACATCAGGCGAGCGCTTTACCACAGCGCTACGTACCACCACTGCGCTACGTGCCACCACAGTTGACAGTGAACCTGAGGATATTGGTGTGTGCTATGTACTAGGTATTGTGTACACCACACTGAGGTCGCTTTGTGAATAACTCTTACGGTATTTTGTGTTGGAGTTTTACTAAACATTATTTTATTCATTCACTTATTCATTCATTCAAAAATATACTCACTCACTCACTAATTCATTCATTCGTTTAATTTTTCAGGCTTTAATGGTTAGGTGTTTGTGGATGCTGATAGGTGCATAATTACAACTCTTTTTTTACTGGGAATCATTCATAAATGGTATGACAGATGTCTGTATCTTGATTTATTATTTTATACCATGATTTACAATTTGCAGTTATATTTTATTTTTTTGATTTTTAAAACATACCAACTAAACTTATTAACAATCTAAAACTAATATTTAACATAAAATTAGTTTTTTCTAAGTCATATTACAAATATTTGTAGATTTGAATACCATAATTACCGTCCTTTTAGTCAGACATTAGTCAACACACTATCTGACAGCATTAGAAACAGTTTTAATGAACTCATGTAGCCCACAAACATTTTTGACACCACGATCATATGTCTAGGTGCTGTAGTTATGAAGATATACAATTTTGATGATGAACTAGCAGGCATTTTGAACAACGACCTCCATTTTGTTCGCATTAACTTTAGGAAATGTCATCTTATATTATCATGAACTCCACTCCTTAGAGATTAATTTTAGCCATATTGACAAATGTTATACTTCCGACCCCAGTTACTAAAACAAATAATGCTCTTTTTCGGCCTCTGCTAGAGGACTATGTGACATGTGTTCTACAAAATGTGGATTCGTATCTGGAACAAAGAAATGTGTTCCCGAAAAACTCAATCCTAAATATAACATCAGTTGCTGACATAACCGGATATATTTTTTAGTTAATACATTCTATTACTTCAGCATTGGATTCGCATTTACTTCATATGAGTACACTATTGACTGAAGGAAATATTTATGTAATTATGAAGTCCGATATTTGTGTTCATGTTCATAGGAACTCATTCTTTCATGTTACAGTATATATTATATCGAGTTTACTATTTCAATACTATAAACCAGTAAAACCGCTATTCCTGTCTGAATGCACGATACAGTCGTATCAATTGTCTGCTTATCATACCACCTGTTATTCTGATATTCTACTATACGGTGCATCATATTAATAGTAATGCAAAGAATGAATACATGTTTACCAATCTTGTTTTTAATCCTGTTGATTAACGTTTCTACACCAATTCGCATCGTAAACGAAAATTTGAATCGTGTGACTAGTTTTTGCAGAACAGAATCGCGTTAATTTGTCTCTAGTGGAACAGGGTCTTAGGGGGTGAAATTAAAGGGACATTCCTTAGTTCGTTACACAGTAAGATGTTTCCGAATAATAAAATATTTCTACGATTAAACTTACATATTAAATATATTTTCTTGTTTAGAATATCAGTGTCTGTATATTCAATGTGTTTCTGGTCGTCTTAATATTTGTAAGAAGGCCAAACTGGATTTTGTCTTCAAATAATTTCGTACGTACGCAAAAAACAATATTTTAGGAAATAAAATGAAATTTGACTTGGTACAAATATTAGAACGATCAGAAATACGTTTAATATACAACCATTAATATTTTATGTTTTAATTACAATCGTTGAAAAGTCTCTGTTATCCCTTTAATGAAGTGAAGTTATAACCAGCAAAAATTAATGTCCCTTTCACAGAGTCTACAAAATTAAAGGGACACACGAATCTCTATTTGTTAACCGATTACGGCGCGTTTTTCGTCTACTACAGAGCAACCATAGCACCACAAATAACTTTGCACTCCATTTACTTACATATTTATTATTTAAAATACACATTTCCATTCACCTAGAAGTATTACCCCGCATAGCTGATGATTACAAGTTTTAACCACGAGTATGCTTGTGGAATATTGCATTTTTTCACAAGACGTGCTGTCGGGAAAAACCGTTAATCAAGCGAGGTCCAATCTATTTTTAGATATATCTTCCTGTGTATAACGTCATATATATATATATATATATATATACGTGATATATATATATATATATATGTTATTACCAGAGTGTTTTTCGGTATCGTCTATATCATATATTAGGAGAGCATAATACATTATTTTTATTCCTAATATATGATATTGACGATACCGAAATACACGAGGGTAATAATCTCTTTATCATATAATCTCAAGCTTAATACAACGTGTTTTTGTAAACTGTACATGCAACTTTAATTCCAGTCTGCCATTACTAAATATTCAAATGACGTAAGAATATATGGCGCGGTGTATTTTTGAATGGAAATGACGTCTTACTCGAATGACGTCATTTTTGATGTCCTTACATCAAAACAAACTAGGGCTTAAAGTTTTTCTGTTTTCTGAACGCTGGACAGCTTTCAGTGTCAAATTGCCATTGAAATGTTTTTATGCGATGACTATGAATGCATACGTCAATTATGGAGTGTCACACAAGTACGTTTGCTTAAATGTCAATAAACCTAGTGCCGTGACCTCGATTAATTTACATCTCATTTGCAAAGTTATCAAATTCTTAAAGTTTGTGATCTGAAAAAATATTACATACTTTGATTGCACTGAAAATGTAAGATATTATATGATAAATATATATATATACATATATATATAGGGTAACGGTCAGACATTGTACCGACAAAACGACTATGAAACAAGTGCTATTAATCATATGTGGATTCTCGAGAATTCTGGATTCTTCATTCATAGCACATATGTATTGTCACAACCGTATTTTATTGTAAATAAGTTGTGGAGTTATCGGGTGTGTAGATAATTTGAATATTTTATTTAGCCTATTTACTAGCAGTGGTCATATGGTACCTTTTCACACGTGCAGTCAAATACCCTAGCACTTGCGATGGCTTAGTCTGCAGTGGCAAAGCACGATTGTGGACTTGTCCATTTTTTTTACACTTGGTTAAAAGTGCTGGTCAGAGCTATTGTTTGGAGAACCCAGAGCTGTGATGCACACGGTGCACGGGCGGTGGTGTGGGTGTGTGGACACGTGTTATGTTTGGAACTGTGGAGAGGTTTCCTGTGAACAGCTGGGGTAAGTATGGTTTTGTTATTTATCCACGCATATATGATATTATAGTATATTATACTGGGAGTGTTGTATGCATTCATAGTCATATATGTAAGTATTTATATTTAACTTGTATAATAGAAAAAGGTTGTAATTATCAGGGCATTGTACATATTGGCAGTAATATTATATATAAATAAATATATAATCCCAGATTTACTACTGGAAGTTACTTTATTTGAGAGGTTATTACCAGAATGTTTTACGGTATCATCTTGTGTGTATCATATATTATGAATAAAAATTGTATTATGCGAGCCTCTGGCGAGCATAAATCGTCAAGATTGACTTATTTGAGGCTATCTAGCACGAACAGAGCCTAATATATCAAATTTCGATACCGAAATACACGAGATTAATAATCTCTTTATCATGTAGTCTCAAGCTTAAACAACGTGTTTGTGTAAACGTGCATTGTCATCACGCAACTTTCTGTCCAATCCAGTTTGCCATAGTAGACAGGTCGTAAGATCTCGTTAACGTATCGCTGCCCTGAAATGTTACCACGAATGACAATCAGGTCCTCCTGTCGTAGGTGATGCCACCCCAGACCATGACACTACCACCTCCGTAAGAATCGTGTTCCATGATGGTTGCTTTTGGACACGCCGCCGCCAAAACGTTTACTCCATGTGAACCTCAGACAGAACCTGGATTCGTCGAAAAACATGACATCAAAACAAACTAGGGCTTAAAGCCCATCTGTTTTCTGACGTCGGTGGACAGCATTCAGTGTCAAATTGCCATTTGCCTTCAGTTTTTATTCGATCGTCACTATGAATGCATACGTATTCAATTATGGAGTGTCTTAATCTCCAACGTACGTTTGCTTAAATGTCAATACAGCCGAGTGCTCTGACCTCGATTTTTTTACATCTCATTTGCAAAGTTATCGGATTCATACAAAGTACGCTTTTTGTGATCTGAAAAATATCACATGACTTTGATTGCACTGGATTGCTTGCCAAGATATTTTTTATGTCAGGTATTATATATTATGGAGGTATTTTTACTGCAATATATATATATCGTGTCGAATTTATACCCTACATATACGTATATATATGATTTTAACCATGAGGGTAACGCATCTTGGACATTGTACCGACAAAACGACTATGCAAAACAAGATGCTATTAATTATATGTGGATCAAAATTGTCAAAACTGGTTAATATAAAAGCGGTTGTACATTGTAATTTAATACAGTTGATAACTTTGTACATAGATATATAGTTGATAGTGTTTTTTAAATATGCAACACTAATAAATTGCCAATGAATAGTACTGGAAATAGATATATTCTGTGGAAACCAGTTTATATGCCCAGTCTCGTCAGCCAGTGTGTTTAGCCATTTTAGCATGGTATAGTAGTGGTAATTGTACGTTTTTATTGTCAGGTCGGATTTATTATTGTGAGCTGGGGTGATGATGGTTACCAGCAGCTTTTTGCGTCACCGTTGATAGATGATACAGATGGCCTTATAGATGGTGCAAGAGTGACGGTCAGATTTATTGAGCTGGGATGATGGTTACCAGCAGCTTTTTGCGTCACCGTTGAGATTGATGATACAGATGGCCTTATAGATGGTGCAAGAGTGACGGCTAGTCGAAGATGGTTGCAAGAACAAAGCAACCTTGTGTTGATGATATTTACCTGGAGCAGATTGGTTACAAGTAGCACCGTTGATAGCCATGATATTAAGTGGACTGATAATTAACTGGTGCATGGTGTTAAGGAAAATTGTGATTTGCATTAGTGGAACTGTACAGTTTGCAGTGAACTGTTTATGTAAACTTGTTATAAACATAATAAACATTGTCAATCACTTATTGTTTTTTTTTAAAAATACAAATTAAAACATGTAATTTGTTTACTGTTGATAAATTGTGCATTAAGAGCCCTATCACTCTTGGCGTGACATGTGGGATTTGACATATACAACAGGAAATATGAATCCCATGAATCTCCGATAATTATGTAGAATTACAGTGGTAACACCATGTTGGAGAAGCCCAATCTCGTCAGCCAGTGTTTTTAGCCATTTTAGCTAGATGGTATAGTAGAATAACAGAACAACTTACTAGTCCATTAGGACGGATTTATCATTGTGAAATGGGGTGACAATGGTTACCAGCAGCTTTGTAAATCGCTTTTGAAATAGATGATACAGATGGACTTGTAAATCGGTTTTGAAATAAGAGAACGGTCAGAGTTTATTGAGACGTGTAAATCGATGAAATAACAGCAACTTTTTGCATTAGCGACGTGAGATTGATGAAATAACGAGAACAACTAACTAGTGCATTAGCGACGGTCAGATTTTTTGAAATAACAGAACAATAATAGTCCCATTACGAGCAGCTTTTTGAAATCACCGTTGATAGATAGATACATTATGGCCTTAGTCGCTTTTTGAAATAACAGAACAACTAACTAGTCCATTAGCGACGTGTAAATCACTTTTTGAAATAACAAAGCAACTACCTAGTCCATTGATGTAATCGCTTTTTGAAATAACAGAACAACTAATTAGTGAATTAGCGACGTCTAAGTCGCTTTTTGGTTACAAGTAACATGTGTTTAGAACGGGTTCGCTTTTTGAAATAACTGAACAATTAACTAGTCAATTGCATAAGTCGTTTTTGAAATATGAACAACTGATCAGTCCCATTACCAGTGCTTTTTGAAATAACAGTTCTATAGTCCAGTGCGACTGTGTATAAAACTTTTTGAAATAACAGAACAAATATTAGTCTAGTAATCACTGTATTGCTTTTTTTTAAAAATACTAAATGTAAAATAGCGATGTGTAAGTCGCTTTTTGAAATTTCTGTTGGGAAAGTATAGCGATTAAGAGCCCTCAGATCACTCTTGGCATTAGCGACGTGTAAGTCGCTTTTTGAAATAACAGAAACAACTAACTAGTGAATTAGCGATGTGTAAATAATTTTGAAATAACAGAACAACTAACTAGTCCCATTAGCGACGTGTAAGTCGCTTTTTGAAATAACAGAACAACTAACTAGTCCATTAGCGACGTGTAAATCACTTTTTGAAATAACAGAACAACTAACTAGTCCATTAGCGACGTGTAAGTCGCTTTTTGAAATAACAGAACAACTAACTAGTCCATTAGCGACGTGTAAGTCGCTTTTTGAAATAACAGAACAACTAACTAGTCCATTAGCGACGTGTAAGTCGCTTTTTGAAATAACAGAAAATAAAGTCCATTAGCGACGTGTAAACTAGTCCCATTAGCGACGTGTAAGTCGCTTTTTGAAATAACAGAACAACTAACTAGTCCATTAGCGACGTGTAAGTCGCTTTTTGAAATAACAGAACAACTAACAAGTCCCATTAGCGACGTGTGTCGCTTTTTGAAATAACAGAACAACTAACTAGTCAATTAGCGACGTGTAAGTCGCTTTTTTAAATAACAGAACAACTAACTAGTCAATTAGCGACGTGTAAGTCACTTTTTGAAATAACAGAACAACTAACTAGTCCATTAGCGACGTGTAAGTCGCTTTTTGAAATAACAGAACAACTAACTAGTCCCATTAGCGACGTGTGTCGCTTTTTGAAATAACAGAACAACTAACTAGTCAATTAGCGACGTAAGTCGCTTTTTGAAATAACAGAACAACTAACTAGTCAATTAGCGACGTGTAAGTCGCTTTTTGAAATAACAGAACAACTAACTAGTCCCATTAGCGACGTGTAAGTCGCTTTTTGAAATAACAGAACAACTAACTAGTCCATTAGCGACGTGTAAGTCGCTTTTTGAAATAACAGAACAACTAACTAGTCCCATTAGCGACGTGTAAATCGCTTTTTGAAATAACAGAACAACTAACTAGTCCCATTAGCGACGTGTAAATCGCTTTTTGAACAGAAGGAGTTTGTTTTGTTTAATAACACCACAAGAGCACACTCATTTGTTGATCATCAATTTTGGATGTCAAAAGATTGGTAATTCTGACATATAGTCTGAGAGAGGTATCGCGCTACATTTTCCATTAGCATTTTGAATAGAGGTCTAATGGCATTGATCAATTTTATACACCGTTGCCTCACAAACATAATGAACAAAACCATCTATATACGTTTAACACCAAAGTACGCCAGGTGAATACGAATCAATTCTCCATTAGTGTGTATATAATGTTTATAATGTCTTTATGATAACCATTGTCCATACTAAAATCATCATTGATTTCTAAACCGTTAGAAAACACAACTAACAAACGGTATCCTGGAACGGAGCCGATACTTCACTCCGAGGTTATATTTACACATAATGATGTCATCCAGGACGCCGATGTCTGGGTATATAAATTGGAGACATAGTGAGTAGAGATTAAATCTTGGATGATGCAGGATTCCACGTTTCTACTTATTGTGCTGCTGCTCTGTGTTGTGTTTACTCAGCACTGAGGTACGTGTGTGTACATACATACATACATTTACTAGTGTTCGGTATTCGACCTGAAAATGGGTATTCGAATAATCGATGGAAATGACGAGCGAATATTCAAATATATTCGAAGTATACAACAACTGACTCATTAAAATAACAGGTTCCTTAAAGTTTGAAATGTGTAAATAACTTTTATTACACTCACCCAGCCCCCCCCCCCCCCCCCCCACCCCCCACCCCCACCCAACAAAAAAACTAAACAAAAGCAAACAAAAACAGACAAAATAACGCACACAAAAAAAACCCAAGGTACGACAGAAAACAAATATATACAAATCACAATGTAGCAGTGACTGGTAGCTAACCTAGCTAAACATTGGACTTCTCATAATTATGTGTGTGCGTGTGCGTGTGTGTATGTGTATGTGTATGTGTATGTATGCATGTGTGTATCTATGTGTGTGCACACACATATATATATATACGTGTGTGTGTGTGTGTGTGTGTGTGTTATAATGTACACCCCAAAACGGCTAAATAAAACTTGAAAATACGAAACTGCATTGGCTTTTTCCTAATCATCTTTCCAGTCTGTGCACCACGACTGGTATATCAAAGGCCGTGGTATATGATATTATGTCTGTGGGATGGTGCATGTTTACCAATCTTGTTTTAAATCATCACGTTGATTAACGTTTCTGCACCAATTCTAGATCTGAAACGACAGAAATACACGAACAACTAGTCCATTAGCAACGTGTGAGTCGCTCTTTGAATAGATAACGACTTTGCGTTTATATTGTCTGATCTCGTTGATGAATTTTATGCACCGTTGCTTCAGAAATACAATGAACAAAACCATTTACATTAACATCCCAGCACGCCAGATGAATCTGAAACAAATTCTAATATCTTAATGGAGTGTATAAGTCATTAGAGTGTAGCTGTTTATAACGTCTTTATGTTAATCAGTGTCCATACTACAATCATCATTGTTTTCTCAATGCATACAGATCGCTAGATATCACAACTAACAAATGGTGTCCTGGATCGGAACCGACACCTTATTCTGAGGCTATATTTATATATAATGATGTCATCCAGGACGCTGCTGTATGTGTATATAAATTGGAGACATAGTGAGTATAGATCAAATCGTCGATGATGGAGGAGTCCACGTTTCTGCTTACCGTGCGGATGGTTGCTGCTCTGTGTTGCGTTTACCCAGCACTGAGGTACGTGTGTTTTCTTTTTCCCATTTAATTATTTAATTCCTACTTAATGCATTGTATTCTCATAGTAAGTGAATCTACATGTAGTAGCATCATCGTTTTGGAATAAATGACAACAACTGCATTTATTTGGGTCAAATGGCTCTTTAATGGCTGATAGTAATTTCCATTTTTTCACCCTGTAACAATATAATTAAAATTACAATATAACAATACATACATTATGCATATATAAATCTCAGGATACACAATACATAATATTCCATCATTTAAATTTTAGTATTTAACATGGCATGACATATAAAGTAATCAATGCATAAATTGCCATAATACACAATATGTCTTATGATTATAACAGATATAGTTATAATACATACATACATAATATACATTATTACTCACATGTCCAAATAAATGATTTAACATATGAATCCATTATAACGAATCACAATACACTAGATATACAATCATGTGAAACACATACATATGTCCTGAAATAAGAATTATATTATAAAAATACATTATACAAATATATTACATACCAAGTATGTGACACCAGGGTTTAATGGAACGGGTTGACACTTAAAAGGATTGATGTATCTGCATAAAAGAACCACGCAGACACGTTGTTTTATAAAATATATAATAAAATACAGCAATCTCTAAAGTGTTCATCACCACAGACATACACTAGCACACATTGCAATGCATTCATACTAAATTATGTTTATCACATATTTAAATCTGGATTAATCAAATTACTGAATTAACAAGAATTAATATTACACTGTACAGTTTATAAAGTTATATATAAATATATAAATATTATTTAGTCAGTTACATTTACATTAAAGTAGATGTTAGTATAGTGTAGCCAAACTATAGTGTAGTCTACGTAAATAATTAGAGGTACACAATCTGTTGTAATTCATTACCTGTTTGTGGAAATAAACTCATTAATTACATGAAAACAAATAAAACAAATGCATTAATATAAAACAATAATTATATACAAATATCCACAAGTCAATATTATTACATATAGATGTGAAGCGTAGCCTGCCTAGAGGCAATTAACTAACCACTAACAACTAACAACTAATTCCCCAGACCGGCCAGATAATTGAGGTGTGTGCCCAGGACAGCGTGATTGAACCTTAATTGAATATAAGCACGAAATTAAGTTCAAATGAAATGAAATGAAAGATCCATTCCAGAGTCATACTTTTTAAAGGTGCTCAATCACGGATTTAGTGGGCCTTATTTCTCGAAATATGCATTATAAATGGAAATTACATTCATTTGGAATGCCAAACCTAGTTATTGTATGATCCAAAACATTTTAATTGAACTACGATTGAGGGAATTCCATGACACGATTCAGTTTTAAAATTGGAACTCTTCTTTAAATGAGACATTTAAAATACGGAAAAACAGACTCGTAGTGATGCGGCTATATATACAACAACCGTATAATGTATTTTTGGATTTTATATAAACGATCGCCGTGTATAGAGACTTGGGAAATGAGGGCCGGCTATATACATGACAAATAATAAAAAATATATTATTTCATGACAAAAATAACCGCGAATACGCTGAAATAAAATAATAAACAGTCGGAACATGAACTCACCATTTATTATTATTATTAGTATTATCATCAGGCGCGTGTGCAAATTATTTTGATTGGTTCGCAAAGTGGTATTTCGGTTTTAATGTACAGCGTAAAAAAAACCCAGTGTACTGTTGCATGTTTTGTCGTCCAAAGGTTGGCTAATTATTACTTAACCCAGTTGAATCCAGTTCTACGTGCAGGGACAAGTTCAGTCTGCCGTTTGTGTGTGTGTTAATCTTGTATTTTTATAGCCAAAACTCCTCCAGATAAAACACCGCCCCTCCATCCCAAAAAGGTAGTAGTAGGCTAATAATAATAGTAGTAGTAGTAGTAGTAGTAGTAGTAGTAATAGTAATAGTAATAATTGTGTATTATTATTATTATTATTATTATTATTATTACATGTATTATAATGTTGGTAAAATCACGTCACGGTGGGGTGGGTGCAGAGCCGGATTAAGCAACTGCGGGGCCCGTAGCAAAGCATAGCATAGGCCCCTACTACTGGCTAGTTACAAAAGTAAACGCCCCACCTCCCCCCCCCCCACCCCCTGAACCCACGCCCACTATTATCATAGCTTTACATACAACATAAACACACCTTATTGTTTGAACAATCAGTCAGATGTATTGTCGAAACAAAAGGAATCTTGCCAACAGTATTAAAAACCAGTGCAAATGCCATTAAACTATAATGTAACTGCATGTATGCCCCTAAAACGTGGGTCAAAGTTTAGGCCAGTAGACAAGTGTGATTCAGGCTCAGATTAAGTTATATATCGCGCCTTCGAGATTTAATATGAGCAGTCTTTTATAATGGAAGTAGTGTCAACCGTTCTCAACAACTCGCATTCGATGCTCATCAACGTTAGCATATTTAAACGTTTTTCTCCCATCGTCGTTCTTTGTGCATTTGTTATGTGGCGCAATTTGGAAAACGAACGCTCTACCGTGCAGTTTGTAACCACCATACACAAATACATGCGTAGCATGATTTCAATATTAGGAAAATATGATTGCATGTTGTGATCTCTGATGAGATGGTACATGAGCAGCTCCAATGCCTCGTCGCCTGTCATCGCCGTGGTGTCCTGATCATCAGCTGCAGCATCTGACTGAGAAGCACTCGGATCACGCTTGCCAAACACCGTGTTGAGAAATGCCACGAACTGTAGAAGTTTGTTTGCTAGACTGGCCTCCAAACCAGTTGGATACTTGTTAATGAGAGCCATCGCCGATTTTGACAGTTGCTACTCGGACATCGACCCTAAATTTCGCAAGAAGCCAAACTTGTTACTGATTTCCTCATATGCTTGCAAACGTTTCTTCAGTGCAGAAATCAAGATGTCGATGATCACCAAGAACGTGCCGACTCGAAACTTGTTTGCAGCCGTTTCAGTTTTCTCCTCTTCAGATGACAATCCGAACTCATGATCATATTTACGGTTGCGTTTGCGCACCCTCTGTGTGTCTTACCGATATTCAGCAGAATTTGTTAATTCCTTGGCTTTTTGTTCAGTGTCTTCAAACGTAGGCCGGAGCTTCTGAACAAACACAATCAGTGACTTGTATAGAGCGCATGCAGTGTTTAAGTCTTGGTCTGCTGACTGACATCTGGCATCTCTCCAACACCTGATGCCACAGTACAGTTAGTATGCCCGTTTCCAATCAGTCCATCATTGCTGCAAGCCCACGTGCTTCTTGTCGACATTCACCTTTCTGATTTTCATCTGCAGCACTACTGTCGATTACGTTTATTTGACTATAGCCCATGTACAGTGCTTTTAGTGCATCAGCTCAGACCGACCATCATGTGTCAGACATGCGCTTTACACACGGTAGTTTGTTCTCAGACAATGCATCAGTTAGTAGAGACCAACGGTACGTCGATGCAGAGAAAAATACATATAAACGCTGTATGAAATCAAAGAACATGGTTGCCTGTTCGCAACACGAGGCTGTGAACTGACCCACCAAATTGAGTGAGTGTCCGGCACATACTCTGCTAATGGATTTAGCTTTCGAACATGCGCCTGCATTCCATTGTACCTGCCAGACATGTTGCTGGCGTTGTCATATGACTGTCCACGACAGTCACTCAGGCTGATGTTATGTTCAGATAGAAAGTCACTCAGGTTCTAAGCAAGTTGCTCTCCACTGTGCCCCTGCATATGTAAAAACTTGACGAATCGCTCTACGGGTCCTGATGGCAGTACGTATCGCAAAATAATTGTAAGCTGATCTACGTGCGACAAATCGGGAGTAGAGTCAACAGAGGGTGAAGAAATAGAGAGACGGAGAAAACCCTAGCACAAATTATAGCACAATAAAAAAATTATATTTTTGGACAGTGCAGTTACCAACTTGAATGAGCTTATATGACTTATATGTCGTTTTGAATTTAAATAAATTATACCAATTTGTTAACCACTAGTTACTATGAATGATGAAGAAGTCATAACCTAAAGTAATTTGCTCTGGTTTGTTTTCTTCTTATCTTCTCTCAGTGACATCAAGCAGTTTATCTGGATCCAGAATCATGCATATAATGATGTTGACGTTTTCGGCAATGTCATATCTTTTATGAGTGAAGTCGAAACAGCACTGGACTGTTCGAGGGAATGCAGACAAAACCCAGACTGTCTGTCATTTTCTTGCAACGCTGATCTCACTTGCCGTCTGCACTCTGTGAGACTTGCATATAACGTCAGTGCTCTCCCTTCACCAGGATCGCGCCACTACTACCGTTTTGCAGGTAACACATTAGTTGTTAAATTGTTTTCCGTCTTATAACCAGAACACACTGCTTACAAAAAGTGCTGTACTGAAAACGAAAATTGATGTTGTAGCTGTGATAAATGTAAGGTGAGGAAGAAACGTTTTAACGACAACCCAACACATAATCAACTAGGTTCTGTTGAATCAAATCAGTTCCCATTACCGATAATGTTAACATTTTATAATAAAAGTGATATAAGCAGCGTATCAACACAGCCAGAGGGCACATCAATAAAACGTGTGACACCTGCATTTACATTGTTCTCCCTCTGTATCTCGTTCAAGCCAGTGCTCTACTACTGGTATATCAAAGGCTATGGTATGTGCTATCCTGTCTGCGGGATAGTGCATATACAAGATCCCTTGCTGCTAATGCAAAACATTGCGGGTTTCCTCTCGTCCAACCGGCCTTGGTGGCGTGGTAGGCCATCGGTCTACAGGCTGGTAGGTACTGGGTTCGGATCCCAGTCGAGGCATGGGAAAAAGAAAGAAAGAAATGTTTTCTTTAACGACGCACTCAACACATTTTATTTACGGTTATATGGCGTCAGACATATGGTTAAGCACCACACAGATTTTGAGAGGAAACCCGCTGTCGCCACATAGGCTACTCTTTTACGACAGGCAGCAAGGAATCTTTTCTTTGCGCTTCCCACAGGCAGGATAGCACAAACCATGGCCTTTGTTGAACCAGTTATGGATCACTGGTCGGTGCAAGTGGTTTACACCTACCCATTGAGCCTTGCGGAGCACTCACTCAGGGTTTGAAGTCGGTATCTGGATTAAAAAACCCATGCCTCGACTGGGATCCGAACCCACTACCTACCAGCCTGTAGACCAATGGCTAACCACGACGCCACCGAGGCCGGTATAATGTATTGAGTGCGTCGTTAAATAAAACATTTCTTTCTTCTTTTTTTTCCTCTCATCCAATAGCCGTTTATTATTAAGTCAGTATGCTCGAGTGGTGTCGTTAAATAAAACAAAGTTTAACTTTTTCTCTCCCTCTGGTTACCCTAATAATTGTAGATATGTAAATATCCATATCTTAGGCGTATCTGATAATATTAATTTTTAATATATTGCAAATTATTAACAAGGAAATGCCGATTTTAGCCATTACCAATGATCAGAAACATATTGAATATTTAGACAATTGATGTCTTAATGTAATTATGAAGTACATTATGAAAATGTACCCGGAAACGTACTAAACATGCAATTTTGGTTGTTACGATAATTTCAGCGGAAAACATATTGCATAGGGCAATAGAGTCAAGATGGTACCATGAATGATAAACAAAGACTTCTAAAAACTTAAATTGACTAATCTTTTAAAAATGAATGTATTTTGAAATTAATAAAAACAAAGGTAACTTTATTGAAATTGATATTATCAAACGTAACTCTTTTAACAGGCGACTGCCCAATTAAAGACGGGTACGAACTGTTTCAAGATCTCAACTTGTGCATCAAGGTCAATCTGCCACATCAAACATGGCACCAGTCACGTGACCTTTGCAACCAATCGGGCTCCAGGTTGATTGTCTTGGACACGGAAGAGAAACATACGGCTGTCAGGGAATACATCGACTCTAATTTCGGTAAATCTGAATGAAAGACCGTTACCGTATTGTGATGCCGAAATCCATTGTCAGCTACTTATTTAGAACTACATAAATACTACCGTCCACACCGACTTTTGCCGGTCAACATCACCACGAGGCGGGCTTTATTATTATTATTATTATTATTATTATTATTATTGTTGTTGTTGTCGTTTTTGTTGTTATTTTTATCTTCTTTTTTTATTATTATTTTTTTTTTTTTTTGCCTGCCGTCCCATCGGACCGGCAGTTATTTGATATAGATATTCACACATTAGTATGAGTCATTTATTCATTTCAACTTATTTTCTTGCTTATATCCAAGCAAGCTGTCCTAGGCACACACGTCAGCTATCTGGGCTGTCTGTGTAGGACAGTGAGTTAGTTGTTAGTGGTTAGCGATAGAGAAGAGGTTGTAGTGGTCTTACACCTACCCACTGAGTCGTACAAATACGCTCTGGGTGGGAGCCGGTACCGGTCGAAGAACCCTATACCTATCAGTCTTTTGTCCGATGGCTTAACCACGACACCACCTAGGTCGGTCAGTACGATCAATTACATTTGATCCGGCAGGTTTTGGTTTGAGTAGGAAAAATTTTGTAGCTTGCCGAACCGAATATCTGACAGGAATTTCAGCCACTTTCAACCCCTGTTGCTAAAAGAGAAAATATATTTAATATAATAATATAATACTATAGTCAAATAAAACGTTACTACTCAGAAACATCTTACAATGCCGTAAACTCGGCACGGTCCCTTTGAAGGTGCAGACCCTAGTTTCAATCCATGAAAATGGACACCAAGTTTTGTTAATCTACAAAACTATAATACATATGGATAAAGGTGTTGTAGAGTCAAATAAAGAGTATGTGACACTAAAACGGGAAAATTTCTTTCAAAGTAGAATAGAGTCCGTATTCACAACCGTAGCTCGAGTCTTATCTAGAGTCATTCTATTATATGTGACAATAACGCTACAGATGACAATTTGTAATACTTGGGCAATTGTCGGTGACCAAATGGTAGTTTGCTACTGTGTTTTAAATACGCATTGTTTCCTCAATAGGATGCCACAGACCTTTAGTTGGATTATTCCCTAGTCGAGCGTGCATGGTACGACCACTAAGCATTAGCGCGACAGTCTAGTTATGGGTCAGAGGTCTGGGAATTCCACTGTGCAAGGGGTGTTGAAAATATTCATACAAAATTCTGTAAAAAAAACCTACTTGGAGTACAACAAGGGGTATGTAATGAATTTATATATAGTGAGTTAGGGCGTTTTCCTCTGTATATTACGAGAAAATTAAGAATTTTTAAATATTGGATTAAAATACGAAATACTGAAAATGGAACGATTAAAGGCTAACTGGGTAACACAAGTGAAACAAGAACTAAATAGGCTTGGACTAAACTATATATGGAATATACCACAAGTTGGTAACAGAATGAATGAATGAATGAATGGATGTTTAACGACACCCCAGCACGAAAAATACATCGGCTATTGGGTGTCAAACTGGTAATGGAAAAACAATGTGATGATCAACATCAATATAAAAATTCAACAGTTAAATTAAAACAGTGTAAAGGACTGTGTATGTTGGTAACAGAGAATATAATATAATTAAGGAAAGAATTTACAATAATTACGAATAACGACTTCACCGAAAGGTACCCTATATAAAGTTTTGTTACTTGAATTCAAGCTACAAACATATATATTAGAAAACCCATACCATTAAATCACTTAAAAGAAATATCAAAGATCCGAATTAGTGCACACAAATTAAATATAGAAACCGGAGGCACTATTTGTAACTCTAATGATGTTGAAGACGAATATAATTTTATCCTTATTTGGCCAGCTATGAATGATTTGAGGAATAAGTATATTAAACAATGTTACCACAGACGTCCAAGCGTATTTAGGCTCACTGAACTATTAACAACTGAAAACAATAAAGACATCAATAACCTGGGAAAACATTTAATTTTGGCAAATAAAGTTAGAGACGATTTACTGCAGCTTACTTAAAGTATGATATCCCCTAACCTGCCGTTTCATTAGCTAGTATATTAATCATATTTCATCTGGTATACATCAATATATACATATATATTTAGAATTAGAATTATTACTATACACGATAATGTTTATAGTGCACATATATATGTACATCCCACCACTATTACTAGTATACTATGTTAATTTTACCATTAATTCTTAAATGACTCTCCACCTGTATTTGTATATTTGTATATATATCGTGATTATATATGTACGTATTTATGCTGATAAGGTTTTTTTTAACTTAAGGCAAATAAAGAACTTGAACTTGTCCAGTTACGTCTCCACACACTTTGTACTACATCAGCTCTACAATATTAGAGTTTCACACAGGGGCGTCGGATTTCTTCGTGTAGTGTCGATACCGGTTACGAACATGTAAGTTTAATGTCATGATTCGACTCGGAAACAATCGACCTAGTGGTCTGTAGCATCAGATTTAGGAAACAAATGCGTATTTCAGACACAGTAGCTGGCTACCATTTGGTCGTCGAAGATTGCCGAAGTATTATACACAGTTATCTCTTGCGTTACTCTCACGTAAAATAGAATAACGCTAGAGGACACTCGAGCTAACAAACCGGTACTTCTGAGAGAGATGTGCATTTTTAAAATTAGGAAAACTAATTTCGTGGTATTAAAATACCAGGATGACCAGAAACTCTTGGAAATTGATGATCTATACAATAAAACCTATGTAATGTCTGATTTCAGTTATCTAATGGTAACACAAAATACGTCGTATTGTTTAAAAACTAAGGTCTGTCCCTTTAATGGAGTCGAGGTATTGGATTGTTATTGTACTAAGGTCTGTCCCTTTAATGGAGTCGAGGTATTGGATTGGCTAATGGTGTATATCTTGTTATTGTACAGACGAGTCGAGGTATTGGACTGGCTAATGGTGTATATCTTGTTATTATACAGACGAGTCGAGGTATTGGACTGGCTAATGGTGTATATCTTGTTATTATACAGACGAGTCGAGGTATTGGACTGGCTAATGGTGTATATCTTGTTATTATACAGACGAGTCGAGGTATTGGATTGGCTAATGGTGTATATCTTATTATTATACAGACGCGTCGAGGTATTGGGTGGCTAATGGTGTATTTCTTATTATTATACAGATGAGTCGAGGTATTGAATTGGCTAATGGTGTATATCTTATTATTATACAGATGAGTCGAGGTATTGGGTTGGCTAATAGTGTATATCTTATTATTAGACAGATGAGTCGAGGTATTGAATTGGCTAATGGTGTATTTCTTATTATTAGACAGATGAGTCGAGGTATTGGGTTGGCTAATGGCGTATATCTTATTATTATACAGATGAGTCGAGGTATTGGGTTGGCTAATGGTGTATATCTTATTATTATACAGATGAGTCGAGGTATTGAATTGGCTAATGGTGTATTTCTTATTATTAGACAGATGAGTCGAGGTATTGGGTTGGCTAATAGTGTATATCTTATTATTATACAGATGAGTCGAGGTATTGAATTGGCTAATGGTGTATATCTTATTATTAGACAGATGAGTCGAGGTATTGGGTTGGCTAATGTGGTATATCTTATTATTATACAGATGATCGAGGTATTGGATTGGCTAATGGTGTATATCTTATTATTATACAGACGAGTTGATGTATTGGGTTGGCTAATGGTGTATATCTTATTATTATACAGATGAGTTGATGTATTGGGTTGGCTAATGGTGTATTTCTTATTATTATGCAGATGAGTTGAGGTATTGGATTGGCTAATGGTGTATATCTTATTATTATACAGATGATCGAGGTATTGGATTGGCTAATGGTGTATATCTTATTATTATACAGACGAGTTGATGTATTGGGTTCGCTAATGGTGTATATCTTATTATTATACAGACGAGTTGATGTATTGGGTTGGCTAATGATGTATTTCTTATTATTATGCAGATGAGTTGAGGTATTGGATTGGCTAATGGTGTATATCTTATTATTATACAGATGAGTCGAGGTATTGGATTGGCTAATGGTGTATATCTTATTATTATACAGATGAGTCGAGGTATTGAATTGGCGAATGGTGTATGTCTTATTATTATACAGATGAGCCGAGGTATTGAATTGGCGAATGGTGTATATCTTACTATTATACAGATGAGTCGAGGTATTGAATTGGCTAATGGTGTATATCTTACTATTATACACATGAGCCGAGGTATTGAATTGGCGAATGGTGTATATCTTACTATTATACAGATGAGTCGAGGTATTGAATTGGCGAATGGTGTATATCTTACTATTATACAGATGAGTCGAGGTATTGAATTGGCGAATGGTGTATATCTTACTACTATACAGATGAGTCGAGGTATTGAATTGGCTAAAGGTGTATTTCGTTTTATTATACAGATGAGTCGAGGTATTGGGTGGCTAATGGTGTATTTCGTTTTATGATACAGATGAGTCGAGGTATTGAATTGGCTAATGGTGTATTTCTTATTATTATACAGATGAGTCGAGGTATTGGATTGGCATGACTGATGAAATAAACGAAGGCGTGTTTGTTTGGGAGAACGGAAACAACGTCAGCTTCTCAACATGGAAGCTCGGCAATCCGAACAATGGTAACGGCCAAGAACATTGTGTCCTGTTAATTGTAAGCACCAATCGGTGGAACGACGTCAATTGCGGAAGACAGAGACGTTACATTTGCGAAATATTACTCTAATTCAATTCCATGATACGCGTACCACATTACCAGAGTGACCAACATGGACTAGAAAATTTAATGAGGTATTAAAACTGAAGTCACAAAATGTATATTGTTATTTATACCGTGAAATAACATGAACTAATATATCAATAGTCTTCCAGAGACACGCCATTTTCCGAATTGTTTTAGTTAATCCTAAAGTGTGTTTTGTTTAATTAGGCCATTGATTAATTAATCATCGACCACTGGACGTTTGTGTTTAGAGGAAACTCTCTATATTTTTTATTAACAACAATAAATTTCTGGCACACATAACATCACATACCATAGCCTTTGATCGATATTATTATATTGTGTTTAATTGACATTAATTCGTCATTAGTAACAGAAAGGGGCGAGGTGTAGCCAAGTGGTAAAGCGCTCGCTTGATGCGCGGTCGGTTTGGGGTCGATCCCCGTCGGCAGGGCCCATTAATTGTCGTGGTATGTGGTATCCTGTCTATGGAATGGTGTATATAAAAGATCCCTTGCTACTAAAGGGTTTCCTCTCTAAGACTATATGTCAAAATTACCAAATGCGTGACAACCAATAGCCGAGTATTAATAATTCAATGTGCTCTAGTGGCGTCATTAAATACAACAAACGTTTTAGCAATAGAAAAAAACGATGTCTTTGCTTTAGCTTTCACAACAGTGTATGGTATTTCAAACCGAAACTTAGCTTCTTTCCTGAAATGTAAAATCGTTTTTAATAGCTCATGATGTCAAATGCATTTCTGAAAAGTATAGTTATCTACAGAAGTTCGTCCGGTGTAACGTTTTATTTTGACCCCTGTAGAATACGGAACCTTTTTTCTACAGGGGTCAGTTTGCAACGTGTGTGTGCGACGGTGGGTGGGGAGTGGGGCGTATTACTACGTTTTTTCAGTAGAGGGTCATTTTTCTACTGTGTGTGTCGTAGAAAAGTGACTGGGGGTCAGTATACTACGCCTGTCAAAATACCACGTAACACTGGCATTCAAGAACCCACTCAATAGCCGATGTATTTTTGTGCTGGGGTGTCGTCAAAACATTTCAGAATCCAAAATGTTCAAACATTATTGCTTCTCTTTTGAGCATTCGAAGTTTTCTGAATGGCGTTAATTGTCAGAATATTAGCAAGTCGGCCACACTGGCATTACCAGTTACTGTAAAATGACGTATTTGAGAAGTGAAAGGTATATTTGTTTAAATCTATTTTAGTACATTTTAAACTATAGCTATATTGGTGTTTAACATATGGCTATTTCGAAACAAGGTCAAGAGAAAGATGTGGGTAACCCAGTGCTGTCATCTGCTGCCCCTACTGATCAAGTGGGAGACGTCTTGTTTAATGCACTTTCCAGAAGACAAGATAGTACATGCCGCGGCTTTACTAACAACTAATTCTTGTTAGTTTGAGTACAAACTATAAATGTTTTGTTTTTGTTTGACAGTGTAACTAGCTCGCTCCACTTGTATTCTGGTTTTAAGGGAAATTGTCTTTTCTGCCGCCGTCCCACAAGCCTTATGTTCTATGACTTAATCACTACACCACCAATGCTGGTAAAGTGGCCAGCTTTTGCACGGCACTAGATGCACATGTATGGACCTTGGGCTACATAGTTTGTCTGCCGTAAATACACCGAAACAAATAGTCTCCCTGGATAAATAACGCTGTCAAAATTAACAATGGACATTTTGAAATTGGAGAGATTGTATGTATTATAGTAGAAGAAAAAGTGTGTTTTGTTTAACGACACCACTAGAGCACATTGATTAATTAATCATCGGCTATTGGATGCCAAACATTTGGTAATTCTATCTCGAAGTCAACAGAGGAAACCCGCTACATTTTCCTAATGCAGCAAGGGATCTTTTATATGCACTTTTCCACAGGCAGGAAAGCATCTACCACGGCCTTTGTCCAGTTGTGGTGCACTGGTTGGAACGAGAAAACCCCCAATTAGTTGAACAGATTCACTGAGGTGATTCGATCCTGCTACGCAAACACTTGAGTCGAGCGCTCAACCGACTGAGCTAAATCCCGCCCCGTATCGTAGTAGAGGCAATTTAATACAGATCCGTTACCAATTTGAAGGTGTTTTTCATATCGTCAAAGCCTTTGGAATAAAAGTAGCGGGTTTCACCATCTCTAAAGTGTGGGCAAACTCCGCCAGATGGCGAAATCTTTTGTTAAAAAAGTGGGGGAGGGGTAATTAAGAAGTATGTTACCATGGTGGTAAACTCGGGATAGTCCATTAAATGTTTTCACTATAGTAGTGTCGGAAATGTCTTTGATATTAAACTGATCAGTAAATATTTTTTAAATATCTATTTAATGATACTCTACCTAATTTAGCATTTACTTGTTTGGGTTCTCATTGATGTAACTTGTACAACCACAGCTTGTAAAATAGTAGTTAAAGTTATTTTACTATGAGGAATTGTTTCATTAACAAGAATGGAAACACCTACAAATTTATTATAGAGGTTACATTGTCTGATGGTAATATGATCAGTATCGTTAAGGAATGTTTCCTAAATACACTGCAAGAGGATTATGTTTTTAAATTAAAATACTCAATTAATCAAAATTGGGCCTAAGCCGACGACAGTTCCTCTGTATGACTGAATTAGTATTTAGGGACCAGTACGGGAGTTATCTTTGGCTTATGATATAGTTTTGGTTGTGGACGATCACCTGGCACTATATTCATATGATCATCCACATCAGCCAGAGCTTCAAAAGGATTGTTGGTCGGAACCAACTGTTTTTCTTATTTCCTCAGTCGTCTCGGGCAAGAATTCTTATTGTGGGGGTTTTAGGATCTTTTCCTGGCAGAGTGCTCCACAACTGGTGTAACAAAGGCCGTGGTATGTGCTATCCTGTCTGTGGAATGGTGTGTATAAAATATCCCTTGCTGCTAATCGGAACGAGTAGCCCATGAAGTGGCGATAAGCGGGTTTCCTCTTTCAATATCTGTGTGGTCCTTAACCATATGTCTGACGCCATATAACCGTAAACAAACTGTGTTGAGTACGTCGTTAAATAAATCATTCCCTTCCTTCCTTCCTTTTCCTGGCAGAGACTTGCTGGGATCTAACTTCCTAGAAGATAAACCAGAATACAAAGATGGGCAGATTTTGAAACTTTGTTACTAGCAGCTTTTGCAGCTTGCTTTTTTACTCTTTCACGATCAGAAATCTTCTTAAATTTATTCTCACTCTAAGGCCAAGTCAAGTCAGTTGTAATAGCTACACTGGTTATAGAAACCGTCGAAGCTGTGGCATATATATATATATATATATATATATATATATATATATATATATATATATATATATATATATATATCGTTAAAAGTGTATGTTTGTCTCTACATGACAGGCTTGTTTCGTGAGAGAGTTGAATTGCTCTCACTCATCAGATGTAGATTTAATTACACCGTCAACGGAAAGCTGATGACGTAATGGACTCTGTGACGTCGAGGTTACGTCACTATGCAGGTCTATAGGTGATGTGTGGTATGTGCACAGAAGGTATTTGCGTCTGTGTCGACATGCTGATACGAGTTCATTCTTGGAGTTTAGTGTGCTGGTTTCAGGTTTATACATTATGAACAGTTTTTCCTTCAGGCAGAGGTTACATCTTTTGCTCGCTGGAGAGTATGGCTTTGCTTTGGATAAAATTTTCCACTTAATGGTGTATGGGGTGAATCTATCCTTCAGTGTCCAAATGTACTGACTTAGCGCTGTTGCGTTCTTCTGTGTTGCGTTTTGAAAACTGGTCGTGTGCGCGGTATATCTCGTCTTAAATGTGTTCTCGGTCAAACCAACGTATGTTCTTGCTTGTTGTCATCGAGTGTATTAACGGTAGCTTGATATATTACTCCTTTTTGCAAGCATTTACCCTCAAGTGGACATTCAGCACTTCGTCTACAGTTGCATTCTCTGGAGGGAACGGCGTCTTTGTCTCTGTGTTGTTGAAGTAGAGTTTTGTTATGCGCTGAAATTATTTTCCCAACATTAGGCATGCAGCTATAGCTAATTTTAACGGTGTTTCGATTTATAATTTTGTGGAGAGGGTTGCTTTTGGGAAAGCACTCATCGAGTAATCTGAGGAACTGGTGACCTACGTTGGTTTTCACGTTGGATCTATATGGTGGGTTGTACCAGGTAATGTTCCTATTGCGGTTGTTTCTGCGTCTGTTGTTTTCTGCTGTTGGGGTGTATTTGAGGTTATAGTTATATCCGCTCTTGAGTAAGGCTTCCTTATATGGGCGTTTCGCTTCTTCAAAGATGCACTCATTCGAAGATATATCAGAAAGTCTTTTATTTATTGTTTTTGGTATACTGCGGATGATATTTGGAGGGTGGTTGCTCTTGTTGTGGATGTATAAAGGTGTGTTGTTTGGTTTCATATAGGGTTTGACTGAGCTCTTTTCGAGATCTAGAGTTACGTCTAAGTAATCTACAGATTTTTTGTTGGCGACTATGGTGATTTGAGTTTATGGTTTGCAAATATTCTGCAAATATCTTTTTGATTATCTCTATGGTTCTCGGTGACTCATTGAATTCGGCTAGGCCATCGTCGCGATATGTCCTATAATAGCCGTGAATTGTAGCTCTGAAAGAAGAAAGAGCCCAACAATTTCGCAAATTTCTGCTCCATCATAACTACCCATAGTTACATCAAACCGTGATTGTTTGCCTCTTTTGCACCACGCTTTGCTGTTGTTAAATAGCAGTGAATTTCTTGCTTGTATTATATTCCATCTCATCGCTAGAAATATCGTCGAATTTGGATGCGAACTGTAGGGCTTGTTTCACGAGATTTTCTGTTATGGACGGATAAAAATCACATATGTCGAAACATATGAAAGAATAGTTGGATTTATTGATATTGCTTTAAACCACTTAATCACGTCTGACGTGTTCCTCACTGGTTTGTTCTGGTTGTGTTCAATCTTTCTGTTGATTCTCTCTAAGAGCTTATTATGCCAATTTCCGGTTTAGATGTTAGTCTACAGGTGGGAGACAATGTATACACTTTTAACGATGTATCTGACTCCCATGTGAGCACTCTGTAAAATAGCGTCTTTCAACTCGAAAACGAAAGATCAATATCACATCATTTTGAGATGTTCGGGAATATGATCACAACGAGCACATGCCAATATGTTGCGACATGTATTATATATGTCCAAACGTTTGACGTCTGAAAGATCATATCGTTTCGGGAATATATGGGACAATATGTATATTAAAATTCCATGCCTTTATAGTCCGGACGGTTAAGCGTGTTAAATACTAGGATCAACATATTCGTCGGAACAAGTTCGTAATTCCGACGAACTTTTATGCGCTTGACTGACACTACACCTTGTGAAAAGAGATTTTCGCAAATTCTCAACCTCACTAACTCCTATCAATTGTGTCGACCGAACTAATTATTTAGATGAATTTAGAGTAGCATGAGGACTAACACTGATGGAAACGTTGCATAGCATTTTTTATTTAAGAAGATTTCTGGAATGAGTCTCTGTTGAACATTCAACCGACAATGAGCCATTCTCAATTTCGTAACAGTTTTAGGTTCACCAGTCAAAGTGTTCAAGCCCTTTCTCTATCACAAAAGGCGACTCTTTCAACAATGACATATCATCGGAAGTGGCAGTGGAATAAACAAACTGTTCCAGAAGGTTTGACCGCTTAAATATACTTAGATCTTCATCATAATATATCTGTCCTTCAATTGGAGGATATGGACGATAATCCATGAATTCATCACGGATAAAACAAAGTAGTAGGTTATAAAAGGAAATACTCACCTAATATTACTACAATGGAGAGAACGTTGGGACAGACCAGAACAATTTGTGTTCTCCTCAGGTTTGAGGTCTTTTAAATAAATATTCAGCATGTGAATACAAAATAATCCGTGTCATCGATCTTTGCGACGGAAAAAACAGCTTTAAAATCCGGAAATGGTAAAAATATCTTCTACTCGTCCAAATATCATACTTTATCTCCATCTGTCTAAATATACAAATTATAAAACCTAAGTTAATTAAACTTGGTCTATAGTCGCATATATGGATGCTAATTTTATTTTAACAAATATTTTATTTTAAACTTTTCTTTTTTGAAGAAGTAAAGTAATTGACAAAGACAAAGCATGTATTCTGTTATAAAATAAATGACAAAAATATTCATTAAATGTCCCGTGATTAGCAACAACAAATTACTTAATGACAGACTAGCCATTTACCTCAGTGGAATTCTTTTGTATCAGCATGCGGAATATTTCATACAATTGTTTTTATTATAGCTACACGGTGTTGTTTGAAATTCAGTTCAATTGGTTTACTGTATGTGATGGATTGGAACGAGAAGTAATTAAAATCGTCACCGATGTTGTTTTTCCCCATTTATCTTTAGCTTTATATCATAGAATAACCAATCTATATACACATATATAAAGCCTAACGCGACTGGGTGAAGTGATTCAAACTATCGGTGTGATGAATCACATTATATTCAGCTTATCGGTTTGTTTGTGTGTTGATATTGCATGTGGTTTTTGCGAGGACAGGTCTGTTATCGAGAGATGCAGTGCGCGAAAGTCAGATGTACGCTTTTGCTAGAGTTCGTCATGTGTTGTATTAGCATCACGCTGAGGTATGTATTACACCCCTTCGTATAGGATTTGTTTAATATACATATATATATATATATATATATATATATATATATATATATATATATATATATATGTATGTATCTATAAATATGTATAGAGACGGGACGTAGCCCAGTGTATATAGGTATATGTATATAAGTATCAGTATTATTATTATTATTATTATTATTATTATTACCCTCATATGCTTCGATATCGTACATGTATATACGTGTGTCATATATTACGGTAAACACATCTATCCTTCCAGCCTCTGGCTAGCATAATACATTCCTAATAATATTGCCGATACGGAAAGACACGACGGTAATAATCTCTTTATTATATAACCTCAAACTAAAAACAAGGTCCTTTTGTAAACTTTCACAATTGATGGTAATGACTGTGTATACCAGTGTTCGTATATCAACAAATGATTATATTTTAGAAATGCAACACTTTCATAAACTTCTGTTTTTGTTTTAGTTATCGAAAAACGTATTGATATACTCTGTTTGATCATCAATACTCATTATCAAAACAAAGTATACAGAAACATTTTTATGTGAAATTGCACATTTTACCCCTAGTGCGGTTTGTGAATTGTGATGTGTACAAATGTGCATTTATTGTGTATATCATTGTTCTAACCTAGAAAATGATTATGATGGTATACACTCAATCACCAGTGTCCGACAGGTTGAACTGAGATACAAAAGTATAGCTATCTTCAGTGGATCTGGATAATGTGTTAAGACTGAATGTAATTCAAGACAAACGTATACCCAGACAAACATACGTGAAATGCTGGACTTCCTTTTTTGACAATATATATGTCAGATTTGGAGATAGGACATTTACATAGGAAGTAGGTATCCCCATGGGCACCAACTGTCCTTCATGTCTCGCCGATTGGTTTCTCTATGCATATGAATAAGATTTTGTAACTAATCTGGCTAAATTAAAACAAGAGTCTTTCAATATATTTATGACCTTATATCTTAAATAATAATTCAGAGTCAGAAATAAAGGAAACTGCAGAAAGCGTATAATCTGGTTCATACCTTGATCCATACATAGACATCCAGAATGACTTTGGCCTTCATACACAGCTTTATAATAAAAGGGATGACTTAAGCTTTTCAAATTTAATAGTCATTTCCCTCAATGTCCCCCTTCAATAGTCCTTCTGCTTCAACTTTTGGTGTCTATATTTCGCAACTTAAAACTCTTAAAGTATGTTGATCATAACCCGATTTTAAAGACCGACATGTCGTTCTGGTAAAGAACTTGTTTGATCAGGGTTACAGCTCCCAAGAAATCCTGAACGACTAAAATATTTGTTTTATGGTAGACACCCAGATGCCATATAGTAGACACCCAGATGCCATTTCACGATGTATATATATCATGTCATGTCATAGCATATTCAGTGTAATCAAAGTATGTGATATTTTTTAGATCACATACTTATAGAATTTGATAATTTTGCAAATTAGATGTAAATTAATAGACAACACGTCAACTCGTTTATTGACATCTAAACAAACGTAATAAGGTGACCAATCTAATTAAAATTAGCTCCACTATTACATGTGGATCTAAAGACAGCCAGTTGGAGCTCATGTCCACCAATCAAAACCTTACTTGCAGAATCCTGCCAGTGATTTAAAACTAACAACACTGCGTAGTCCCCAATGTCCAGGTAACATTTCGTCTGTAAATAATAATTTAAATATTGACCAATCACACTTCGCCTTTTATAACGTTATTTGGGAGCATACAAATTCTAAAAATATCGGGCGAGTCTATTTTAGTGGCCGCAGTACAGCGAACCATACCAATACGTACGAGGTGGGTTATCAGTCTTCAATATTACATTAAAATTTATTGATTTATTTATTTATAAAATTAAAAAAAACTAAATCAGTCTTCAGTTTTACATTACAAATTATTTATTTTATAAAATAAAATATGTTTTAAGGCATTCGTAATTCACACGAAACATGTCGTATACCCTCAGGATAATTCGGAATGTTTTCAAATTATTTTTAAATCACTGGCAGGATTCTGCAAGCAAGCTGGCTGTCTTTAGATCCACATGTAATAGTGGAGCTAATTTTAATTAGATTGTAAGGTGACACTACATAATTGAGTTATGCATTTATAGTCATCAAACAAAAACATTTAAATAGCAACTTTACACTGAAAGCTACCAACCGTTCAGAAAAAGAAAAAAAAAACATTAACCACTGGTTTATTTTTATATAAGGATATCCAAAGTCTTTAATTTTCATTCAAAATGACACCGTGTCACATATTCTTACGCTATTTGAATATCGAGTTATCCCTGACTAAGAATTAAACTTGCATTTTAAAGGAACATTCCTGAGTTTGCTACATTGTAAGATGTTTCCGACTAATAAAATATTTCCACGATTATACTTACATTATATTTTTGGGGTTAGAATATCAGTGTCTGTATATTTAATGCGTTTCTGTTCATCGTAATATTTGTAAGAAGCCCCAACTGGATTTTGTCTTCAAATAATTTCGTACGTACGAAAAATATATATTTTAGGAAATAAAATGAAATTTAACTTAGCACAAATAATTATTAGAACGATCAGAAACACATTTACTGTACAGCCACTAATATATTATGCAGAAAAATATATTTGATATGTAATTATATCCGTTAAAAATTCTTTGTTAGTCGATAACATCTTACAAATTGCAGCAAACTCAGGAATGTCCCTTTAATAAGCTTGAGATTATATGATAAAGAGATTATTATCGTCAATACGATATACAGTATTAGGAATGCAAATAATATAGTATGCTCACCAGACGCTCACATAATATTTATTTATTTTATTGATAATGTATATACATGTATACATACATACATATATCATATAATATCTTACATTTTCAGTGCAATCAAAGTATGTGATATTTTTCAGATCATATACTTTAAGAATTTGATAACTTTGCAAATTAGATGTAAATTAATCGAGGTCACGGCACTAGGTTTATTGACATTTAAGCAAACGTACTAGGCTGACACTCCATAATTGACGTATGCATTCATAGTCATCAAATAAAAACATTTGAATAGCATTTTTACATTGAAAGCTGTCCAGCGTTCAGAAAACGAAAAGCGTTACGCACTAGTTTATGTTGATGTAAGTTTGACGTCATTTCCATTCAAAAAGACACCACGTGTACAGTTTACAAAAACACGTTGTACTAAGCTTGAGATTATATGATAAAGAGATTATTACCCTCGTGTATTTCGGTATCGTCAATATCATATATTAGGAATAAAAATAATGTATTATGCTCGCCATAGGCTCGCATAATACAATTTTTATTCCTAATATATGCTATTGACGATACCGAAAAACATTCTGGTAATAACCTCTCTATATTAAAAGAATCCTTCATATGTGTCCATGTGGGACAGGGCTATTCCACCCGAGGGTACATAATTTGTTGTTATATTATGTACCCGAGGGTGGAATAGCCCTGTCCCACATGGATACATAATGGATGATTACTTTTCTCTCATCCAGTAGATGAAAAACAGGCATTTTGGGAAAACGTGATAAATAATCATAACCACTGAAAAGATCGTACCTTAAAATGGTTTATAGTAAAAGTATAAACCGAAAATGATAGTATAATTTCATTATGACAGAAGGTTTCCTTGTTTTTATGATATATAAAAAGCATTTCTTGCGTTCTTTTGCCGTTGTTGCGTGTCGTTTTGTAATAAAGTGTCGAATTGTAATAGTAATAATAATAATAAACAATTTAATTCTAATATACCCTAACTTAACCTTGGGTCCGAAATATGTACCACCAGACCAAATTTGGCATATTTTTTTTTATTAGTTTGTCGATCCACAGACTTGGGAAATTACCCATATTGTTGTAAGTGCGTTAAGTGCGATTTTGGAGCAATATCGCTAAAGTGCCGTTTTGTAATAAACTTCATTTTCCATATGTTCTGTTGCTTATTAATATTTCAAAATCACTGTCAATGCTCAACTGGACATGGGCAACAAATTCCCATTCCACCTTTTATCAGTTTTAACAAACAAACAGAATTATTTCAGTTTATTACAAAACGACACACGGGTACATTTTTCAAAGTGTTGTTTTGTAATAAAGTGTCGAATTGTAATAAAAAAATAAAATAAAAATTAATTTAATTCTAATCTATTCTAACTTAATCTTGGGGCCGAAATATGTACCACCAGACCAAAATTGGCATATTTTTTCATTAGTTTATCGATCCACAGACTTGGGGAAAAAAGGTTTGTTTTATTTAACGACGCCACTAGAGCACATTGATTTTTTTATCTTATCATCGGCTATTGGACGTCAAATATATGGTCATTCTGACACTGTGTTTTAGAGGAAACCCGCTGTCGCCACATAGGCTTCTCTTTTACGACAGTCAGCAAGGGATCTTTTATTTGCGCTTCCCATAGGCAGGATAGCACAAACCATGGCCTTCGTTGAACCAGTTATGGATCACTGGTCGGTGCAAGTGGTTTACACCTACCTATTGAGCCTTGCGGAGCACTCACTCAGGGTTTGGAGTCGGTATCTGGATTAAAAATCCCATGCCTCGACTGGGATCCGAACCCAGTACCTACCAGCCTGTAGACCGATGGCCTAACCACGACGCCACCGAGGCCGGTACAGACTTGGGAAATTACCCATATTGTTGTAAGTGCGTTAAGTGCGTTTTTGGAGCAATAGCGCTAAAGTGCCGTTTTGTAATAAACGTCATTTTCCATATGTTATGTTGCTTATTAACATCTCAAAATCACTGTCAATGCTCAGCAGGACATGGGCAACAAATTCCCATTCCAACTTTTATCAGTTTTAACAAACAAACGGAATTATTTAAGTTTATTACAAATGACACACGGGTACATTTTTCAAAGTGTCGTTTTGTAATAAAGTGTCGAATTGTAATTAAATTATTTATTTATTTTTTACATTTATTCTAATCTACTCCAACTTAATCTTGGGGCCGAAATATGTACCACCAGACTAAATTTGGCATATTGTTTCATTAGTTTGTCGATCCACAGATTTGGGAAATTACCCATATTGTTGTAAGTGCGTTAAGTGCGTTTTTGTAATAAACTTCATTTTCCATATGTTATTTTGCTTATTAACATCTCAAAAGCACTATCAGTGCTCAACAGGACATGGGCAACACATTCCCATTCCAACGTTTATCAGTTTTAACAAGCAAACGGAATTATTTCAGTTTATTACAAAACGACACACGGGTACATTTTTGTAGTGCCCTAAATTGTAATAAATTACCTGAATTGTAATACCTGCTTTGAATTGTAATAAAGAATTGTTCATTCATTCTTAAATACATACACACATACATACATATATACATACATACATACACACATACATACATACATACACACATATATAAATATACACATATATAAATACACACATACATACTGTTTCAAACACGTAAGCGGGATTGACCGTATATATTGTAGGCCCCATGCATGTGGTTGAGTTAAAGAGCAGCCTTTTTATGGATGCCTCAATAGCTCAGAGCGCATTGTGGTTAGTGTTGCAATTTGTGGGCGATTCGGTGCCACAGGTTCGAGTCCCAGCAACGGCATAGGACAATTTGTGAAGCCAGAAAGGATTTAATTATCCCCTACGCCAATGCTTTAATATCTATGTATGTAACAGTCAACCTCGACATACATGTAATATATATATATATATATATATATATATATATATATATATATATATATATATATATATATTCATATATCAATACATACATACATACATATAATGTATAGTCATGCATCTAAACATGCATCTATAGATGTATACATGTAATACATAGAGACACACAAACACACACACACACACTCTCTCTCTCTCTCTCTCTCTCTCTCTCTCTCTCTCTCTCTCTCTCTCTCTCTCTCTCTCTCTCTCTCATCAACGTAATGAGGCAAAATGTGTTAGAAAATAAAGGATTCCCATGTCCCCTGTGCCAGTGCGAAAATATCTGTGTATTTAATAGTGAAAGCTGACATATTTCACTATGTGTGTCTCTCTGTATATCTATATATCGTATATATATATACGATATATAGATATACAGAGAGACACACATAGTGAAATGCGTCTGAAATATATAGATCCATACGTTCACAAAGACGGATGAGACACACACAGTCATACTATACTATACAGAGTTACAAACAGACACAGGGATACAAATATACCACTTCGACAAACGTTTACGTACAGAACGTACTCACACGACTACGTATACGCACTACATACAAACAAATGAATTATATACTACATAAACCTACTGCTACATACATTACACACACACTCACATACAGAATTATTAACACAGCTACATACACACAATTGTAACACACATACACAAATAAAGAGAGAGAGAGAGAGAGAGAAGGGAGAAGGGAGACAGAGAGAAGGGAGACAGAGAGACAGAGACAGAGATATATGAAGAGAGGAAAAGACAGAGACAGAGAGGGAGGGAGGGAGGAAGAATACATACTCACGCAAAATAATTATTTACGACAATTTATTTTAACAAAATTTACCGGTGTGATCTCAGTGAAAATCTTAATAGTTTTGTAAAATTTGAGTGTTTGTTTTCGAACATTCAGTGCTAAAAAGCTGGACTGGGAGATAAATCCTCTTTCAAATATTTGCCAGACTGAAATAAAATTTATTCGCCCTTCCTCTCTCCTGGGTGAACCCATTCAGCTGATGTCTTTCGTTCCCTCCAGTACACCACGATTGGTATATCAAAGCGATGTACCGCTCCTTGTATGGATTATTATGACAAGACATCTACATGACAAGAATAGATATGATTTTGTATTTTAAGCTCAAGCCAAAGGTCCAAACGACAGATTCGTGTGTTTAGCATATTTCTTCTTCAGATAATATACTGGTCTTATATACTGACACACAATGAAAACCCAAAACAGATAGTTTTCAATATTTTGTTGTGATTAATGAAAAATATATTTATTGGACTTAAAATAACAATTTATGAGAGGAAGCCGGTTAAAGGCTGGTGGATGATTACCATTCTGGAGAGCAAGCTGTAGTCTTGCAGCACGATGTCGCGGTGTCATGATGTTACCGTTGTACGGGCGTCTGCATCTGAGTCCAGCCGCTCTAAGTCGACGGATGACCGTCTTTGGATGGATATGCCTTCCATGACGTCCTATCGCGTTGCTTGCTGTCATCGTCGCAGTTCTGAACCGGCCACGGAGGTGGTTTCGTCGAATCTGCCGATCTTGGCGTGGTTTCGTAACGGGACCTTGACCAGGTCGAGGTCGATCACGGACACTCCTGGTCTGTTGATGACGTTCAACAAGTCGTCCAGTAGTTGATGGATGGACTCTGAAGGTCTTAGCAACTTGACTTTGCGAAGTTCCCCTTTGAACCATGCCCAACGCTCGCTCCCTTTGTTCTTCTCTGAGTCGTGGCATTCTTAAAATTGACAAAGCAGGCACATGTTCAGTAAGTTATGCAGGGGAGAGGTCTAGACTCTGGCAAGTAGAAAGTTGCTTTAAATAGGGGTGTTTAGACCATGCCACCCCACCCCACACCCTATGTACACGAGCCTGGAACATGACAAGGCACACACTTAAAATTATTTAATAACAAGATAATTTATATAACGCAAATATCACATTTTTATAGTTTAATTATTATTATTATCATTATTATTATTATCAAATACCAGTACATAATGTCTAACAGATAATTGTGTTGGTATATCATATGGGCAAGTTATACTTATTTGCGAGTAGTAATACATGCTTCGAATTATGGAAAATCTTTTCGAGTTACTTTTAAATGTTTAAACACGCAATGAATAAAGACCTTGGTTCTTCTCATTTAATAAGGTCAGCAAAATGTGTACATACTCTTGATATAAATGGAAAATATTGCAATAAATAGAAAATATTTAAATAAAGACAGGCGTATCCTAACTAGTAGGTAATTAAATAAAGCAGAAAGGAAACTGCTTTTCGTTTTGTTTACATTTATAATTTAATTTTTATGTGTACCACCGGACTTAAATTTTGATTGTCCAGGAATGCAAGTCCGGCCCAGACTTGGTATCCTGGCAGTCAGACCAGTATTCCTATATGACCTCACCCCTCCAAATGCAATGTGTACACATAAACACAAATGCATCTGTCGTATTTAGTCACTGCGTGGGCGAATCATAAGAACAATTATTTTAGTCCTTGGCCCAAATATTTTGTCAATAAACTAAAACAGAAATTGTGGGGCCGAATTCTTCCAGAATGATTTTTGACAAATGGTGAGTCATAAGTAGACGAATAAACAGCGTTTTTAGTACATAACGGACAGTGACCACTCAGACAGGGCAATGGCCATAATACAAGAACACACTATAGTTGTGAAAGCATTGATATATGTGTTCTGACATCTATATCACCCCACCCCTTCAAATAAAATGTGTACATATAAACACAAATGCATGTATCGTATGTAGTCACTGCGTAGGCGACTCATAGGAACATTTATTTCAGTCCTTGGTCCAGATATTTGGTCAATAAACGAACAAACTAATTTTAGGGCCGAATTCTTCCTGAATGATTTTTGACGAATGGTAAGTCATAAGTAGTCAAATAAACACAGTTTGTAGTACATATCGGATAGTGACCACTCACACAGGGTATCCTCCACCCTATAAATATCAGAACACTTTCTGGAAGTCAGTATAGGAGGAAATGACCGACATACAAGAACGTGCTATAGTGGTGAAAACAAAATAATGAGCTACAATGTATCTTAATTATAAACTTCCTTTACTAAAAATTGGCAAGTCACGAGAATCATCACATTTAAGATTAAAAGTTATGAGACATGGGTACCATTTTAAACAGTACCGGTACCACATTGTTAATGAGCACAAATCTTACATTTTCAAAGGAAAGAAAAAAGAATGGAAACTTTTAATTGATGACATACTCAACACATTTTAGTTACAGTTATATCGCGTCAGACATGATTAAGGACCACACAAATAGTGGTGAAAACATTCATATATGTGTTGTGACATCTATATGACCCCACCCCTCAAATGCAATGTGTACACATAAACACAAATGCATCTATCGTATGCAGTCACTGCGTGGGTGAATCATAGGAACAATTATTATAGTCCTTGGCCCAAATATTTGGTCAATAAACTAAAACAGAAATTGTGGGGCCGAATTCTTCTAGAATGATTTTTGACGAATGGTGAGTCATACGTAGTCGAATAAACACAATTTTTAGTACATAACGGACAGGGACCCCTCAGACAAGGTATCCTCCTCCATATAAATATCAGAACCCTTTCTGGAAGTCAGTATATGAGGTAATGACCGTCATACAAGAACGTGCTATAGTGGTGAAAACACTGATATACGTCTTCTGACATCGATATGAACCCACCTCTCCAAATACAATGTGTAAATCTAAACACCAATACATCTATCGTATGTAGTCAATGCATGGGCGAATCATAGGCATATTTATTTTAGTCCTTGGCCCAAATAGTTGGTCAATAAACTAAAAAACTAATTGTGAGGCCGAATTCATCCAGAATGATTTTTGACAAATGGTAAGTTATAAGTAGTCGAATAAACACAGTTTTTATTACATAATGGATAGTGTCCACTCAGACAGGGTATCCTCCATCCTATAAATATCAGAACACTTTCTGGAATTCTATATAGGAGGCAATGACCTTCATACACGAACACACTATAGTGGAGAAAACATTGATAAACCCCACCCCACCAAATACAATGTGTAAAGACAAATGCATCTATCGTATGTAGTCACTGCTTGGGCGAGGACGGGACGTAGCCCAGTGGTACAACGTTCGCTCGATGCGCGGTTGGTGTGGGATCGATCCTCGTTCCAGCCAGTGCACCACGACTGGTATATCAAAGGCCGTGGTATGTATTATCCTGTCTGTTTGATAGTGCATATAAAAGATCCCTTGCTGCTAATGAAGTGGCGACAGCGGGTTTCCTCTCTCAATATCTGTGTGGCCCATAACGACATGTCTGACGCCATATAACCGTAAATAAAATGTATCGAGTGCGTCGTTAAATAAAACATGTCTTTCTTTCTTTTTTGCTTGGGCGAATCATAGGCACACTTATTTTAGTCTTTGGCAGAAATATTTGGTCAATAAAAGAAAAAAAACAATTGTGGGGCCAAATTCTCACAGAATGATTTTTGACGAATGGTCGTAAGTAGTCGAATAAACACAGTTTTTAGAACATAACGGATAGTGACTGCTCAGACAGGAAAGGAGGCAATGACCGTCATACAAGAACGTGCTATAGTGGTGAACACATTGATACACGTCTTCTGACATCTATATGATCCCACCCATCCAAATACAATGTGTAAATCTAAACACAAATGCATCTATCGTATGTAATCAAGGCGTGGGCGAATCATAGGCACATTTATTTTAGGCCGTGGCCCAAATAGTTGGTCAATAAACTAAAAAAACTAATTTTGGGGTCGAATTTTCCAATATTGATTTTTGGGAATGTTTGTAGGTGAAATGTTTACCAACCGTTCAACAATAAACAAACCGTACGTAGCTTACAAAATTAATGTTTTGTTACTATAAATAAATGGGCAAAAAAGAAGAATCATTCACCATTGTGAGGTATAGATAAGGCAATTCCAACCCTCGGGATAAAACATTTTGTGAGCATAATACAATATTTTTATTCCTAATATATGATATTGACGTGACCGAAAAACACGGGGGTGATAATCTCTTTATCATATAATCTCAAGGTTATCTCAAACTGTTTTTGTAAACTGTATACGCAATTTTAATTCCTGTCAGACATTACGCGATATTCAAATGACGTAAGGGAAGGTGACGCGCTGTCTTTTTGAATGGGAATGGGGTCAAATTTGAATGACATCATTTTGGATGTCCTTACATCAAAATAAACTAGTGCATAACGTTTTTTGTTTTCTGAACGCTGGACAGCTTTCAGTGTAAAATTCAGGGGCGTAGCGTGATCTGGACCTGGGGGTTTCGAATATGAACAAGTGGACCCGTTTTCTGTTTTGTTTTTGCACCACCAGAAACTCCATATGTATAAACCTGTATGTTTTAGTTCTGAAAGTGGACCATTTGCTTCAGCGGGTGTGTGTGTGTGTGTGTGTGTGTGTGTGTGTGTGTGTGTGTGTGTGTTTCGTCCGAAGCCCCTGAACACCCCCCCCCCCCAGCCTACGCCCATGAAATTGCTATTGAAATGTTTTTATTTCATGACTATGAATGCATACGTCAATTATGTTTGCTTAAATGTCAATAAACCTAGCGCCGTGACCTCGATTAATTTACAGCTAATTTGCAAAGTTATCAAATTCTTAAAGCATGTAATCTGAAAAATATCACATACTTTGATTGCATTGAAAATGTAAGATAGTATATGATATTTGATATCATATATATATATATATATATATATATATATATATATATATATATATATATATATATATATATATATATATATACGCAAACACATACACACAAACGCACACACACACGCACAAACGCACGTACTCACATACACACACAGATGACCAAAAAGATAATGATAGGAAACCCGCTGACGCCACGTTATGAAAGAAAGAAAGAAATGTTTTATTTAATGACGCTCTCAACACATTTTATTTACGGTTATATGGCGTCAGACATATGGTTAAGGACCACACAGATTTGGAGAGGAAACCCGCTGTCGCCACTACATGGGCTACTCTTCCGATTAGCAGCAAGGGATCTTTTATTTGCGCTTCCCACAGGCAGGATAGCACAAACTATGGCCTTTGTTGAACCAGTTATGGATCACTGGTCGGTGCAAGTGGTTTACACCTACCCATTGTGCCTTGCGGAGCACTCACTCAGGGTTTGGAGTCGGTATCTGGATTAAAAATCCCATGCCTCGACTGGGATCCGAACCCAGTACCTACCAGCCCGTAGACCGATGGCCTGCCACGACGCCACCGAGGCCGGTTCCACGTTATGAACTACTTTTTTCAACTGTACATGCCACGGCCTTTGGTATACCAGTCGTGGTGCACTGGCTGGAGCAAGAAATACCAACTGGGATCGATCCTAAACCGACCACCAGCAGGTTTTAGCACTAGGCTACGTCCCGGAAACGATACATATATACAATATACATTTATTCCTAGACTTTATGAATTGGTTTTTTTTATTTGTTCTTCTACAAAACATTTGGTGTAACTATGTTTTGTTATTATAACTTTCTTATACATTCATGCGTCAAAATCAAATTTAGTTTGTGAAATTAAAATCACTGTGAACGTTAGAACAATTTATAGAATTTTTAAAAGATGATTAACTTTGTTCAGAACGTGCAGAGCGGTACAATATATTCATTAATTTATTTTTCATAGCATAACAATTTAAAAAATAAATTTTTATATCCCTTTTATATATATGACTTAATTAAAAAAAATTCGTTACATATTTCACTTCACATTTGTGTCGATATTTGGTTATCGACACAATGGTCCTCGACTGTGCGCGAGCGCGCGCGCGCACACACACACACACACACACACACACACACACACACACACACACACACACACATATATATATATATATACTCTTCAAAAGAAGAAACGCAAAACCACATTGTAACATTTGGAGAATTGATTTAATTATTGAATGGTGAGTCCGATAATTACCAAATGTTGCAGGATTGTTCACAATTCACTCTAGTCCATTGTGAGTAAGTGATAGGACACACCACCAAGGTCAAGGTCATCTGGAGTCAATACCGGGTGTGGCCTCCGCGTGTGTTGACAACTGCCTGGCACCGCCTGCCCATTGAAGCAACCAGAGTACGGATGACGTCCCGGGGGATGGTGGCCCACTCGGCCTGCAAGGCTGCTGCCAGCTCGGGCAGGGTCTGGGGCTGTGGTTATCGCTGTCGGAGGCGTCGGTCCAACTCGTCCCATAGATGCTCAATTGGGTTCAAATCCGGTGATATCGATGGCCAAGGAAGGACATTAATGTTGTTGTTCTGTAGGAAAGCCGTTGTGAGACGTGCTGTGTGAGGCCTGGCGTTGTCATGTTGGAACACTGCGTTGGCGTTGGCCATAACTGGAACGATGTGTGGCCGGAGGATCTGGTCAATGTAGCCCTGTGCATTCATGTTGTCCTGCACGTGGACCAGGTCAGTTCTGCCAGTGTGTGAGATGGCTGCCCACACCATGACACTACCCCCGCCGGATCTGTCCACTTCCTGCACGCAGTTTGCCGCATAACGTTCACCACGACGCCTATACACGCGACATCTTCCATCATGACGTCGGAGCAGAAATCGGGACTCGTCACTGAACCACACCTGTCTCCATCGCAGTTGAGGCCTTTGTCGATGAATCTGGCACCACTGCAGTCGGAGTCGACGGTGTTGTGGTGTTAAGATGACACCTCGAACTGGACGTCTGGCACGAATTCCTACCTCACGTAGGCGGTTCCGTACGGTCTGGTCGGATATCCTGCGCAAACCTGGTATTGCTGCGGCTGTGGAGGTGGCAGTAGTCAATCGTTCCCGAAGGTGGCGTACCCGGATGTAGCGGTCCTGCCCGGGGGTAGTGACCCGTGGTCGACCGGATCTAGGGAGGTCACGTGTTGATCTATGTTGCTGGTAAGGGTCCCACAGTCTGGAGATGGTGCTTGGGGACACATGGAATGCCCTGGCAACGGCTGTTCTGGATTCGCCTGCGTCTAGTCGGCCGATGGCATTGTTTCTCTGCGGTTCACTGAGACGTGGCATGTCCTGGATTGTCAACTGTCGGCCAGATACAGAGGCCAGGCAAGCGAACACCCTGCACTTTTATACTGTCGGTGTCCATGTTGCACGTGCAGACAACGCACGTGCAGTGGTGACATGGTTTGCACGTGGCTGCGTTTTTGCGAATATTCACATTTTGGAACTTTATTGTACAGTAGCTGCGTTTTATCGAATGTAACCGTGGGAATGTGTTTGGGACATGCAATGACCTTATATTCACAAAGCATGAACCGGTAGGAAACATAAAATCGGAGTTATAACCCATTTGTACCCTTTTGCGTTTCTTTTTTTGAAGAGTATATATATACACACACACACACACATACATACATACATACATACATACATTTTGCAATTTGCGGGCGAATCGGTGCCACAGGTTCGAGTCCCAGCAACGGCTTGGGACAATTTGTGAGGCCAGAAAGGATTTAATTATCCCCTGTGCCAGTGCGTAGATCTATGTATGTAACAGTCAACCTCGACATACATACAATATATAGATATTCATACTTCAATACATACTAGCCAGTGTCAGGTCTGCCCACTGTTTCATGCACGTAAGCGGGATCGACCGCGTAGATTGTAGGCCCCATGCATATGGTTGAGTTAAAGAACTTCCTTTTTATGGAAGCTTCGATAGCTCAGAACGTATCGTGGTTAGTCTTGCAATTTGCGGGCGAATCGGTGCCACAGGTTCGAGTCCCAGCAACGGCATGGGACAATTTGTGAGGTCAAAAAGGATTTAATTATCCCCTGCGCCAGTGCGTTAATATCTATGTATGTAACAGTCAACCTCGACATACATACAATATATAGATATTCATACATTAATACATACATACATACATACATATATAGCGTCATTACAAACATACCTTGAACGTTTTATAGTAGACATTCCAATATGACGCCCCATTAACTGAAATGACATATGAGGCACTTAACCTATTTTGATGTAATACAAACACTTTCCATCATTTTTAAATAACTAAAGGCTGTGATTCACGATAGGATGCAATTACGACTTAGTATTACATATAGATACGACATTGGCTACAACAGCTATTTTATTAGACCATGTTAAGACCAAAGACGAAAAGGAATTTTAGGAATTGAGTACATACACAGGATATACTATTTTAACTGTGGAATAAATTTCTTTTCAATAGATATTCGTAGTTTTTCTTCATATACTCTTCAAAAGAAGAAACGCAAAACCACATTGTCGTAACATTTGGAGAATTGATTTAATTATTGAATGGTGAGTCCGATAATTACCAAATGTTGCAGGATTGTTCACAATTCACTCTAGTCCATTGTGAGTAAGTGATAGGACACACCACCAAGGTCAAGGTCATCTGGAGTCAATACCGGGTGTGGCCTCCGCGTGTGTTGACAACTGCCTGGCACCGCCTGCCCATTGAAGCAACCAGAGTACGGATGACGTCCCGGGGGATGGTGGCCCACTCGGCCTGCAAGGCTGCTGCCAGCTCGGGCAGGGTCTGGGGCTGTGGTTGTCGCTGTCGGAGGCGTCGGTCCAACTCGTCCCATAGATGCTCAATTGGGTTCAAATCCGGTGATATCGATTGCCAAGGAAGGACATTAATGTTGTTGTTCTGTAGGAAAGCCGTTGTGAGACGTGTTGTGTGAGGCCTGGCGTTGTCATGTTGGAACACTGCGTTGGCGTTGGCCATAACTGGAACGATGTGTGGCCGGAGGATCTGGTCAATGTAGCCCTGTGCATTCAGGTTGCCCTGCACGTGGACCAGGTCAGTTCTGCCAGTGTGTGAGATGGCTGCCCACACCATGACACTACCCCCGCCGAATCTGTCCACTTCCTGCACGCAGTTTGCCGCATAACGTTCACCACGACGCCTATACACGCGACATCTTCCATCATGACGTCGGAGCAGAAATCGGGACTCGTCACTGACCACACCTGTCTCCATCGCAGTTGAGGCCATTGTCGATGAATCTGGCACCACTGCAGTCAGAGTCGACGGTGTTGTGGTGTTAAGATGACACCTCGAACTGGACGTCTGGCACGAATTCCTACCTCACGTAGGCGGTTCCGTACGGTCTGGTCGGATATCCTGCTCAAACCTGGTATTGCTGCGGCTGTGGAGGTGGCAGTAGTCAATCGTTCCCGAAGGTGGCGTACCCGGATGTAGCGGTCCTGCCCGGGGGTAGTGACCCGTGGTCGACCGGATCTAGGGAGGTCACGTGTTGATCCATGTTGCTGGTAACGGTCCCACAGTCTGGAGATGGTGCTTGGGGACACATGGAATGCCCTGGCAACGGCCGTTCTGGATTCGCCTGCGTCTAGTCGGCCGATGGCATTGTTTCTCTGCGGTTCACTGAGACGTGGCATGTCCTGGATTGTCAACTGTCGGCCAGATACAGAGGCCAGGCAAGCGAACACCCTGCACTTTTATACTGTCGGTGTTCATGTTGCACGTGCAGACAACGCACGTGCAGTGGTGACATGGTTTGCACGTGGCTGCGTTTTTACGAATATTCACATTTTGGAACTTTATTGCACAGTAGCTGCGTTTTATCGAATGTAACCGTAGGAATGTGTTTGGGACATGCAATGACCTTATATTCACAAAGCATGAACCGGTAGGAAACATAAAATCGGAGTTATAACCCATTTGTACCCTTTTGCGTTTCTTTTTTTGAAGAGTATATCTTTCCTTCTTTTTTCTATTTATGTCCCTCCGTCTCTTCTCTCTTTATCTGGTTATCTCCTTGTCCTCTTCTTCGTTTCAGAGCACTTTACAACATGTTTTGTCTAATTATTGTATTTTTATATCATTGGATTTTGTCTTCATATAGTTACCTTTGTTTCACACCCAGTAGGATGTACATTTTTCGTCCTGGGGTGCCGTTACACTTTCATTCGTTCGTTCGTTCGTTCATTCGTTCATTTATTCGTTTACTCATTTCCTCTCTATCTTTCACTCTGTCTTGTAAGTGAAATTTTATTAGTATTTATGGTGCAGAGATTGTCGTTAATATCAATACGCAGGTACGGATAATATCATCACGGTTGGCATTTAGAAACTTTATTCATTATCCGCTAGTTTGGATCTAATATGGTGATATAAATCTGATAGTCGTCACCTATTTTGAAACAATGCAGCACGAATAATAGTAATACCATCTACCATTAACAACAACAACAAAAAAAGACCTCATTCGAAATACTGACAAATAATGGCAATTGTCTACAGGGGCCAGAATAATGAGTTTGAATAATGGGTGGAAACTGATAGTGATCTGGTGGATTTGTGTATATAAACAGATCTTAGTTACAGAGCATCATTAACAGGTTGCCACTGTATCCGTACCATAAACCTCTGTACCTTGATAATAGTTCGAAGACCTTCACCATACAAGATGAACAAACTGGTGCTAGTTTTCATGATGACCCTGCTTCGTGCAACTGCAGTAACTGGTAAGTATCTGTTTTCAGTTTGTGTTATCTTTTCATTGAACAAAAGTATTTTATCCATTCTCAACCTTAACATTAATGCTTCCGTATTTCGGCGTTTGTAATACATATTTTGATGCGTGTGGGGAAGGAAAGGGAGGGAGGGTAGGGTCTAAATGTATTTTTAGATTTATTATGATGAAAATATCTTCTATAGTAGTCTTATTTTGGCGTTTTTGAAGCGTTAGAATGATACCGATGTTAATCATGTCTTCTGTGGTTAGTCTTATTTAACGTTTATTAACTCATGCCAACATTTTCTTTAGCTAACGTCATTGTACACGGCCCCAGGGCGCGACGTAATCCAGTGGTAAAGCGCTCGCTTGATTCGCGGTCGGTTTGGGATTGATACTCGTCGATGGGCCCATTGGGCTATTTCTCGTTCCAGCCAGTGCACCACGACTGGTATATCAAAGGCCGTGGCATGTGCTATCCTACCTGTGGGATGGTGCATATAAAAAATCCCTTGCTACTAATAGAAAAATATAGCGGGTTTCCTCTCTATATACGAAATCTTTGACATTTAATAGCCGATGATTGATAAATATGTTCTAGTGGTGTCGTTAAACAAAACAAACTTATATATATATATGGCTCCAAATAGCGGCCTGCGAAAAGCAAAAACCTGTCTGGGTTTGTTTACCTAGCAGGCAGGTGAAATACAAATTCACCTGCTAAAACCATTAAAAACAATTGCAGGTAATTTTTCAGAGGCAGATCTAGGGAGGGAGGCAGGGGGCAGGGGCCCGCACCCCTAAATGTTACGACAGTTATAATTTTATTATATCTTTAAAAAATTTACCCCCCCCCTCCAAATCTCCCCCAAAGTTCCCTTGGTATTCCGCCTCATGTCTTTGGGCCCCCCCCCCCAAATGGATTTTCTGGATCCGCCACTGATTTCAGAGGTTATAATTTTTCACACGCTAACAGCAGGCCATGTTTTACTTCCTATAATATTTGGCTTTGTTTAACACCACCACTAGAGCACATTGATTTATTAATCAATGAGTAGGCTTATTAGATGTCACACATTTAGTAATTCTGACATATAGTCTTAGAGACGAAACCCGCTACATTTTTCCATTAGGGGGAAATATCAGGGCTCATTCATTGCTGGTCATGGCATTCTGGTAACGTTTTGCTGCTGAAGGTAGTCATTTATGATATGTGCACGGTGGGCCCGAGCATTGTCATCTTAAAACACATGTCGTCGACCACACGGCGAGCAAACGGGACAACAATCGGTGCCAGTAATGTTATCCCGGTAGTACTAACCAGTAACCCTCCAGTGAACAATATGGAGTGGTGTTTAGTCTGTCATACTGATGCCACCCCGCATCATAACTGAAACACTACATCATAACTAAACCACCACCAAATCATATATGTTAAATGAATAGAAAAATGTATATATACTCTTCAAAAACAAGAGAGTAGAAGTTAAACTACAAATGTCATTACCAACACCCAAACACAGCCCAACATGTGCACGTGCGACACGCAGTAGCCCCGTACACGTGGGTAGGGAGTCATTCGCGATTTTGACACTTCACAGAGCGGTCGAAAAATCTGTTTGAACGATTACTACTGTTAATTTTGCTGAATTTCATGATTAATTAACCTTTGTTCTCTGGATGTTATGTGATGCGGCGTTTACGACGTGAAGAACACCTTACAACTATTGGCATGCTTCAAACGGTTGTCTCCCATTTGTTACACATCCCATTTGTTATACACATGCATATTCCCAGTTTTTACACAGTCTGCTTAGGGACTAAATTATTAAGCAAACCCCTATAAGCTTAGTGGAACAGTCTAGTCCAATATGACTCTGTACTGCATATAACTGCCTCTGGGCAGGCTACGCTTGACATTTGTAGCTTCACTTACTTTGACAATAAACAGCATGAAGTAGAAATGAAATAATTAAATAGAAAAAGAAAACAAACTTGTTGAGAACAGTTAATTTAATACATTCGATTTGTATTTTTTCTGAACGAGACATGTCATAAGTTGATTTATAGTCAACTGTGAAGCACACATCCGTTGATTAGCAGTACAGACGGTAAACAAGAAACAACAACAAACGTTTTAAAGACTATATTTGTAGCAACCTGTAATCAGCGGTCACCCGTCGTAAGCGGCCACTTTTATCTACTCCCTTGTGTGACCGCTTAAGCCAGGTTTGACGGTACTTATATTTTAAGAAATGGATCCAGTCGTATGTGCACAAAGTAAAATGTTAAAGTAATTAATTTAATACTGTTACTTTTAAAGATTTGAACTTAAATGGCAATAAATTTAATAATACTAAAAAAATAAATAAAAAATAAATAAATAAATAAATAAATAAAAAATGGACGAAATTACAAATGAACGAAACGGTACGGTAGACGAAATGACCAGGGACGAAAAAAATCGTGGACGTGGTCATGGTTGAGTGAACTGCTAATCCTTAAACTATACCTTCTACCTAGTATGCCATAAAAGACTCACCTTCTATTCACAATTAAGACACAAGAACAGAACATTATATCTACTAAGTCGCCACTGATTGAAGTTCTAGTCATTAAGTAATAATAGAAGAAAAAAACTTGACTATGTTAGCTTGTCCGTGTTATTTTTACATTATTCAGTTTCCTTTCCGATTCGTGAATACTGGCTTATTACGGCATACCACGATCATATAATTATGCGATATTCAGATTTTTTTGTTTAAACACGCGTTATTTTCCCGATTTACAGTATGCATATCAATTTACAAATGCATACATGTATGTACCAATGTGATTGGCTTGATGGAATAAAATTGAATTGAACTGAACAGTTGAATTGGACTAGACTGTTCCACTAAGGTTATAGGGGTTTGCTTAATTAGTCCCTAAGCTAACTGTGTAAGAACTGGGAATATGCAAGTGTATAACAAATGGGATGTGTAACAAATGGAAGACAACCGTTTGAAGCATGCCAATAGCCCTAAGGCGTTCTTTACGTCGTAAACGCCGCATCACATAACATCCAAAGAACAAAGGTTAATTATAATCGTGAAATTCAGCAAAATTAACAGTAGTAATCATTCAAAAAGATTTCTCGACCGCTCTGTGAAGTGTCAAAATCGCGAATAACTCCCTACCCACGTGTACGGGGCTACTACGTGTTGCACGTGCACATTTTGGGCTGTGTTTGGGTGTTGGTAATGACATTTGTATTTTAAATTCTCCTACTTTTTTTTTGAAGAGTATATATAAATTTATCTAATCATTTAACAATTATATAGTCAAACTTCGTTATCTCGACCGGTGTTCGAGATAAACATATTAGTTGTTGGTCGAGATTATACAATGGGTCACTTAGCTTTAACTGTATATCATTTACATCTACTTCATGTACTGGGTTTTTTTTCTTTCAGGAAACCCTGTTGCCGATAAGCTTGCAAAGCGTGACTATAGCTTTGAGGGAGACAGCGGGGAGTGTGGACTAGCCGGCTTCAATCTGTGTAAAAACCAATTCCCCGTTTGGTTCTGTTGTGTGATATGCGAGGATGTTTGTGACGATAAAAAATAAGAGAACAGCGCTAGGCTATCACATTTTAACATTACCGCTATACAGATGCTGAAGTGTTGAAATCATTAGTTGATAATAAAGGAATTCCCAGCATTACAAACATGGCTGGTTGTTGTTGATTTTTGTTTTGATTGTGTGGCGAGACGGAGGCCAGTGGTAAAGCGCTCGCCTGATGCGCGGATTTCTGGGATCGATCCACGTCGGTTTGCTCATTGCAGGGTTGAAAATTAACATGAAAACCATGGTCGCCAGCAGGGCCAGTTGAAGAAAAATCTTAATGGCCCTTCTCAAATTCAACTAGCCCTTCAAAATCATCACACTGAAATTTAACTACACAGCCAAAATCAAAACTCGAATGTTGTTAGTTGAATAATAACCAGGTGTAAGTAGTCCGTTTGCGTCAAAAGGAAACCGACGAATTGGCGTGCAACTTCATAATGGATAAAATTAAAATTCATATAAAAACAATTAAACCTATACCAACTCAAATAACATATTGAAAAAGAAATCCAGTATAAATAAAAATGTTGTGGTTTTTTGGTGTGGGTTTTTTTTTTTTGGGGGGGGGGGGGGGGGGGGGGGTGTGTTACAAATTACCATTAAATTATACAGATTAAATCTCATTTATAATACAGGGGTGAAGACAAAATGCTAGAATAGCCAAGGTTTGCTCCTTGATTTGCATTGTCTCAGAAATAGTGCAGTACAAATAGATTAAAAGCAGAACTGCGCGTGTTTCAGTAAACTAGTCTGGAGTGGCAGTCCTCTATGGCGATACAACAGGGATGAAATTGCCAGTAAAGGATTTTCTCGGGAATGGCTGTCCTCTATATACGAGACACTGGATTGAGATATTATAAATGCTACAGTAGTAAGCTACTAATAAAATAAATATGAAAAGAAAAATAAATCTGTGAACCCCTCCACCTCACCCACCAGTAGGTCCACTAGATAATTATGGCGTATCCGGTCCATTCCAATAAGTCAACGACTTCCAGATTTAAAAAATACATGCAGTGTGTGCAATACATTTTGAGCTTTATTCTTATAAATACCCGGTCCAAAGCCTGGCGCTGTCAAAATATCGAGAAAGAAATGTTTTATTTAACGACGCACTCAACACATTTTATTTACGGTTATATGGCGTCAGATATATGGTTAAGGACAAACACAGATTTTGAGAGGAAACCCGCTGTCGCCACTACATGGGCTACTCTTTCCGAATAGCAGCAAGGGATCTTTTATTTCCGCTTCCCACAGGCAGGATAGTACAAACCACGGCCTTTGTTGAACCAGTTATGGATCACTGGTCGGTGCAAGTGGTGTAGACCTACCCATTGAGCCTTACGGAGCACTCACTCAGGGTTTGGAGTCGGTATCTGGATTAAAAATACCATGCCTCGACTGGGATCCGAACCCAGTACCTACCAGCCTGTAGACCGATGGCCTAACCACGACGCCACCGAGGCCGGTTCAAAATATAGAGAATGTTCTATGTCTTCTGCTGTCAGATCTGTAGTTCTCGCCAGGGCAGACGTGGTGTGTTTTATCACATTCGATTAAGTTTCAGTGCATTTCTTTTTTAACTGTTACCATATTCGCCAGACCCTTAATTTGATGGTCGCCCAACGGACTACCTTTGTAAAATTCTTAGTCGCCCTTAGCCAATAAAGGTCGCCACGGGCGACCGAGCGATTGCTAATTTTCAACCCTCGATATTGACGATACCGAAAAACACTGGTAATAACCTCTATATGCATATCTAACGGCCACTCATGTATTATTCTCTATATAGCACACTTCTGATGTCACTACAGTTACTATAGTAGCTACAGGTTTGCGACGGTCTCGACTATGATATTGACATCATTCCTCAGTTTTCGTACATCACTTAAATAATTAAATATGAATTAAAAGTCACAGAGGTACCTGGATTTATGAACAAATGTTTGATTTAATAGGGTGAAAAACCTGAAATTGTCTTGTTACAAATCAAGGTCTTGGGACTGAACCTAAATCAAAATAACTCAAAATTGAGTTCATTCAGTATTTTATAACAATCAGTCTCTTAATAAAGACTTGAAGATGGAAAGCATGTATTCTCAAGATGAAATTACATTTATGGTTTATTTTACAAGATAATCCTTCTCTGTTACTCATTTTGCAAATATCACGTCAACACCGTAACACCGGTCAGAAATCACAGCCTATGATGTTGTCACGGGGATTCTATAATACCCGTAACTGAATAAAACACGATTATCAAAATATCTCTCCTAACTGTAGATCTATTAGATCTCTCTGTAACAGGCAGTTCAAAACCGCTTTGACTCGTCTCTAGGTATGATCAGAGATACGATCTTATAAAAAGTATATATTATTATAGCACGTTTAGTTCACTAGAAAACACAACAAAAACACAATACACTTTGGAATCTGTATTAACCTACGCTGACAAATGTACAGCCGTAGTAGTTAATTAATAACAACAATAATAACAACCCAGAACTGATCACTTAATTAGTTAATCTCTAGGAGTCTAGTTTACACAATATGCGACTCACTTCACCGTGACACAACACCCACACGTGTGATAATTGAGAAACGCTTCTAGGAGAAGTTAATTAATAAAGGAATTACCACTCTATTCCTAACTGGTTAATTTTTAATTAACCCTTACTACTCGTTCAGTAACGTGTGATAATTGAGAAACGCTGCCAGGAGAACTTAATTAATAAAGGAATTACCACTCTATTCCTAACTGGTTAATTTTTAATTAACCCTTAACTACTCATTCAGTAACCTTGTAACACAGAATTAATACTGGTACCTATCACAATAAAGACAATAACCTACAGTTTACCTAGGTCTTCTAGGATGACTGGCTAAGCTTTATATTACCAAATACTCGTATAATGTTAGAACAAAAAGTCTACGATTTACTTCGTCAGATGACCGAAGACACTGTCTAAAGAATATTGGTATAATACAGTATTAAAATATTTAAAGTCACATCAATCACATCAAGGTTATACAACAGAGCAGAAATAAAATATTTACCAAAGTCCAAACGGACTACGTTCCCTGGGAGCCGTCCTTTTTGCTTCCTTTCATAACTCTAAAACACTAGCTATTTATTATAAATCGAAATATCGCCTGGGGGTAAATCGCGGCACCGAATCTTATCATCTGATATTCCACCTCTCCCAGAGTCGGTATATTTCTCTCTGATTGTCAGTCTGGCTGTCGCCAACCGCGAGCAATCTCCTGGCCATAAACAGCACTACCGGAGATATTACGTAACTACTAGCGACATGGCCTCCACACCTACTCTGGGTGTGTATTAGGCGTACCGATCGAGGACCGTCGCGCAGAAGTATTACGTAACAAGTTGCCCACCTGGATAAGTGCAATTATGGAACTGCACACGGCCTTCTAAAACAATTAATATCGCCCCAGGCGAAAACAAATATTAAGAGCATGTACCGTCACAGATGTATAATGATAAACCAAGACATGTTATATGATTGCTTTTATGTAGAGGAAACCACAATGTTTTCAAATGATATTAACGAAAGGTGCCGTCAAGTTTAGTTTTCTACAAATGACCAGGCAAAAAATGGATGGATCACCGCGTATGTTTATTCTCTGTCAACACCGTAATGGGCATAATTAAAATCCTTTGTAAAGATCACTGCTTGAATTTGAAATACTGAACAGGATGACTCGGTTTTTTACCGGATGATTTCTTGTAATTAATAAATAAATGACCGAACAAACACAATTTGAAAGGTAACAAAAACGATATTTATTTACAAATGACAACTATTTACAACATTGGCATGTTATACATGATACACAAAATAGATGAATAATCAGGGCCGTAGCTAGGATTTTTTGTTGGAGGGGGGGGGGGGGGGGCAACTGAGTAGTTAATAGTCTAAAACTCCTTAAACAGTTAAGAAGAGAATTTCTTTAATGCTTTCCGGATTTTTTTCGGGGGGAGGGGGGCTGGGCAAACCCCCCCCCCCCCCCCCCCCCCCCCCCCCCCCCCCCCCGCGCTAGCTACAGCCCTGATATAAATAATAAAATTGTATGTTTATTTCCCAAAAATTGCTACTGACTTAAAGCCCGAACGTTCTCGGAAGTTAATCCGACTTTAAAACAAAATATAACCAAAGAATCGAAAAAATGGGAAGAAGCCAAAGTGTTCTGAAACACTTTCTTTTAAAGTAGTCTGGGTCCCACGCAGAAAAAAAACTGCATATTTTATGAAACTTTCAGGGATTGAAGGTAACATATATGGCTTCAATCTCAGAAGGGGTGCCCACTCATCCGGGCACTATTTTCAAGATGGCCGCCATTTTTCAAAATGGCCACCGTTTTTTGAGGTGCGAACACTAAAAAGAATAGAAATAACCGATTTCAATGATCTTAGTGTCGATTCATATGTTTTTGACAACTCTAAAACTGAATATTGAGTTTGTAATTTCGAAAATCCGACATGGTGACCCGTAGCGGCCATTATTTATGAAAAAATTAATAACCGATTTTCACAATCTTGGTGTCGATTTATATGTTTTTGACCATAGTAAGAAAGATTATCAGGTTTAAAATTTGGAAAATCGAATATTGTGATCAGTAACGGCCACTTTCCAAGATGGCCACTGTGTTCCATGAAAGTGAAATTGGGCTTAGTTGTCGGAGGTAATCTCTGGTGTCAACTTACATATTTACTCCGAACATTCACCTTGGCAGTGGCAAAGAAGAGTGCATTTGAGTTGAGCTTTTCTGCAGGAGCAAGCCCTCGAACATCCCTTCGTGAATCTGCACTTGACTAACTCTTGACAAGATTTGCATAGTTCATCTAAAGTGGACCACTTAGGCTCCCAGTGACTATCAGTTTTCTGCCCTCCCCTCGCGCGACTGCCCCCAAACATGGCGACTTTGAAACGCTGCACGTAGGGTATGCTGTCGTAATGCTTCCTTCCTTGGAGGCAGACTTTCGAGTCGTTTGTTCCCAATGGTGAACTGTTCTTTTCGGATCATGTTGACCTCTGTTTGTTCAGTGCTAGATGAGTACATCAAGCATGTGGAGCGCTCTAAGTTCCTAAATACATCATCAGGTAACGAACGTAACACAGTAGATATACTGGTGAATTCCGACGTAACTGCTGGGAAAGCCTTCCACGTTTGCCAGGCTGATTTCTTCCCTCTGCCAACAAAGGCAGACACAGTGTCACACCCACTATACGCGTGGAAGCCAGGAAGAGCTGAGCACATTTCGGTACCAATTTCACCAGCAATTCTATGTACAGGAATATTTCTATAGTTCTTGCCTGTTCCGAATAACAACCACAGTTCTCGTAGTCCTATAGCATATAACTTGTTGAAGCTAGCTAAAGCAAGGACTAACACATCTGTATCTACTGTCCGAATGCCTATCTTGGTTATTCCGTCTGTTACCATATCTGTTAGATGTACGAATATCCTGGTACCGCCTCTTCATGCTTTACGGTGGGTAGAAGGGTTGATGCAGATGCTGACTGGTGTACACTGTTGTGGATATTGGATAAAACTGCCATCGTACTACTCATCCTTTCAATGGTCAAGAATGAAAGTAAGTCAAATAACTGTTTGTTGTCTGAATTTCTTAGGAAATCCTTCCAACGTCTGGGCAGTGCACCTGATAACCGGACAACCATCTTCACCCCTGTACCCCGTTTCTGTAGCGTCTGCTCTTTCAAGCTATCTTTTACGTATGCATCCCAAACAACATCAAGACGAGTAGCATTAACTGTTGTGACTTGTTTGGTGAGATGAGGAGCAAACGTGTTCGATTAGTACTGGTCAAATGCTTTCAGTTCTTTTCCGGGTTGCAAGATGCTAACGAGTGCAGCTACGTCAATGATGAAACCATCACATGTGACACGGTTGCTTGCTGTGTTGTCAGCATTGTCTGGCACAGTTTCCAACAGTCCGAACAGGTCAGCTTTCTGCCCGAGATGGAGATCACCATCTGCAGACAAGGCATCAGGAAATGGTTGATTTGCACACTGAAAGAATGTATCTAGATCTAGCTGACGGTTCTGGCTGATAATGAACAATCTGGAGAACACTCTACATCCAATTTAAGGATACGGACATGTCCATTGGCCTTTGTGCGACACGTCTTCTTACTTGCAAATAGTGGTAGATTTGTCCGAGTAATTGCTGCATCCAGTGGCTCTGATCTCCGAACAAATCTTTCTTCTCGAAACTTGTTGTAACATTCCATTCCAGTTGATTCTGCTCCGTTCATCTTTTCCACAATGTCAGCTTGAACGATGACCTTTGAGTCTAAGACGAATAGCTCTGAACTGTCATCACTGAATGGGTTACCAAACTCGTTGAATGAATCCCGCACAGACTGAACTTTCTTCAAGAACTTCGTTTGAAAGGATCGATACTGCTCATGGTGTTTCGGATTTACAGGAGCAGAGTTCTTGTTGAGACCAACCTCGAATTCGTTGATAAGTTCACTCAGTAATGGACCAACTATATTCCATCTACGTAATGCATCATTGTCTTCAGTAAGTCCGATAGCACCTCCATCACCTTTGACAACAGCGTTGTTTTGCTCATGGGCCTATGAGTTTTACAGATAGCAGTCTCCGTTGAGAAATCTTCGGTAGATGGCAGGTGCAGTAGTTTCGAGTTCGACAAGGTCTTTCACATGTACCGAAAGCCAACGCGAGTAGTTTGGGTGGTCCATTACGAAAAACCATGGTAGCATCTTCTTCAGTGAAGTGAGGTACAAACCAAAGTTGCATTGACGAATCGAGCGGACAAATGTGAAGAGAAGCTTCAAGAGCTGAAGTGATATGAGCCAATACTTGAACAGTGGATGCTGTTTAGCTTCTTCCGAACACCAATCTTCAAATGCAACTTGCTCGCCATTTTCTTCGAACAAAAACAACATAGGTTGACACCAGAATCATTCAATCTTAATAGTTATTCAAGTTCAAAAAAAATGACAGCCATCTTGGAAAGTGGCCGTTACTGATCACAATATTCGATTTTCCAAAGTTTAAACCTCATAATCTGTCTTACTATAAATCGACACCAAGATTGTGAAAATTGGTTAATTATTATTTTGTTTTTTTAAATAATGGCCGCCATCTTGGAAAATGACCACTACGGGTCGCCATATTGGATTTCCGAAATTCAGTTCGAATTTCAGTTTTAGAGTTGTCAAAAACATATGAATCGACACTAAGATCATTGAAATCGGTTATTTCTATCATTTTTAGTGTTCGGACCTGGAAAAACGTTGGCCATTTTGAAAAATGGCGGCCATCTTAAAAATAGTGCCCGGATGAGTGGGCACCCCTTCTGAGATTGAAACCATATATGTTACCTTCAATCCCTGAAAGTTTCATAAAATCTTCATAATATGCAGTTTTCTTAAGAAAATTGGTATCTGGGAGCTGGACTAAAGGGGCATTCCCGAGTTTGCTGCATTGTAAGATGTTTCCGACTAATAAAATATTTCTACCATTAAACTTACATATTAAATATATTTTCTTGTTTAGAATATCAGACTGTATATTCAATGTGTTTCTGGTCGTCTTAATTTTTGTAAGAAGCCCAAATTGGATTTTGTCTTTAAATAATTTCGTACGTACGAAAAGAATATTTTAGGAAATAAAATGAAATTTAACCTAATACAAATATTAGAACGATCAGAAACACATTTAATATACAGCCACTAATATTTTATGCAGAAAAATGTATTTGATATGTAATTACAATCGTTAAAAAGTCTCTGTTAGTCGATAGCATCTTAAAAATAGCAGCAAACTCAGGAATGTTCCTTTAATAGATCGTGTAGGGGTGCCCACCAATGGGACCCGGCGGAGCCGACCGTCGGGACCCTAACGTTATGCATATCAAGTAGGGCTATGACGTACACAGCTAAGTTGGAGACCACTAACATATATGTAATACATTGTTGCTTGATAGGCTTCCCGCAAACATCTGAGCTATAAATACCCTTTGTTATTATTATTACAAATAGGTGATTAATTTCAAGCTACCCTATCACAATACATTCACCTGACCCCAGAGATAAGACATGACAATAAAAAAATCATATGTTAAAAACATTATTTTCTTTTACAAAGGTATTACTATGCAAAGTGACAACTTCTGGGAGAATGGCATATATACATACCTATTCAATCTTACTATATTGATGAAGACAATATGAAACCGTGTGATAAATTTATGGACCGGAACTTTTAAATGGGGAATTCCCTTTTTATTTTTACTGCAGTTAGCGCCTTTTATTTACCGACATCATATATGATTTACAAATGACGTCACATCGTATTTGAAACATTACACAAGGCTGCCGCAGAGTATGATTCTTAAATTTAACAATTTGGACAAATACAAAAGATTGGTTATGCAAAATTAAGACTAGCGACGTAAGAACAAAACTATCATTCTCACAATTTCCATTGGCCTGGCACCGATAGCAGGAACTCACAATACACAATATATTTAAAGCTGCTATTTCTCATCACCAACACATATACCAATGTTACCCCCCAACGCCATCCACCTGTACACCAACTGTACATAACGACGTCATTATTCAAGGGATGTAAAGTGACGTCATTCGGAAATGTTTGTTTGTTTACGAATGCACCGACAGTATAACGTCATTATTATGAAGATGAACATCTGCAAAATTCATGAAATGTTACATAAAAAAATATGCAGTAATAAATATGTTTTGAACTTGTGTACTGGCATTATGTGTGTACTACCGGTAATGCCGTGTTCGGAGGTGTTCGGAAATTGATAAAACCACGTGATAATGACATTGTTGGACCGTCATCTGTTGCTATGAGATACCATTGTAATTTCGTTCATTGTATGCATTGTTGTTAATAAACGCCCAGATACCGGAAGGTTCCCATTACAAATAGAAGAAAAACGATTAAGAACAAAAACAGCAGGTAACAGTGAAACCATTTATATAAACGTACTGACACAAATCTTTCCAAACACAAACATAACTGCGAACTGAGAAACCATAGGGAAAGCATGTAGCAAATGTGTGGGTTTTCCGAATATCAATCATAATATAGCTAGGGACCGTGGACACTGTCTTTCTAAATAATATGACAACAATGATATCGATTTTTTGGTGTACTAATGAAATACATTTAAAAGAACTATTAAAAAACCCAAACCCAAATAAACCCGAAAACAGTTCTATTCTGGGGAAATAACTTTAGCAAAAATTGACAGAAAACATTATATATATATATATATATATATATAAAATAAAAAAATGGCAGTGAAAATTTGGGTTAAAATACTTTCATTAGACCGGCCTCGATTGCGTCGTGGTTAGGCCATCGGTCTACAGGCTGGTAGGTACTGGGTTCGGATCCCAGTCGAGGCATGGGATTTTTAATCCAGATACCGACTCAAACCCTGAGCTCAATGGGTAGGTGTAAACCACTTGCACCGACCAGTGATCCATAACTGGTTCAACAAAGGCCATGGTTTGTACTATCCTGCCTGTGGGAAGTGCAAATAAAAGATCCCTTGCTGTTAGTCGGAAAGAGTAGCCCATGAAGTGGCAACAGCGGGTTTTCTCTCTCAATATATATGTGGTCCTTAACTATATGTCCGACGCCATATAACCGTAAATAAAATGTGTTGAGTGTGTCGTTAAATAAAACATTTCTTTTTTGATCACTTCTTTGAGACTATAGTTCAAGGAGAGTGATTTGTATCTCCCATTAGCATGTGAATTTATATAGTATCAATATGATAATAGCTTAAATGGCTCCCCATTATTCAAGTTAAGGGAGCAGTTTAATTACTCACTTCAATTTTTTTTTTTCACATTGAAGGGGCCTGGAATTCTTTTGTTTTGTTAGTGGTGCCTGTCAAAATGACGTATATCAGTCAATTTGAGCCTGTCAAAAATTAAACTGTACCTGTCAGCCAAATGTTGAAATAATGTTACCATTGTCTTTTATTAATCATGCAAGTTATATTATACCCATCTATAGTCCTTTCCACAGAGAACGCCTTTTTTTCATACTATGGGATTTACTACAAGATATATATTTTTGATCCAATTGTTTTCTTTTCTTTTCTTCTTATGTCAAACCAAACTCAAATTATTTACAAAACCACATTTTTGTAAGAGGATGGGACAGACTATAAACATTACACCCATTGGCCAAAATGAGCGATATGTAAAAAGAAAAAAAGAAAGAAAGTCTATTTGGATGGGTATTCAGCTTACTGGGGTTTGGATTGAGATAAAAGTTTGTGTTGTATTTTTGTTCATTATTAAGTATAGAAAAAGAAATTAAATTGCACTGGTAGGTAGATTGACTGGAGAGATAGTATTTATTTATAATAATTAGATTGTGCATATGAATTTGGTCAACAAAAATGTCACATTTTAGCTGGGGTGCTGGTAATTATTTTGGGTTATTTGTAGTAGCCGTTGGGCATCATTAGACTAACTATGTACTAGTCCAATGATAAACACTAGCCACGGGCTACCGTATTTTGGGTCTAAATAAAACATTTTACTATACATGTATATTAATAATATATTTCAGTTGTGTGTCTCATACAGACTGTAAACCAAACAACATTTACTTATTATTTTACAGTTGTGGTTTAATGTAACCTTCTGTCTTTGTCCCTTCACAATTAAGAGTCATTCTTAATAATTAAAATGTGACATTAATTATATTTTATTGTTTAGGTTATCCATTTCCGTACATCCGAAGTGTTTCTGGTCATCCTGATGTTTTTAATACAACAAAATCAGGGCTCGAATTTAACCACAGCACCAACGGCAATTGCTGCTGTCATGTGGTATAAATTGCCGTAAGTCAGAGGTGTCACAGATGGCATCCTTGTTCCGCGTGATAAAAGTTAATGCCATTTCAGTAAAGCTCCCCAATGATGGCAAAATGTAGACACTAAAATGGATAGCCCTACACAATTCTGTACATTTGAAAAAGACTTCATATAGCAAAATACCCTTTCAGTCATGTTTATGGGCCATTCCATGGTATTTGGTCCATAGGTGTGGAAATTTCAAAATGATCTGTTAAACTAAGTTTTTATTATAGCTTAAAGTTAACACCCTTAAGCACATATAAATATACTTTTTAGTGTTTTCCCTAGCTTGTTTTAGCATGGTGCAGCACCATGCCTCAATAGTCTAGCACTATCTTGCCTCAATCAGCGCCATGCTGCCCTGAGATTAAACAAGCCTTTTCCACCAATGAATTCTAAAACTGCCTTTTATAAAACACCCAAAAAGGTATTATTAATTAATAAAATATGCCTTTTATATCTTTTGCCATTCATTTATTAAAGCAAGCACATAAATTACATTAATGTTTATTTTAATTTTAAAAAATTGTATTTTTAATGAAAAACAAGAGCCCCAAAAATTGTGAAAATGCCCCTAAAGTGTTTGGTCTACCATGCCCTGCCTAATTTCTAGGGAAATCACTACTTTTATTGCCAATTTACTTTTGTTTTATGGGTTTTAATGACTGTTTTATTTGAGAAAAAAAAATCATTTTGTAAGCCAGGACGTGACATACTGTTATGTCAAATTTAAAAATTAGGCATCAGTACATCATATCTAAAATACTACTTTCCCTTCATTCATATCATAATTAGTATATTAAATTATATTTCAAAATATATGTCACGTCCTGGCTGATTTGACATATAAAAGTCAGTTTTATTTAAAAACTAATTTTCAGAAATAAAAATCCTTTTTATGAAGCGTGGTTAACTCCCAGTCAAACTGCATGCTACTTGTAGTACAATAGTATAATATACAAACAACCAGGAAAACGATATTAGATATGAAATGGCCGTTTTATTAAAACAACATAAAATGATAACAACGTAATACATACATGTCATAAGTACCTGACAATTACAGGTGGTATTACATAAACATTGTACATAGCATATTAATAAAGAAAACAACTATTGTAGGTGGGGGGAAATCCGCCACAGCCATACATATTTAACATGGTGTTTCTAATACTAAATGGACATGGTTATTGAACTCAAACTCGAATCCATTTATGACTTAATCTGTTCTCAGCATTTTATTTCGAATCTCAGACAGGTGTATTTTTACAATGTACTCCTACTGATAAAGGAAAGATGACGAGTCAGCTATTTAAGGAGGTCTGAAATGGGGAAGGGGTGGGAATTAAAAACCCGACAAAGCTTTTTTACCTTGTCTCAGAGCTTCCTGACAAAAGTGACACTTATCGGACAACTGACCAATCAGCGACACTTCATCCCCTATCATTATCAGTTCCACCAATCAGCGAACTTCATATGCTGTTAGTAGTTCCAGTTAAACAAAGACTGGGGCACAAGGCCCCAGCGTGTCATAACCCGTCTCATAAATATAATTAAAAACACGTGTTTAATTGACAATTTATGAAGCGCGGTTAACTCCCAGTCAAACACTTTAACTGCATGCTACTTGTAATACAATAGTATAATATACAAACAACCAGGAAAACAATATTAGATATGAAATGGCTGTTTTATTAAAGGGACATTCCTGAGTTTGTTGTAATTTTTAAGATGTTATCGACTAACAGAGACTTTTTAACGATTGTAATTACATATCAAATATATTTTTCTGCATAAAATATTAGTGGCTGTATATTAAACGTGTTTCTGATCGTTCTAATATTTGTACTAGGTTAAATTTCATCTTATTTCCTAAAATATTTTTTTTACGTACTTACGAAATTATTTTAACACAAAATCCAGTTTGGGCTTCTTACAAATATTAAGACGACCAGAAACACATTGAATATACAGACACTGATATTCTAAGCAAGAAAATATATTTAATATGTAACTTTAATCGCAGAAATATTTTATTAGTCGGAAACATCTTACAATGGAGCAAATTCAAGGAATGTCCCTTTAAAAACAACATAAAATGATAAGAACGTAATACATACATGTCATAAGCACCTGACAATTACAGGTGGTATTACATAAACATTGTACATAGCATATTAATAAAGAAACCAACTATTGTAGGTGGGGGAAAATCCGCCACATTGCTAGGAAAGCTGCTGCTAGCCAGCGGCAGCTAATCCTAGCAACCCCCACCCACAGCAGTTTGACCATCAATAATGAGTAAAATAATATCTAATGATAAACCACATAAACAGTTGTAAAAACAATCTAGTTGCCCTCTTATCCAAGGTAATTTTAATGTCCATTTGGATTCATATTTTGACAACAACTAATTTGACATCCACAGATAACTGACAGTTGAATACAGCAACACTGGGTATCTACTGCTACACATTTACAATAACTAAAATATTTAAGAATGATGGTATTTAGTATCTTTTCGGGAATACCCTGCATTCAATGTATACCTTCTGGCCCATTAATTATGCAGCAGTTAAAACTGGACACATGCTAGGTTACCCTGTAAACTACGAGATTGCCATGCAAGCGATGCAGTCTACGGTACACTCCAAGAATGCCATGCATTCGACGAAGCTGACATGTACTGTCCATAGTCTATATCTATATATAAACCAACATTTCTCCAGTGAAGGATGTAATTGATAAAGATACATGTGGAAGATAAACTTGGGTTGGGGGAATTCAAATCAATTGTGTGGTTGAGATTTTTGCTATTGTCAGCCATCAACAGTTCATATTAATATACATTGTTGATAGTTTGGCCCATCAGATAATGATGAATAGAAAGAAGAAACTGTCCAAAAACTGTAATTTCTTTATCGACTGGGGTTCATATTTTGAATTCCAATTAAATCAGATGATCATAAAAATACCAACAAAAGGCAAAATATAATAATATATTAATTCTAAAATATATGGTAAATTGCAAACAAGAATTCTACAGAATTAAATGTCTGGCCTACCATAAACATATTCAGTGTCATCGATAATGCATCTGTAGATATCTATCTCAATGCATGTTAAAAATGTTTTTAAAACATTAAAAAAAAATAAACTTCAAAAAATTAAATTAAAATTTTAAAAAAATAAAGTCGAAGAACAAATTTTGATGTGCAATGAGGTGAACATTCATAGACGACTATAAATGAAGCTTTACTGATTCAGGGCATGTGATTTATGAGACATGTAGCTACATTTGTACAATCAATGTTGAGCTAAATGCAAATGTTGATGATGTAGCCAACGAAAACGTTATACCTATACTTAATTTTTTTTTAGTTTGTACATTTGCAAGTGCCGACAACACTGCAGTAAATAGCGGCAGAGAAGAGCTGAAGAAGGTGTTGAAGAACTACAAGTGGGAAGATATCTTCAACATGGATGAAACCGGACTGTTTTTTAAACTGGGCCCAAATTACAGCTTAGCATCAAAGCTAGTGAAAGGGGTTAAACGGTCAAGGGAGAGAATAACAGTTGCATTGTGTGCAAATGCTACCGGGGAAATAAAAATTAAGCCACGATTCAGTAGTCCGGAAATTCGTTTATCCGGTCAATTTGTGGAGAAAACCATTCTGTCCGGATTAACGAGGTTCGACTGTACATGTGTTGTAAAGGTAAGACAAAAATCACCAGACTTGGCAACATCAGGATAAACAATGTTTTTGACAGTATGGTCACTGGTTATGAAAGTATATTATATGAATATTGTATGACAATGTTTTGGGGATTTTTAAAAACGAGTTCAATTTATTAGGATTTTATGCACTTATTTTGATGATAAAAACACTTAAAACAAGTAAATATCATTGATTAATTAAAATAACAGTGTTTCATTAGTAGTATTTGATATACATATCATTTATTAGTTGTATAAGTGAACTGGACAAAAAGTAACGTCCTGGCTCATAGTGAAATTTTAAAAAGTAAATGTTACATCACAAAGAATTTTTTGTTGTTTTAATTTGCTATACGTCATTTAGAAATAGACTGGATATTGCGTTAAACAGTGTATTTCAACAAGCAAACATTCTATCAGGAGAGCAGAGTTTTGGAATTTACTGCAGTGTTAAAACAGTGATGTCCATTTACTTTTCACTTTATAAGTCATTATTTTTTTTAAACAAAAACAACATTAGGCCTGACATGCTTATACTACTATATGTAACGAGTCTATAAATGATAAAACTGCATTTCCATTTAAAAAGGATTTTCAGTGAAGGAGATCATAAGAGTCAGAATGTTATTACCATGGAATGGCCCTTTTATATTTTGTAAAACACATGCCTCTGAGAAGTATAGGTTATGGAGACGAGCTCTAGTTTATTATTTAAAGGAATGTCCCCATTTCAACATCACAGACCCTTGTTCCATTCTGTTGTAACTTTATTCAAATGTTTTACAGATTTGTAGATTAACCAACCTTTGTGTCCACTTTAAGAGGTTGAAACTAGTATCTGCGACTTTTAACTGTTACACTTGTTTTGTGTTTGAACATTTATAGTCTGCCTCTGGATCACAAGGAAATGTTGAACATGCATGATCCCAAAGAACTGCTGCGTCCTATGTACAAGATATACGTAAAATCCACGGTCATCTGCAAAATTAAGGTGGGTACGCTCAAAGGAGCAATTTATGTTTTGTTTAAAAACTAAAGGAACAGACATAGTCCAGTCATAATTAAAGCACTAACTTCATGCTCGGTTGGTCTGGGATCGATCCCTGTCTGTGGGTCAATTGTGCTATTTCTCGTTCCAACCAGTGCACCCCAACTGGCATATCAAAGAAAGAAATGTTTTATTTAACGACGCACTCAACACATTTTATTTACGGTTATATGGCATCAGACATATGGTTAAGGACCACACAGATTTTGAGAGGAAACCCGCTGTTGCCACTACATGGGCTACTCTTTCCGATTAGCAGCAAATGTTTTACAGATTTGTAGATTATATCAACCAAACTTTGTGTCCACTTTAAGAGGTTGAAACTAGTATCTGCGACTTTTAACTGTTACACTTGTTTGTGTTTGAACATTTATAGTCTGCCTCTGCATCACAAGAAAATATTGACCATGCATGATCCCAAAGAACTGCTGCGTCCTATGTACAACATTTACGTAAAATTGACGGTCATCTGCAAAATTAAGGTGGGTATGCTCAAAGAAAGAAAAAGAAAGAAAGAAATGTTTTATTTAATAACGCACTCAACACATATTGTTTACGGTTATATGGCGTCAGACATATGGTTAAGGACCACACAGATTTTGAGAGGAAACATGCTGTCGCCACTACATGGGTTACTCTTTCCGTTTGGCAGCAAGGGATCTTTTATTTGCGCTTCCTACAGGCAGGATAGCACAAACCATGGCCTTTGTTGAACCAGTTATGGATCACTGGTCGGTGCAAGTGGTTTACACCTACCCACTGAGCCTTGCAGAGAACTCACTCAGGATGTGGAGTCGGTATCTGGATTAAAAATCCTGTGCCTTGACTGGGATCTGAACCCAGTACCTACCAGCCTGTAGACCAATGGCCTAACCACGACACCACCGAGGCCGGTCTCAGGGGAATATGAATTTGTTTGAGGCCAGGTGAAGTATTCCTAAAAGAGAAAACCTCATGTTTTTATTGTACTGTACTGTACGGTTTCCAATTGTAGAATGTACAAACATTTGAGGAATGGTCATCCAGTTTTTCATCTGCCACATTTCCTAGGAAAGACAAAAACGTCTGATTTGAAAACTGCTTACATACATGTATTCCATGATTACTTTAGTGTTTTTCTACCGGTTGTTTGAATACTGTAACAGGTCATGATAATACTGACACATTTTAATGGTTTTTATTCCAGGGATTTTCAGAACTAATATATAAGACTGGAAAATCACCTGGGTATAATTTTGATTAGTACTTTAGTGCCAATGAGAACCCGTTCTATTGGCAATCTTCATTTGAAGTTGGGCGATTTAATATGGATTTCAATGGCAGATTACACTGTGTAGTGAGACCTAAGTTAGTCTGTTTCAAAGATTGCCTACAATTGTATTTGATCTTGTGCATCACAGCCATTTTTAGTCTTGATTAAAGCTATTTTCTGTTGTTTTATTGTTTATATGTGTAAAAATGTCAGATCATATGTGTAAAACATTGGGAAATATGAATTAGTAGCAAACGTCGGAAAATATGAATTAGTAGCGAGGAAGATAGATAATTGTGTTAATGAACACTACCACTTCCATTGTTTTTATAAGCAGTGACAGAGCCGGTTTATTCTAGTAGCACACGTAGCACGTGCTACAGGCACCGCGCTTCGGTGAGTCTCGCGGTGGTGTGTACATTTATGTTCCCCAGGTAATTTCTCCCCTCTCCCCAAGGGTGTTGCAAAATATATATCCTAGGAAGGTGGCACCGCTGTTATTTGTGCTTCAGGCTCCGCGGATCCGTAAACCGGTCCTGAGCAGTGATATTCCCAACAAAATGAAAGGTTTCTAATATGTTATATTAGGAATTCCAGAATAAACAAATAACTAAGTAAAAAATAATCAGTTATGATCCAATTAAGTCTACAAGTGAGGACAAAATATCGGACAACAGTCAGTGGACACAAAAGACTAAATAACCATTCTGATCACATGAAAATGTATTTTTTTAAAAAGAAAAACAATTGTTCGAGCAAGGGTTGTTTCGACCATCAAAACCCTTACCCTGCACTCATGACTGGGAATCCAAATTTTACAGTTGTGACCCTTGAACTAAGGAGATACGGGGGAGGGGTATCCAAACCTAGGCGAGTTGAACACTAGCCTGACTAAAGAGAATACTGATAACAATCTATTATTACAGGATCACCAGAGCCTGGGTGGGTTGAACACTAGCCTGACTAAAGAGAATACTGATAACAATCTATTATTACAGGATCACCAGACCCTGGGTGGATGGAACACTAGCCTGACTGAAGAGAATACTGATAACAATCTATTATTATTACTGGATCACCAGAGCCTGGGTGGGTTGAACACTAGCCTGACTAAAGAGAATACTGATAACAATCTATTATTACAGGATCATCAGAGCCTGGATGGGTGGAACACTAGCCTGGGTGGGTGGAACAATAGCCTGACTGAAGAGAATACTGATAACTATCTATTATTACAGGATCACCAGAGCCTGGATGGGTGGAACACTAGCCTGGGTGGGTGGAACAATAGCCTGACTGAAGAGAATACTGATAACTATCTATTATTACAGGATCACCAGAGCCTGGATGGGTGGAACACTATGGAACACTAGCCCGACTGAAGAGAATACTGATAACAATCTATTATTATTACAGGATCACCAGAGCCTGGGTGGGTTGAACACTAGCCTACTGAAGAGAATACTGATAACAATCTATTATTATTACAGGATCACCAGAGCCTGGGTGGGTTGAACACTAGCCTGACTGAAGAGAATACTGATAACAATCTATTATTATTACAGGATCACCAGAGCCTGGGTGGGTTGAACACTAGCCTATCTGAAGAGAATACTGATAACAATCTATTATTATTACAGGATCACCAGAGCCTGGGTGGGTTGAACACTAGCCTGACTGAAGAGAATACTGATAACAATCTATTATTACAGGATCACCAGAGCATGGATGGGTGGAACACTAGCCTGGGTGGGTGGAACACTAGCCTGACTGAAGAGAATACTGATAACTATCTATTATTACAGGATCACCAGAGCCTGGATGGGTGGAACACTAGCCTGGGTGGGTGGAACACTAGCCCGACTGAAGAGAATACTGATAACAATCTATTATTATTACAGGATCACCAGAGCCTGGGTGGGTTGAACACTAGCCTGACTGAAGAGAATACTGATAACAATCTATTATTATTACAGGATCACCAGAGCCTGGATGGGTTGAACACTAGCCCGACTGAAGAGAATACTGATAACAATCTATTATTACAGGATCACCACACCCTGGGTGGATGGAACACTAGCCCGACTGAAGAGAATACTGATAACAATCTATTATTACAGGATCACCAGAGTGTGGGTGGGTTGAACACTAGCCTGACTGAAGAGAATACTGATAACAATCTATTATTATTACAGGATCACCAGAGTGTGGGTGGGTTGAACACTAGCCTATCTGAAGAGAATACTAATAACAATCTATTATTATAACAGGATCACCAGAGCCTGGGTGGGTTGAACACTAGCCCGACTGAAGAGAATACTGATAACAATCTATTATTATTACAGGATCACCAGAGCCTGGGTGGGTTGAACACTAGCCCGACTGAAGAGAATACTGATAACAATCTATTATTACAGGATCACCACACCCTGGGTGGATGGAACACTAGCCTGACTGAAGAGAATACTGATAACAATCTATTATTATTACTGGATCACCAGAGCCTGGGTGGGTTGAACACTAACCTGTCTGAAGAGAATACTGATAACAATCTATTATTATTACTGGATCACCAGAGCCTGGGTGGGTTGAACATTAGCCTATCTGAAGAGAATACTGATAACAATCTATTATTATTACAGGATCACCAGAGCCTGGGTGGGTTGAACACTAGCCTATCTGAAGAGAATACTGATAACAATCTATTATTACAGGATCACCAGAGCCTGGATGGGTGGAACACTAGCCTGGGTGGGTTGAACACTAGCCTGACTAAAGAGAATACTGATAACAATCTATTATTACAGGATCACCAGAGCCTGGATGGGTGGAACACTAGCCTGGGTGGGTGGAACACTAGCCTGACTGAAGAGAATACTGATGACAATCTATTATTATTACAGGATCACCAGAGCCTGGGTGGGTTGAACATTAGCCTATCTGAAGAGAATACTGATAACAATCTATTATTATTACAGGATCACCAGAGCCTGGGTGGGTTGAACACTAGCCTATCTGAAGAGAATACTGATAACAATCTATTATTATTACATGGATCACCAGAGCCTGGATGGGTTGAACACTAGCCTGACTGAAGAGAATACTGATAACAATCTATTATTACAGGATCACCAGAGCCTGGATGGGTGGAAAACTAGCCTGACTGAAGAGAATACTGATAACAATCTATTATTATTACAGGATCACCAGAGCCTGGGTGGGTTGAACACTAGCCTATCTGAAGAGAATACTGATAACAATCTATTATTACAGGATCACCAGAGCCTGGATGGGTGGAACACTAGCCTGACTGAAGAGAATACTGATAACAATCTATTATTACAGGATCACCAGAGCCTGGATGGGTGGAACACTAGCCTGGGTGGGTGGAACACTAGCCTGACTGAAGAGAATACTGATAACTATCTATTATTACAGGATCACCAGAGCCTGGATGGGTGGAACACTAGCCTGGGTGGGTGGAACACTAGCCCGACTGAAGAGAATACTGATAACAATCTATTATTATTACAGGATCACCAGAGCCTGGGTGGGTTGAACACTAGCCTATCTGAAGAGAATACTGATAACAATCTATTATTATTACAGGATCACCAGAGCCTGGATGGGTTGAACACTAGCCCGACTGAAGAGAATACTGATAACAATCTATTATTACAGGATCACCACACCCTGGGTGGATGGAACACTAGCCCGACTGAAGAGAATACTGATAACAATCTATTATTACAGGATCACCACACCCTGGGTGGATGGAACACTAGCCTGACTGAAGAGAATACTGATAACAATCTATTATTATTACAGGATCACCAGAGTCTGGGTGGGTTGAACACTAGCCTATCTGAAGAGAATACTGATAACAATCTATTATTATTACAGGATCACCAGAGCCTGGGTGGGTTGAACACTAGCCTATCTGAAGAGAATACTAATAACAATCTATTATTATTACAGGATCACCAGAGCCTGGGTGGGTTGAACACTAGCCCGACTGAAGAGAATACTGATAACAATCTATTATTATTACAGGATCACCAGAGCCTGGGTGGGTTGAACACTAGCCCGACTGAAGAGAATACTGATAACAATCTATTATTACAGGATCACCACACCCTGGGTGGATGGAACACTAGCCTGACTGAAGAGAATACTGATAACAATCTATTATTATTACTGGATCACCAGAGCCTGGGTGGGTTGAACACTAACCTGTCTGAAGAGAATACTGATAACAATCTATTATTATTACTGGATCACCAGAGCCTGGGTGGGTTGAACATTAGCCTATCTGAAGAGAATACTGATAACAATCTATTATTATTACAAGATCACCAAAGCCTGGGTGGGTTGAACACTAGCCTATCTGAAGAGAATACTGATAACAATCTATTATTACAGGATCACCAGAGCCTGGATGGGTGGAACACTAGCCTGGGTGGGTGGAACACTAGCCTGACTGAAGAGAATACTGATGACAATCTATTATTATTACAGGATCACCAGAGCCTGGGTGGGTTGAACATTAGCCTATCTGAAGAGAATACTGATAACAATCTATTATTATAACAGGATCACCAGAGCCTGGGTGGGTTGAACATTAGCCTATCTGAAGAGAATACTGATAACAATCTATTATTATTACAGGATCACCAGAGCCTGGATGGGTTGAACACTAGCCCGACTGAAGAGAATACTGATAACAATCTATTATTATTACTGGATCACCAGACCCTGGGTGGGTTGAACACTAGCCCGACTGAAGAGAATACTGATAACAATCTATTATTATTACTGGATCACCAGAGCCTGGGTGGGTTGAACACTAACCTGTCTGAAGAGAATACTGATGACAATCTATTATTATTACAGGATCACCAGACCCTGGGTGGATGGAACACTAGCCTATCTGGGTGTATACTACCAAATCAAATCCCATAGACGACAATAGTAACATATGTGGCTAAAACTCCTACCTGCAACGTATCAATCGACATAAGACGCCACGGATATAAATACTCCACCCCTCACCCTTAAAGTGAATCACAAAAAAGTGGGTGTCAAGCTGCTCATTTCTGAGATAACGGGTAGCGTCTATGACTACCCTAGTTCCGCACAAAATTTGAATACTTTTTTTTACAGGTACCCCATACATGTTCCAAGCACAAGGCTACTTGACACAGTGGTACTAGATGAAATAAAATTGCATACATTTTTAGCCCAGATGAAACTGATTTTTTTTACAACCAACACACTCACATTTATAACCAATCACAGGACTTGTGGTGTTCACTTCTCTATTAAAAGTTGGGTGCACCTCGAACTTTGACCCAGCCGGAAGTTATTTGGTTTAGTACTACCATCTGAAGAGAATACTGATAACAATCTATTATTATTACAGGATCACCAGAGCCTCTGTGGCTTGATCACAAGCGTTACAGAAGTTAAAACTGATAACAATGAGAGAGAGCAGGGAGAGTGTGCCTGACAAGATAAATCCTCAAGCTTCTAGAGAGAAATCATATCAGTCGGTTTTGCAGTAAGTATCCAACTGAATGTATTTGAAATAGTGTAGGATTGATAATACACAGGGGAGGGAAGGCTCCGTAATTATCATTTTATATCCAGGTTAAAAATGTAGGAAAAATGAGCTTGTTTGTTTTGTAATGTTTTGATTAATTAATCATCAGCTATTGGATGTCAAACATTTTGTAATTCTGGCACGTAGTCATCAGAGGAAACCCGCTACATTGTTCCTAATGTAGCAAGGGATCTTTTATATGCACTTCCCACTGACAGGATAGCATGTACCACATCCTTTGATATGTCAGTCATGTTGCACTGGCTGGAACGAGATGTGGCCCAATGGGCCCACCAATGGGGATCGATACCAGTGATCAAACAAGCGCTTTTCCACTGGATTATGTCCCGCCCAGAAAAATGAGAGTAGTCATTTGTTAACTTGTTTTGCTCTGCTATGACGTTCATCAGTGGAACGTTTCTCATACCTATTTATCCATAGGTCATCTAGCTATCCATCAACTTTTCCTTTTAAATCTCCTACAATTTTACTATGATCATCTTGGGCACTCTCCACAATTCAATGGAGAGATATTTTTGGAAAAAAAGAAATTTGATTTTTTATTAAATTTTTAGGTCACCTGAGCCAAAAGCTGAAGTTACCTTTCGTGATCTGTTGTTGTCCATAAACGTTTCACATTTTCGAAAACTCCCCCAAAACCATTTGACCAATTGTAACCAAATTTTGTAGGAAGCTTCCTAGAAAACAAATTGGCAGATTGGCAGTACCCTGTATTTCGACCACTGAAAAGATATCTCAAAATATTTAAAATGAGTCCTGTTTATGTTTATAATTATGACCCTACATGTATTTTTAATTTTCTTGAGACTGAAAATTAAAATAGGTTTCTTCTTATTTTAAATGCCAGGGCTGGTTATATTCATTAATCGAAGATTGAAGATTAACAAATCACTGTACATAGTATTCTACCAAATGTCATAAATTTGATTTAGTAAATGCATTTTTTTTTTGAGAGAGATTAAAAACTGTAACTTAATTTTTCAAGTCTGCTATCTCTAGAAGACTTCAACGACAAAAGAAGTTTGTGAACATGCTGAATAATGTAAGTAATCGGGGTGTTATTATTAAATTTATGTTTATCTTTTGAGAGAGATTAAAAACTATAACTTCATTTTTCAGGTCTGTTATCTCTAGAAGACTTCAACGACAAAAGAAGTTGGTGAACTTGCTCAATAATGTAAATAATCGGGGTGTTATTAAGTTTATGTTTATCTTGATCACCTCTGTAAACACTCTGTAAGTCATTATCAAAATTATATGTGGGTTTGGTTTTATTATTATTATTTATTTTGTTTTAGCTTATTACACATATACTTAACTCTGGGCCAATGTATAGACTTTTGAGTAATTCTTTGCAAGAGTTATATTATTTTAGCAAGTTTCGATCACAAGTCACTTCTAAACATTGATTGAGTAAAATTTTACATATGATATTTGACAATTTATATTTTAAAAAATGTAACAATTCGCGGTACATACCTTTGTGACATAAAATGTGGATGTTCTTCACTTTTTAAAATTTCAGGTGAGTGATAAATCACTCTCCTCATAACTTGACATAAGTGCCAGGCGAGTGATTTGCATTCCATAGAAAAAACTGAGAATACAGCTTGGACATATTGACAAAAATAAGTTTTGAATAGTGCACATTGAAAAATCACTGATAATAATATAATAATATCATGATATATTTTAAATACTAGGGCCAACTGGGCTTAAAGCAGCATCTAAGTGAAAGAAAGAAATGTTTTATTTAACGACACACTCAACACATTTTATTTACAGTTATATGGCATCAGATATATGGTCAAGGACCACACACAGATATTGAGAGAGGAAACCTGCTGTCGCCACTTCATGGGCTACTCTTTTCGATTAGCAGCAAGGGATCTGTTATATGCACCATCCCACAGACAGGGTAGTACATACCACGGCCTTTGATATACCAGTCGTGGTGCACTGGCTGGAACGAGAAATAGCCCAATAGCCCAATTGATCCCAGACCGACCGTGCATCGAGCGAGCGCTTTATCACTGGGCCACGTCCTGCCCCCTAACCAGTGACAGGTGCACAGTTGTCATGTTTTTAGGCAGGTGATAAAAAAAAAACCAAAACCCCCATACACTTCTTAATTAAATTAAGGAGCATTTGAGGGATCAAGGTCGATCGCGCATCACAGATATGAAGGACTGATTTTGGGTTACTACAAACCAGTAGGACCAGAAACATTCTGGATTTGTCATCAGTGGAACATTTCTCATACCTATTTATCCATAGATCATTGTGACGGTACAGGTTCTTAATTTCTTTTCGCCTGTGGTGATATTGTTTTAGAGGACCGTGTGCAGTTCCAAATGCACTTAGCCCAGATGGGCAACTTGTTACATGATACCTTTTCGCGACGGTCGTCGAGCTTTTCTATTACACACCTAGCGCAGGTGTGGAGGCCATGTGGCCAGTAGTTACGTAATAACTCCGCTAGTGCTGTTTATGACCAATGGCGACAGCCAGTCTGACGATCAGAGAAAAATATGCCGGCGTGGTGGCTGTGGAGAATCCACATTATATGTGAGGTACCGCCTTGTATCCCCAGGCGATATTCGCTGTCTCTGAGAGTTTTGAATAAATAGCTAGGGTTTTAGAGATATCGGGGAGAAACATACTGGAAGGCTTCCAGGTAACGTTAGTCCATTTGGACTTGGTAAATATCATTTCTGCTCTGTTGTATAACCTTGATGTGATTGATGTGACTTTAAATATTTTAATACTGTATTATACCAATATTATTTAGACGGTGCTGCCAGTCATCTGACGCAGTTATCTGTAGGCTCACTGTCCTAAATAATTATAAAAAGCTTAACCAGTCATCCTAGAGGACCTAGGTAAACTGTAGGTTATTGTCTTTATTGTGATAGGTACCCGTATTAATTCTGTGTTACAAGGTTACTGAACGAGTAGTAAGGGTTAATTAAAAATTAACCAGTTAGGAATAGAGTGGTAATTCCTTTATTAATTAAGTTCTCCTGGAAGCGTTTCTCAATTATCACACGTGTGGGTGTTGTGTCACGGTGAAGTGATTAGCATATTGTGTAAACTAGACACCTAGAGATTAACTAATTAAGTGATCAGTTCTGGGTTGTTATTATTTGTTGTTGTTAATTAACTACTGCGGCAGTACATTTGTCAGCGTAGGTTAATACAGATTCCAAAGTGTATTTTGTTTTTGTTGTGTTTTCTAGTGAACTAAACGTGCTATATTATATATACTTTATATGAGATCTTATCTCTGATGATACCTAGTGACGAGCCACACTAGGGTATAACTGCCTGTTACAGAGAGATCTAATAGATATACAGTTAGAAGAGATATTTGGACAATCGTGTTTCATTCAGTTACGGGTATTATAGGATCCCCGTGACAATATCTAGCTATCCATCAACTTTTCCTTTCAAATCTCCTACAATTTTACTATGATCATCTTGGGCACTCTCCACAATTCAATGGAGAGATATTTTTGGAAAAAATTATAATTTGATTTTGTATTAAATTTTTAGGTCACCTGAGCCAAAAGCTGAAGTGACCTTTCGTGATCTGTTGTTGTCCATAAACGTTTCACATTTTCGAAAACTCCCCCAAAACCATTTGACCAATTGTACCCAAATTTTGTAGGAAGCTTCCTAGAAAAAAATTATCAGATTGGCAGTACCCGGTATTTTGACCACTGAAAAGATATCTCAAAATATTTTAAATGAGTCCTGTTTATGTTTATAATTATGACCCTACATGTGTATTTTTAATTTTCTTGAGACTGAAAATGAAAATAGGTTTCTTCTTATTTTAAATGCCAGGGCTGGTTATATTCATTAATCGAAGATTGAAGATTAACAAATCACTGTACATAGTATTCTACCAAATGTCACAAATTTGATTTAGTAAATGCATTTTTTTTTAGAGAGATTAAAAACTGTAACTTCATTTTTCAGGTCTGCTATCTCTAGAAGACTTCAACGACAAAAGAAGTTTGTTATTATTAAGTTTATCTTTTGAGAGAGATTAAAAACTGTAACTTAATTTTTCAGGTCTGCTATCTCTAGAAAACTTCAACGACAAAAGAAGTTTGAGAACTTGCTCAATAATGTAAATAATCGGGGTATTATTAAGTTTATGTTTATATTATTGATTTAATCACGTCGGCTGTGGAAAGTGCTGTCAGGTCTATTCGAGACGGTTTGACAAAGGAGATAAAGGAGGAAGTTATCAATGAACTAGATATAGACCGATTGAAAAATGACTGTCATGATATTAAGTTGGAAAATGAAAAGTTAAATGAACATGTGGATTTGTTAATATTTTCAAACGTGGTAATATTTTTTAGCCGATATTCTAACATTACCTGATTGCTTCATTTTTCCTGACTATGTATGTATGACAGTGTCTGTAGTGTTATCGTGAAAATTCAATATTATTATACGGTTAACATAGACAGTGATGATAGGCAAAGAAAATACTGTTGAATATTTGTCTTAACATAACATATGACTAGATAGTGAAAGGAAACATTCCCCCCCCCCCCCCCACGAATGAACACAAAAAGTAATGTTGTTCATCGGCTGAAATGCATATGAAAGACAAATATTTTAAGTTTTACATAGTGCATTATTTGAAAAATATTACAACAAATATATTTGTAATGTATGAAATACACATGTATACTACTCAGTACTGTACATAAGTATTTGAGTTATATGCCCAGTTGTTTCGACTTATCCCATCATTGATATTTAGTTTGTTTTAACGGAGCTAATGCACCAATGGGTCTTAAGAGAAAAAACTTCTCTTTTTTTTACTTTTCTCTCTACTTTTCTTTTACAGACAAGACTATTCGGACTGCATTGCAAATGACATTAACAATGAAGGCACATTGAGAATTTTCAATGCCCGTTTCTTCTGGGAGGGGGACCTTTTTGGGTACCAGAGAATGTCTGGATAGATCCCTGACATATAGGCCTATAAGTAGTTGTATTATAGACTCATACTGTAAGTAATGACTTCAGGGCCCCCAACCCTGACATTATCAAATGGTTTCTGGGGTAATAATAAAAAAAAAATAAAAAAAAATAGAAGTTTATCTTGATCACCTCTGTAAACACTCTGTAAGTCATTATCAAAATTATATGTGGGTTTGGTTTTATTATTATTATTTATTTTGTTTTAGCTTATTACACATATACTTAACTCTGGGCCAATGTATAGACTTTTGAGTAATTCTTTGCAAGAGTTATATTATTTTAGCAAGTTTCAATCACAAGTCACTTCTGAACATTGATTGAGTAAACTTTTACATATGATATTTGACAATTTATATTTTTTAAAATGTAACAATTCGAGGTACATACCTTTGTGACATAAAATGTGGATGTTCTTCACTTTTTAAAATTTCAGGTGAGCGATAAATCACTCTCCTCATAACTTGACATAAGCGCCAGGCGAGTGATTTGCATTCCATAGAAAAAACTGAGAGTACAGCTTGGACATATTGACAAAAATAAGTTTTGAATAGTGCACATTGAAAAATCACTGATAATAATATAATAATATATTTTAAATACTAGAGCCAACTGGGCTTAAAGCAGCATCTATTCAGTAACCAGTGACAGAAAGAAAGAAAGAAATGTTTTATTTAACGACACACTCAACACATTTTATTTACGGTTATATGGCATCAGATATATGGTCAAGGACCACACACAGATGTTGAGAGAGGAAACCCACTGTCGCCACTTCATGGGCTACTCTTTTCGATTAGCAGCAAGGGATCTGTTATATATGCACCATCCCACAGACAGGTAGTACATACCACGGCCTTTGATATACCAGTCGTGGTGCACTGGCTGGAACGAGAAATAGCCCAATAGATCCCAGACCGACCGTGCATCGAGCGAGCGCTTTATCACCGGGCCACGTCCTGCCCCCTAACCAGTGACAGGTGTAGTCATCATGTTTTTAGGCAGGTGATAAAATTTCTTAAAAAAGCCCCCTACACTTCTTAATTAAATTAAGGAGCATTTGAGGGATCAAGGTCGATCGCGCACCACAGATATGAAGGACTGATTTTGGGTTACTACAAACCAGTAGGACCAGAAACATTCTGGATTTGCCAGAAATGATAATTAAGCAAAATGTTGTAAGTTAACTAAAAGGCTGTAATAGCCGAAAATATTATACTAGTGTTTAGCATCTTAAGTCCTAACGAGGACACCACTGAGGCGAATGTTTAAAACAATGCCAGTTTGTATCCGTTTCAGATGGACAGCAAGCTGAGAAACAGAGTGTTAGCGTCTGTGAAAAGCTTGGAGGAGTTGTTCGTTAGATAATAGTTTTTCTATTTGAAATTTGCTTTGCAATGTATATTTTTAAAAACTATTGACAAGTATTTTTATACCATAAATGTGATATTTATATTGATTATTAACAAGTTATTAACTTGATTTAATTTTCCATGTGTCACACCGAACATAAATAAATATTAATGATGTTAAATAATGAAATTCGTTTTTTTTAAATAGCCCAGAAAAATAATTACAATATTTGGTATAATAATGAAAAAAAGCTAACTTGTAAAACAGGCTTACAATCAAAATTAAAAAGCTTAATAAAGGCAAAATATTTCTGTTATACAATATGTTTGCTTTTCCTATATGTGTATTAAATCATGGAATTAAGCAAGATACATAAAAAATTGTTTTTATAAAATATAGAATATATTCTTTTAGCAATATATACATGTAGATTGTTTAATGTTGGTTAAGTTTACTATATTAAAAATGGGCATGAGTCTTTTAAAAAGCTTCATAAAAACAAAGCATTACTTTCATACAATATATGTTTCTTTCATATAATGTATATGATGAGGGTTTTTTCTATGCATTATTAGACTTTAGTCACAATTTTAGGTAAGGAAGGTTTGAAAAGCCTACTTTATGTAAAACGTGGTGCTGATTCCAAAAATAGCAGTTTTATTGACCCTACTTAAGACAAAGTTGCCATTTTGGCCTTTTTCGCCAAAAACATATATTTATTATATGATTGGTCTGGCGTTACCATATGATATCTAATAAGCTCTTGTATATTTTATAGTAATATTTTGTTGTCTAGAGCTCACCAAAGAATAACAATCTCATCAATGTGGCCAATTTTTGCTACATTTCGCCCATGTGTGGCTCAAAATGGTTATTTGCCGTAGGGATATTAATTTATTGTACATGTATTAGATATGAATAGTATGTAAACATTCATTAAAAATCTCATTTATAAAGCCAAATACAAATGAAAATTACAATCTGACATTTTATGACCATCATGCAGTGTTAAATTTTAACCAACATACTGTGCATAGATTATTGTAGACACCACCGAAACCTAAAATAACTAACACTGGTCACTAGTTACATGTACATATTGATTTTTATCCCGCAATCACTGTATACATTGGCAAGATACGATGACTAGATAAATGTTTATATTTTTGGTCACTGACCAAAAATATAGGTCACGTGACATCATCTTCATAAATCAAGGCTAATATTCGTTCCTGGTATTCAGCCTTGATACATGTAGTCAAGATTACTGATATCCACTACTAGCGCCCTCTATTGGAAGAAAATTTGTAACACCGATTATGTCCCTTACACGATGACATTGCTGACCAATCACAGCATCGGTAACATGTGACAATCTTGAAAGCAATATCAAAAATTAACCGCCGGACGCCGACATCTTTGTTTACAATAACAAGGGAATCTATAAGGAACGTTGCAATCAGATCTCATCGCATCCAATGAAATTTAAGCATTTTGTGGCACAATTTCTTGACGACATGTATCAAGGCTGAATACGAGGAACGAATATTAGCCTTGATTTATGAAGATGTGTGACATAAGCCCGACTTGACTTGAGTATTTAAGAGTAGATTTTCAATAAACATACTCTTTAAATCATTTGTTGAAGTATAGTAAATACAAATAACTTTTAGTTTTACGATAACAATACAAAATTTGTATATTTATTTATGAATTAGAGTTTAGAAACGCATTTTTAATGTGACAGAATGTAGCTAGCTTCTTACAAATAATGACGTCATGTATCTTGTATGACGTCATACGGAAAACGCCTTGCTAGGTTGCCAATACTTGATTTGCGTACACAAAACTAGAATAAATAGTGATTTTCCGAATATTCCTGCAGTCTTGCAGGATAAAAGAAATAACTGGTTACTGTCTTAAGATATCGGCTTTATCCTGCTCAGGACGAATGGCGAATGTAGCTCGGTGCAGAGCCTCGCTGCATTCGCCATTCTAACCTTCGCAGGATAAAGCCGATATCTTAAGACAGTAACCAGTTCTTCCCTATTTACCCCTCTCCCGGTGTGGGCTTAAGATTGGCCACGGCTAGATTTTTAATTTGCTGCCGACCACAAATTCCACAATATCATTCAAGAGGACATCAACAAACCATTATCAATAAAAATAGTCATTACATAATCAAATCAGTATCAATGAAAAAATCATGGGCCCTGCGAACAGCAGCCCCTTGCCAATATAATCAAGAGTTGAAAGGCCATGCGAACAGCGACCCATCATGTTAATATATAACATTCTGCTCCAATCTGAAGCGCACAACATAATAAAGTTGCCCAGCCCTAAGAACAGCAGCCAAGCATACTTCTCCCCCATAAATGTTCCAGATTGATCCTGTGTAACGTTCTATGCCAAATGGCGAAGGACTAAACGTCCTGAAGCTCTCCGCCACAATAGGTGCGGAAGCTACTCACGACCAATCTTGATCTGCCGTGACCACTTAATTTAACTACCCTTCCCAGTTATTTTTCTACCACTGACTAGGGTAGACACACTCCTATGATGTGACAAATGTCTCGAATGCTTCTTGCATGTTATTTAAAAATATGTCCTTGCCAAAGGGTGACAAGTGTTTTGTCTCATATGTGTCCCTACCAGACCTGTCAACCCTCCCGGATTCCGCGGGAGTCTCCCGGTATTTGATCAAATCTCCTTTCACCTGTGCGGGAGACAGTTTCTCCTGTTAAATGACATTTTTGTAAGCATAAAAAAAAATCGATCCTCTTTTGTCAAAATAACAGAAGGGAAGTAACTCTGCCTTTTTTCTCATTCGGAAAATGTCGACTACTTTCGGTTTCCGAGAATGTAACAGGCCGAATTGTCCCGACTGTTTAACCTTTGCCGAAGTGAGAATTGTGGGATAGCCTATTTATATTGTTAAAAAAGCACATGGAGTTTATAAAATGACGTGTTATTATAATGTTTGTTGTCATCGTAATGGCTACGAAGCGTGTTGCCGCTAATTAAACAGGCTGTGTATTGACATTCAGTGTTGCCATATAAAAAAAAAAAAAATATCCAATTTAGTTCTAATAACACCTCTGAATTGTAAAATGTCTTCCCACTGGATTACATAATGCAACTATGACAAATCTGAACTGCCAGACTCCCGAGTTGACAGCGATACACACGATGCATGTTAAAATCACATGTCACAGCAAGACAACGAAAAGACCAATTAGCTGTATAAACATACTTGTGTCAGTTAATTTTGTATGTTTGTGTGGTAAAATGTTGGTTATAAGGGTACACTTCAAGAAATTATTTTTGTACAATTAAAAAATGTTGTGTTTGACACTGACATAAAGTTACTCACGGAAATGGGTATAATTCCGGTATATTTCACACGATGTCCGTAATGAGGTTTTACTTATGATTAATGAAAATACAATGTTTATTGCATCATTATAATGATTTTAAATCAGTACCACGCCACCGTTCCTCATTATAGTAAAAACTGAATATTAATTTATAAGATTTATATAAATTTGTCTTTGGTACTTAGGTATACTAACCACAAATGATAATGTAACGCAACCTGTAAGGTAGCCCGAGTACTCTGACTGTAAGAGAGCTAGACGGACATTTGGACATAAACACGCTCTCATTACAGCGTGTTTATGTCCAAATGTCCGTCTAGCTCTCTTACAGTCAGAGTACTCGGGCTACCTGTAAGGCTGTAAGTGTAATACCGTAAATGTACTAATTAAATTTTTTATTTCTTGTTCATGTTCTTAACATTTTTGGATAAAATATATATTTTTTTTTAAATATGTATTAAATCATAATAATATTTAAACTTAAAAAAATAAAAAATAATAATAATAATTTTTTTTTTTTTAATGCCAAGATCTAAAGTTAAGAAGTATATATGACATTATAAAGTATTCATATAACTTATTGTAATAATGTTTTTTTAAAATCTTGCGATTTTGGGTTAAATTGTGTGAATTTAAAAAATCTCCTGCTTTTTGACCAAATCTCCTGCTTTTTCAACACACACCTCCTGCTTTCTCTTGACTAAAGGTTGACAGGTCTGGTCCCTACAGACAATGGGCAGTATGTCCACTATTTTTTTGAAACGGCTAAGTGAAACTGGCAATCACGTGTCTTTGGTTGGTCTGGTCCTCTGGAAACCCTATAGCAATTTCCTTACCAAAAAGTGTTACATAAAATGGCTAACGCCAGAAACCTTGCATTTAAATGATTGGCCTGCCAAATATGATTTTGCAGTGGAACAAGACAAACCCTTAATTGACATGTAAGCCACAAACTGTACTATCTGTTCTAGGCTTGGTGGCCAGTAATCAATTATTTTTTAGTTCTATACAAAAATCAATAAATAAGTTATATCCTCTATCATACGTTGTGCGAGTGCTGTCCACCACTGATGCCTTCAAAAGTCTGTAAAGTTCATGTTATTTAGTAGTTCCGCAAACTGCGCCGCTACTTCCGCTGGGAGCTTGTCCGCCTCTGGAGCCAAATCCTGGAATCTTGACCACTGTTTACGAGAAATGGAATCAGCTATTTGATTGGTCGTCCCTGCCAAGTGTTGTGAGCGAAAACCAATATTATTTTGTAACAGCATTACTACCAGATCCCTAATGAGTGCCATAATATATTTATTTGGACGACTGTTTATTAATTACTGTGACTAATGCTTCATTATGAACATGCACGATTTTATTTTTTTTATTACGCAAAAAACTTCCCCAAATTTGTACGGCAAGGACTACAGGTACCAACTCCAAAAATGTAACCTCTTGCATGATGGGGAGTAGACTCCAATGTGAAGGCCATGGAAAAAACACCCAGTACTCCTGAAAATAAGCCCCACAATCCAATTCGCTGTTACCTGCACTATCTGTAAACAGCTGCATAACGTTGCGATGTGACCAGTGGGTATGTAGAAAGTAATGTTTCCCATTGAATGATTGCAGGAAAATTAGCCACATTTCTATTGTCTTCTCACATTCCAGCTGATACCCTTATAAAGTAGTGTGGTTGTTTAACCCCACAGGTCGCGTCATAAAATCGCTGGTTACATGCCTTAGCATTTGGCACTGCCCAAATGAAAAAGTTTAAGGCCCCCACTAATGCTTGTACTTCTTTTAATGTAACCTTCATTTTCCTCAATCACAGCAACAACAATGCTTTCAACTCTTTCACCCTATCCCCTGGTATAATAACCACCATTTGTTGTGTATCGATAACCAGACCTAAAAAGACTAATGAGGTGTTTGGGCCAACAGTTTTTTCCCTAGCTATTGGTACCCCTAAATCCTGACTAACACTGTTAAATCCATCCATAAATACTTCAACAAAAATAAAATCATCAAGATAATGTGCAAGAGTTAATTTTCCAGTTTTTTTCTTGTAAGGCCCATTGCAAAAATGTTGAGAATTTTTCAAACCATGAACAGGAGATAGAACAGTCCATGGGCAAGCATTCATTAAACTGAAAATCTAACAAATCAAGATCACCAGGATAAATTGGTAATAAGCGGAAAGCAGACTTTAATATCCATTTTGGCTAACCTAGTACTTGTACCTAATTTTGCAATCATTTCCACCACCTCGTCAAATGATATGTATTTTACTGAACATTCCAATGGGTCAAAGGAATCATTAATGCCTATACCTGAAGAATGACACATGAGTAATCAGTCTCCACCCCCAGTTGCTTTAGGAACTACCCCTATTGGTAAAATGCGTAAATTTGAAATTGGTCTGTTTTTAAAAGGCCCAACTATCCTCCCTGCTTCTATTTCTTGTTTTAACTTTTCTTCCAGCTCCTCGTTATATTGCACAGCTGATATCAAATTGTTTGTATCAGTCTTTAACCTAGGTCACACACATGGTAATCTAAAACCGAACTGGAACCCCACACCCAATTCCCTAGTGATATCCTGCATTGGATATGTTTGTAGAAACTCCACTAGTGTATCAACCTGCACCGGGATATGACCTAGGTCCCATAAGCCTTTGATGTGTTGGTCCTCTTCCTTGGCCTGCATTTTGGTAAGACAATTGACCCCTTGTGGTGGATGAGGTGCCACGAAAAGGTGACCCGATATTTAACCCCCTTGGGGAATGGTAATTGCTTTGTTGCAGCCCAACATAGCATGAGGTTTGTGGATGGCTACCCCCACATCTCGTGCAAACATGCATTTAATAACGGGTTACGACTACATGACCCATTGTAATTAAAATCGTAACACCTACCACCCTTCGAGCTTTCCCTATTGAACTGTGCTATAGGCATGGTCTGGGTGGGCATCATACACAATAACCAAAACTCAGTGTCCACCCCCACCCCATGAGCCTGTTGGGTGCAATGTTTTTTTGAGGTGGAACTGCTCATCATATCTTTTCCACTCAAGCCTTGATACTCGAGACGCGCCCAGTTTCACCATCAGCAGATATTTGAGCATCTCCTGCTCTTTTTCTGGGTGAGCATTTACATAAATGCTCATGAACACAATAAATGCGTCCAACCATTGATTGACACTGACAATTTTATTAGGGTTCTTCTCCCTCGCTGTTAACTCCCCGTTGACTAGAATTATTTGCTTTTCTATTCCCCCCCCCCCCCCCATCCCCTCCATTATTCAACAAAGACCTCATTTCAACATATTGACCATTTATGATTTTTTCGCATACCGCTTGAGATACATACATTCCGAGTGTATCATGAACACTAATGTAAGCCATATTGTTACTTGTACCTGGCGAAGGTTCGACCGGACAAGGCACCTGTACCTCTGGTATCATCAGTGCCTCTGTTGTGTTGTCCAAACTACCCCCAGGCTCTGTTGCCACTATCTGTGGCGTTTTTTTCTCGCCTTTTGGTTTGGTTTTGGCTTTCTTGCCGAATTCTTTGCCTTCACTTTAGGCATGATTTCTGAAAATGTACTATGTATCAGTTTTTCCCTTGACAGAAGTAATCTATTTCCTAAAAATCTAAACAAGCATCCACTTACAATTAACTAGAACATTCCAATAATTGTGTTGCACTTGTCTTTACTTACTGTTTCATCAACTGGTTTTAGATGTGTATTATCAGAACTGTCATTATTAGTATTATTGGCCTGCTATCATCATCATCAACATCACCACCACCACCACCATCATCTCTAACTGCAACATCTTCAGGTTCCATGTTATCAAAAAAGTGTAAAGTGGAGTGGTAGAAAACCTCCATTAGTCTCTTTCTAACCATGATATGTGTAGGCTTGTCAAAGCTTCCTTACCCAAATTTCTGATTAAAGCCATTTACCTCTTGGAGTATGTGTTAATGCTTATCGGTATTATAATTAAATCACCATGATACGCAAAGCAAATTACATAAAAACATTTATTTGATAAAATACATGTATAGATAATATTCTTTTAGCAATATATTTATTTAAATGTTGGATTGTTTATCATATTTAAAATGTGTTGTTTTTCTACACATTGTGTTAACATATATTGTATTAAAGCATGCAGTGGAATTTGACTTTTGTTTTATTTACTTCATTTGTGAGAGGCTTAATTTTGGGTGGAAATTATGTTATTAGTGTTATGGGCATCTGAGAATGGAGGAGGACGGGGAGCATTGCTCCTCCCTCCCAAACTCTGTAGATAATACATTGGCTCCCACTGAAGGCAATTAGGGGTTGGACGTAGCCCAGTGGTAAAGTGCTCGTCTGATGTGCGGTCAGTCTAGGACTGATCCCCAATGGATAGTTTTATTTATGGCAACACTGAATGTCAATGTATGCAGCCATGGTAGCTTGAATGTTTTTATGCTTAGAAAATAAGGATTTCCAGGGAGAATTGTTTTTCCTACGGGAGACGCGTTCAAATACTTGGGGTCTCCTGCTGAATCCAGAAGGGTTGACAGGTCAGATCCGCACCAGTGGGCCCATTGGGCTATTTCTTGTTCCAGTTAGTGCACCACGACTGGTATATCAAAGGCTGTGTTATGTGCTATCCTGTCTGTGGGATGGTACATATAAAAGTCCCTTGCTACTAATGGAAAAATGTAGCAGGTTTCTTCTCTAAGACTACACTTGAGTATCAATATCCACTGATGTTGCTGCAAGTGACAGAACGCAAAAGTTGATCTGATATAATGTACCATCATAATATACCAGACATAACACAGGGCCATTCATCAGATCAGCTGAAATGATGATATATTTGAGGAGCTACTTCCTCTAGGAGTGAGGTCAGGTCAGGTCTGGTCAGGTCATAGGGCTTTACATGCACATTTAGAGCATGCTGTTGTAGTGCACGCCTGTCCTGAGCACAAGAGCTGGTAGGAGTGAGGTGCAGGTACATTATATATAGTTTTACCCTGAAATAACGACACAATCGCAAAATCAAGCATAGGTGGGTTTTTTAGTTTCAGAAATGTTTCCATCAGCTATCAATTGCATGTCTGCAATAGAATGGGAAAATGTAAGAATATTTTTATTCTCTTCTATAAAAAATGATCACACTTGATCCAAGGAACCGTTACATAGGTCTTAAAGAGACTGGTCCATACTGCTACCAATTGATGCTTTACATCCAGACAAGACCACACACACCAAAACCTTTGATTTACCAATCGTGTCGGAGTGGCAGGAATTGGCAAAAGCCCAATGGGAGGTTCAATCCTATGACCCCAGAACTTGGACATACACTCTACGGCTGAGAAAGATCCCACCCCTTTTCATATTTCACTGACCTGGAATTGGCTTGGGCATACACTCTACCACTGAGAAAGATCCCACCCCTTTTCATATTTCACTGACCTGGAATTGACTTTCGGCATACACTCTACCACTGAGAAAGATCCCACCCCTTTTCATATTTCACTGACCTGGAATTGACTTTCGGCATACACTCTACCACTGAGAAAGATCCCACCCCTTTTCATATTTCACTGACCTGGAATTGGCTTGGGCATACACTCTACCACTGAGAAAGATCCCACCCCTTTTCATATTTCACTGACCTGGAATTGACTTTCGGCATACACTCTACCACTGAGAAAGATCCCACCCCTTTCATATTTCACTGACCTGGAATTGACTTTCGGCATACACTCTACCACTGAGAAAGATCCCACCCCTTTTCATATTTCACTGACCTGGAATTGACTTTCGGCATACACTCTACCACTGAGGAAGATCCCACCCCTTTTCATATTTCACTGACCTGGAATTGACTTTCGGCATACACTCTACCACTGAGAAAGATCCCACCCCTTTTCATATTTCACTGACCTGGAATTGACTTTCGGCATACACTCTACCACTGAGAAAGATCCCACCCCTTTTCATATTTCACTGACCTGGAATTGACTTTCGGCATACACTCTACCACTGAGAAAGATCCCACCCCTTTTCATATTTCACTGACCTGGAACTTGGGCATACTCTCTACCACTGAGAAAGATCCCACCCCTTTTCATATTTCACTGACCTGGAATTGACTTTCGGCATACACTCTACCACTGAGAAAGATCCCACCCCTTTTCATATTTCACTGACCTGGAATTGGCTTGGGCATACACTCTACCACTGAGAAAGATCCCACCCCTTTTCATATTTCACTGACCTGGAATTGACTTTCGGCATACACTCTACCACTGAGAAAGATCCCACCCCTTTTCATATTTCACTGACCTGGAACTTGGGCATACACTCTACCACTGAGAAAGATCCCACCCCTTTTCATACTTTTCACTGACCTGGAACTTGGGCATACACTCTACCACTGAGAAAGATCCCACCCCTTTTCATATTTCACTGACCTGGAATTGACTTTCGGCATACACTCTACCACTGAGAAAGATCCCACCCCTTTTCATATTTCACTGACCTGGAACTTGGGCATACACTCTACCACTGAGAAAGATCCCACCCCTTTTCATATTTCACTGACCTGGAATTGGCTTGGGCATACACTCTACCACTGAGAAAGATCCCACCCCTTTTCATATTTCACTGACCTGGAATTGACTTTCGGCATACACTCTACCACTGAGAAAGATCCCACCCCTTTTCATATTTCACTGACCTGGAACTTGGGCATACACTCTACCACTGAGAAAGATCCCACCCCTTTTCATATTTCACTGACCTGGAACTTGGGCATACACTCTACCACTGAGAAAGATCCCACCCCTTTTCATATTTCACTTACCTGGAACTTGGGCATACACTCTACCACTGAGAAAGATCCCACCCCTTTTCATATTTCACTGACCTGGAACTTGGGCATACACTCTACCACTGAGAAAGATCCCACCCCTTTTCATATTTCACTGACCTGGAATTGGCTTGGGCATACACTCTACCACTGAGAAAGATCCCACCCCTTTTCATATTTCACTGACCTGGAATGAAGGAAACATTATACACTCACCTCATCAAAGTATGTGCCTTTCAGTAAATCTTTAAGTGCCAGTTCAAGCCTGTGTTTATAACAGTGAATCCCTACTAGCCAGGGAATTCCAGCGTCTGTCAGTTGTGCAATGACACCATTCCTTACACCAAGGTTTACCGCAGCACCATCACTTCCAAAACCAATACATCTTGATTTCCAGTTGGTGAGACCAGTTCGCTGAAGAGCCCACTCCAATGCCTTAATCACTCCAGCAGCATCACTGGATGGAGCACTTTCAAGACTGAAATAATAATTATGTGTGGCACAATGAGGCTTTATACCATAAAATAATTTGAGGGTACTTAAAAAGCAAAACCCCAGACCAAACATGATTAGGATGTGTCAGCTATCTTTTTTGTCTTTAGGTCCTTGACTTAACTTCTAAATGCTTTATTCCAAAATTCCGACCACCTCAAACTCACCCCTCCCCTCCAGTTCAGAACTTGGTCACTGGCTATGTCATATAAGTACCATATATTCATCTTTTACAACATCCAAAAACTGGATAGTGATATATTACACAGATTATATGCTCTAAACACTTTTTAATTAATGGCAAATGATAAAATTTGGCCGCTATTTTGAACAAATTACAATTCAAGATATAAAGAATTCCACTGGATTCGTGTTCAAAACAGTATATAAATAAGTACATGTAGCAGCTGTCTATTTCTTCTGCTCCATTACAAACATGGCATATATTCCAGTTTATGTACTAAAACAATTTTTAAAAAAAGAGAGCTGAAATCGGATAAAAAGCTAAAAAAATCACATCCCTGTATATGTAAACATGGCATACACTAAAGTGTCCATACTGTATGTACAACGAAATACTAATGGTGACACCTGATGTACATTATTTGTGTATTTATTTCATGCTAGAAAGTTAATAATTCAGTTGATATGTCAGTTTCTTTCTGAATTAATGCATATCCATAAACATAGAGTTGGATTTTTCATTACGTATTCTTCTTAAGTAAATGGTTAGAAAGATGGCATACCGGTACATGCTACATGTAAACATCATAAACATTCAAGTTTCCATACTGTATATGAATACATGTAGCAGGGGCAGGGCTCGAAACTTTTGTTTACATCATCAACGGAAAATTGCATGGCGTGACTCCCAGGCATAGCTCACGTATAATACAAAAAACCCAACTGAGCTACATAATTGTTATTCACGTGTTAGCGAAATGTAACTGTTGTTCATGTGTTCACTGTTTAATATAAGTATTTGTAAGAAATAGATACAAACAAAGTGCGGATAAGGTGTTTCTTATCTTGATAGAACCTAACTTCATTTGCACCAGACAAAACTGAAAAACCAATTAAAATTCCTTGGCATGCTTGCTTTTTTCCGTTGCTTCTTGCTATGCGTTTAAGAAAATAATTCCACCCGGTAGATGACATCATGATCGTGATTTTACTCCGAAAATGGTAACAATTCATTTCATTAGTCAATTCAATAAGCACCAAATTAACTGGCCAATTAAAACCCCCAATTAAAACGGGATTTAAAAAACCAAAAACAAAACAGAAATCGGAACACCACAAAGCATGTAACAAAAACTAAGACGGCATTAGGGAATGTTAGGATTAGATCACGTATTCGGCCGAGATGTTCCAAATTGATACTAACTGGATCAGAATGACTGCATTTGTTATACAACATCAATGTTTATAATATCAGACCTTCGTTTTTGACGGGCGCGAGCACTATCACGCCCGTGAAACCCCGTCAACTCAATCCGACAGGCACGAAATAACGCGCCCCTAAATTGAACAAATCACGCTTGTGGTTTAATTGTTTATTGAATCCAATCCACAACGCCACAAATCTTTCCATTCTGTTCACAATGAACTTCCTAGAATACTTTTAACATATTGAAACACGATTGGTTGGTTATCTTTACACTGAGCCAATCAGCTAGGAGTTCACTTATTATTAAGATCTCGTCAGTTTTGTTTGTTTAATTTCGTACAATGCAGGTAATGATCACGAAATGTATTTATACTGTTGTCGTTTTGATCACGTACAGGAAAAATAATAGGTGCGTTGTCCAATATATATAATGTTTAATGTATAATGTATAATGTTTCTACATTTTGATATCACAGTAAACGCGTACACAAACAAAAAAGTAATTTAGTAAAGCAGGTTTTGTTTTCGTTAATAACATAGCGATGCATGTACTCGTAGACATTTCTACTTTCTGTTTCACGATACTGCCACGTGATTTAAAGCAAAGGACATTGCCCTTGGTAGAGTTAGGTTTCTAGTACATGTGATCGGTTGACGGGCCCCTGAAACAAACATACACCGATTTAATTTCAAGTCAGTAATTCGAATTTACTGAGTGTAAAGCATGTACATTTTAAAATTAAATTTACATTAGGGTGGTTATGTTGGGGGTTTTTTTTTTTTTTATGGGTTGCTATGATTCGAGTTAGTAGTATAATAAATGACGTGTTAACTACAGTACACCGATAATTAAAGTTAATCCTTTTTGTAAAAATATATATTTATAAAAATTGTAGTAAGATATATTTGGGTAGAAAACAATAGATGTTGACATTATCTGAAGGTACATGATGTATATTATGATATCATGATAAATGTGTTAACCCTGTGCCATGTGGTTGTTACACTTTTAATTTCTTTTTAGTTTAAATTATTTACAAATAGGCCTACTGATATTTGTTGTGAGTGTTTTATTAGATATTTTACAGTTATAATTCTTAATAGCAATACCATAGTTGTTACAATGCCAATTCACATTCAGTTCACAGGTTTGTGTCCACGGAGAAATCATATCATTCTGCGATGAAGATTAAAATTATTGTACTTGTTTTAAATAAAACAGAATAAACACAAACAAATCAGTTTCAATTCTTTATTCATAAATAGTCAACAGATTATCATGATTCAGAATTTTAATGCAACATAATATGCATATAATACATAAGAAATCGATAAATGTTGTGTTCATGGTGTTTCTTTTTCTTGTGAAAGACTGCAATGGCCCATTCCTTCATCTTTGAGAACAACTATCATATTAGTTAAATTAGAATATTTATTTTGAAAACACAAAACATTAACTCTTAAGATATTTAATTTAGAAATCATTACTCTTCAAAGTTAATCATGTTAATGGGTGCAATTCCTCTCGGTCTCTTGCCTCTAATTTTGATTATTTTGAGGGGTGCGATTTTTCCCTCCTCTGCATTTTGAGGAGTGTCATTTCCACTCCACTTGTAAGCATTTTGAGGAGTGCGATTTTTAGCTTATATATTATAGAAAGAAGATCGCCCAAATAATATTATTTGGGCGACTGACACCATTATTTTTTAATATTTAAGTCGCCCAAACAGGGCTTAGGTTGCATTTGGCGATCTGGCCACAGGCCGTTTCGAGCCCTGAGCAGGGGTGCACAAATTGGTTGTTCGCGTGCCCGGAACAACCAAAATATGTTGCGGGCAACCATTCTTTGTCAAATAGTTGCCCGATGGGCAACCAAGAAAATCATAAAACAAATAAAACGAAAAACAAAATTTCACGACACTCGGACACTCACGGGCAATTCAAAAGTATCGGCACTGACAACTTGACTGACAGGCGATATAAATATCCACCCTAACGCTGCCATCCACTCAGCGTCCACCGTGCATGATTTTGGCAGGAAGCGTTTGGAAAAGCCACTTGCCAGATATTACGTCCCCAAACTAGCTGGTTCCTACCAATTCTCGCTACAAAATATTTCCTATTCACCCTAAAAACATTGTTGACGCATCCCAATAATGACTTGTGCTTACCGAGTGTGAATTTTTTTAGACACCATCTGGCAAGCTTTAGTCTTATTAATAATGAAATATTTCTTAAATGTTGTCATTATTAACTTTACTTCAAAACGAGTTCTGCATTTTGTAAAATGTGTTTTTTATGTTTTAAGTTCTTCATATTTTCATGCATTAAATTGTATTTTTGTTAAATGGTTTAGTAATATCGTCAATATAAAATATGTATTTGGTGACAAAATAATCCGGACTGGGATAAACTAGTAGTACTAAGTAGGATGGATTTGACATAAGAAAAAATGTTTGGTATCACTGAAAATGCGGATCAGGCCTGCTACTCGTGATCATCACGTGTACACTGTTTTACAGAGTATTCCCACACTTTCTAACTCTAAGGAGCCATTCAACAATTAAGCAATTCCTGCAGTGTTTTGCATCATTGGAATTGCACGCGTTACTGAATGGTGGGTGAAAGGCCCTCAACTACACCAACAACCATCCAGTTCATCACAGTATTATGACCGACAGCCCAAGTTAAGATGAGCTGTAAATAAATAATGTTAAAAAAGGAATAAAACTAAACTGCATGATAAGTAATGATAATAATAAAAACATTTTAAATTTCAGTTTCATTTTAATGACAGTTCATGAAATATGTGGGAACCAAGAGATGATGTTGGGCAACCAAACTTCAGCTACTGATTGCCCACTTGGCAACCATCACAATTTCACATTTGTGCACCCCTGACATGTAGGTATACTATTAGTTATGCAGGTTTTTGACAGGGCATACGAGATTGTACGCCCCTCCAAAATCTGCACCTCAGGAAATACATATTTTGGAGGGGTGTACAATCCTGTACACACTGTCAAAAAAAAAACCACGTAACAAATTTGTTACCTTTTAGATCTGTTTTTATAAGTAAACAAAAATTACACTAACACTCTATTAAAGCCACACGCCCTAGTTCCATCCAGCGAAAATAAATTATAATTTGGTTAATCTACAAACCTGTAACACACTTAGATCACGTTTTTATCAAATGGAGTGAAAAAGCAGGTTTTATATCGATAAATACCATGGAAATCCCCATGTCCCAATTGCTTGAAATAATTTTGAAAGTTAGTATTCTGATGTCACCGGTAGATGTCGCTCGAAGCACAACAATGCCTACGTCACGACAAATTTCACAGAGTGCGCACAGACTTGGGGTGCGTTCCTTTCACCTCTCCTGGACATGTTCCAACTGTTCTGTCCTGGTTGTATCCCCTCTCCAGATATCGTAAGACTTAGCAAAATTATTGGTTTTAAGGGTTTGTAACATTTTGTATTGAGACACTTACTTGTCTGAACTTTATTGTTACTGAAAATGTTCACGAACTGTGAAGAAAAATCTCACAAATGAACAACAGCAAACAACAACAAATCGTTGATTGCGCAAACCGTGCACGAGAAAACAAACCGAACCAAAATGATAACGGCCACGTGGTATACTAACGTCTGTGACGTTTACACAGGAAGATTCCCTCTAAAAATAGATTGGACCTCACTTGCTTAACGTTTTTTTCTCGAGTGCGCGCGGCTTTTTAAGAAATACAAAATCAGGATTACCAGGATTACCAAAAAGCACTTCAGGTGAATGGAAATGTGTATTCTAAATAATAAAATGTAAGTAAAGTGCAATTTTATTTGTGAAAAAATGGGTTTAATAGCGAAAAACAACGCCGTAATGGTTAACAACTAGCCATAACTAGGGCGTGTCCCTTTAAACAAAATGCACACACATTTTGAGTTTGAGTTTAATAAGATAACATAACATCCAATTCCTCAAAATATATTGGATTTTTTTGTCAACAAATAACTACGCTAATTACTGGGTTTGTTTGGTTTTTGTTGTTGTTAGCTGTTTGGATATTAAGAGTGTCAACAAGGATTCCGGGTGGTTTTACCCCGGTCCCTGAAAATATTTTGAAGCCTGTTTCGCAAAGGGAGACAACTCATAGCGCCTTATCAAGATTGCGTATTTTAAACGTTTATGATTATGTTGTAATCGTATCGGGAAAACGGTAGGACTTTCCTTTGGCACTGTCACGTAGCGTAGGCTATAATAATAAAGTCATTATAAATACTTATCATTGAGTTAGGGTTAAGGTTAGGGTTAGTGACAGTGGCAAAGGAAAGTCCTTCCATAAAAGCATGTCGAGTTATTACTTAAATATGTTCGTGATAATTAGCCGAAGTTCTAACACGGTAACTGATTACGCCATACTACGTTCTAGCATTAGATTTTAATACGCGAAAACCTACAATCCAACAAATTTTTTGGCCAAACGTGCTCAAGAAATCTTCAAATAAACAGTAAGAATAATATTTACCGAATTGTGGTATTCCCATTCATAATGAATTCAAGTCTTTTAACAAATTTAATCAGTGAGGCGTGTTGGAGAAAATTCCGTCGGTCTCGTCAGCAGTTTGTATTTTCGTACAACCAGTCGAGCAAGTCACGTGAGGTCTCACTACACAGATGTCATCTGCCATTGAAACCCATGTTAAATTGCCCAACTTCAAACGAAGATTGCTAATAGAACGGGTTCTCGTTGGCACTAACAACATACACCATTGCGAACATACGTTATATAAGCATTTATTTTCACTCCAAAATTGAGAACATTTCCGTCTCAGTTTTTTGCTATATAACCGCATCTGGCTGTAGTACCGGTCCGAACAGGTGGTTCATTAACCGATTCACTCCGGCTGTCACTTGCGCTATATACCCATGTCCCAAAAGGTCGATGCACAATGTTACAAAATAAAATGGGCAAAATAAAGCCAGAAGGCTTACCATTAAACATACATATTGTTTTAATTATTCACCATTTCCTACAAGTGAATATGTGAACCATAACATGTGTCACAATTAGAAACTATAGTGGACCGTCATCAATGAACTCTTACCCGGAAGTGATCTGTGTAGTGAGACCTGACATTTCGCACATCCCGGCAAATTCTGTATTTTCCCGCAAATGAGACGGTGTACTTTTGGTATGCATTTGCTATTGACCAATCAAAACGCATGAAATTTATCTAAAAGGTAATAATTAAATGTTCATATATATTCTGTTCAGTTGCAAACGTGGCATACATATATTCACGTTTATTACCCCCGCAGGCACCAACAAGGGGGAAAATAAAAGTCATAATCATGCATTGGTCTAACGAACAATCCTATTCGATGATTTAACGCTTACAACCCAATGACCTTGTCGGTAGTAAATAAAACGTCATCACAATGAGGCTTCGATGTGAAGTCAACGCCAGGTGACGCCACACGAAAATAGGGTCCTACGTGAAAAGGAAACCAGTCTAGCAAGTCGTGTTTGTACATAATTAAAAATAAACAAATAACATCAAAATACTGCGTATTCAACTTACATTAATTTTGAAACGAAATAAAAATAAGTAGAAACTGATGTGCAGATCGAAATTTTGTTTTAGTTCTTGTTTGTTGTACCGTAGGCTTAAAGTTACATTCTCTGGTTACCATATTATAACATCATGTACAAATGTGAAATACAGCGTCTAATGTACTTTTAAAAAAGTCGTGAGTATTCGCTATGAACGGATATCGTCAAACGTATACGCTTGATTCGTCGCCTGTGCCGCCATAGCTCGGCAAAGCACAAAGGACAGCCTGTTGTCAGTTTCAGTTAACACGTGCGTTTGCCGATTTCAAATTGTAGGGTTCGTCTCAAAAAATTAAGAGAGAAATCTTGCGCTGTACGAAGAACGTTCGGTTGAGGATACGGTACTAGAGTCTTTAGTTAAAACCGGTTTGATCTTGACAACGTATTATCGACAGTCATACCTTCCTATTTCAGAATTGATATTTTATAAAGTGTTAGTAGAACTTTCAAAGTTTAGTTTGTATACTAGTAACACATTAATCATGTATATATTTTTCAAATAAAATATACTAAAGTAGACAATGAACGTTTTCACTTCTTAATTTTACGTGTTAAAATCGACAAATTCAAATAAATATTATTTCGTTTTGAAAGGGTAAAGTTGGGGGGGGGGGGGGGTTGTTTAACGACATCAAAGATAAAGCATATTGATTTAATAATCATCCGACCCCATACAACCGTAAATAAAATGTGTTGAGTGCGTCGTTAAATAAAACATATCATATCCTTCCTTCCATCTGCTGTTAGATGTCTAACATTAATTTTGGTAATTTTGACATATAATCTTAGAGAGGAATCAGGTGCATGTGCAGGGAGAGGGTATTGGAGGTGGAAACCCTTACTTGCCCAAGCTTAAAAAAAATTGAAATGTATTTTTTGGGGGAGCATGGCCCCATATAAACTTCGCTTAACACAGTCTATAACCCCAACCCCGCTGAAATCCCTGCACACGCGCCTTGGAAAGCCGCTACATTTTAGTTTTTTTAGCAAGGGATTGTTTATATGTACCATCCCACAGACAGGATATCACATATCATGGTCTTTTTGTATACCCGCCGATGGGGATCGATCCTAGACTGACCGAGCATTTCCAAAAAACACCTTTTTAGTCTAAGTAATTAATAAAAATAACATATAGTCTTGAAAAATGTTACGTAAATCGAACACAGTACCCTCTTCCTCTACCCCTAGAGCGTTACGTAATTAGTAACACCCCTTTACATGTAACGCATATGCCAACAGCTGGCCACTGTCAAAATTTCCAGGCAAATCCCCCACTCATCGACTCCTGGAAAGGCGTTGTACCATACCTCTATGGATATAGCCTAAATATGTTTTGGAGATATGACACGACTCCTCAATCAAGACAGTTAAATTTGTTCAAAAAAATGCGAAATCTCACGTGATCTCTTGTTGGGGAATTCTATACTTGTAATAAGCCAATGAAAACCGAGATCGGTACGAGCCCGTCAAAAGTGTTCCACTTTCAAAATCATGACTTTGTTTTTGACCTACCGGCCTCGGTGGCGTCGTGGTTAGGCCATCGGTCTACAGGCTGGTAGGTACTGGGTTCGGATCCCAGTCGAGGCATGGACTTTTTAATCCAGATACTGACTCCAAACCCTGAGTGAGTGCTCCGCAAGGCTCAATGGGTAGGTGTAAACCACTTGCACCGACCAGTGATCCATAACTGGTTCAACAAAGGCCATGGTTTGTGCTATCCTGCCTGTGGGAAGTGCAAATAAAAGATCCCTTGCTGCTAATCGGAAAGAGTAGCCCATGTAGTGGCGACAGCGGGTTTCCTCTCAAAATCTGTGTGGTCCGTAACCATATATCTGACGCCATATAACCGTAAATAAAATGTGTTGAGTGCGTCGTTAAATAAAACATTTCTTTCTTTTTTTTCTTCTTTTTTTTGCCTTGATAAGCCAGCGTAGTGAAACCAATGCGGAGTGCGGCGTCATATATGCACCAAACGTAATTGGATTTTCTATTCTATATGCTTAAATAATAAAAATATTCCAGGGAATGTAGTTTTAATATACGTAGGTAAGGTGTGTACGTGTTGTACGGTTTTTCGTGACTAACATTAATTCGGACCAACTGCAAAATGGGAGTAAAATTATTATTTTGTATCAATATTTTTTTCAGAAGTGATAATCATTGTGGAGTACAATGTCTGTGAATTTACATAAAACTTTATTATGACTTTTTAAAACAAATTATCGTCAATGGCTTGGGTACCAGACGTTTCCTCTCCAAGCCACTTCGCCCCCAACTAATTGTCGGTTCGCCACACCCACCATCACATGACCTATTTTACCTACAAACGTAGTCATTGTTTTTTTTCATTTATCGATATTTTAAAAAAGGATACACCAAAACCCCAAGTGGGGGCGAACAGGAATTTTTTGTTGGGGATGAGTATATTTGACATATTTGAGGTGTGTGTGTAGGGGGGTGGGGGGGTGGGGGGGGGGGGGGGGGGGGGGGGGGGGGGGGGGGGGGGGGGGGGGGGGGGGGGTGGATGCAAATTTTATTATCAGTCTTCAAACTTACCTGGATGCTGTGAATGCCTTTTAAGTTAAAATTAATTTTTGCTTTATGACACCACTAGAGCACATTGATAAATTAATCAGCTATTGGATGTCAACCATTTGGTAATTGACGGTTTTCCATTAGCAGCATTATTACTAAGTATACACTTCTCAACACAGGACAGCAAATATCATGGGGTTTTATATTTATTTTAAAATACATTTGGGCATGATATTAAATGGTATAAATACTATATATAATAAAAAAAGAATACGATTTTTAAGGTGATTCAACCTTTTGTAAAACATTTTAATAGTTAAAGTTTGATTTTATTTAACGACGCCATTTGATTTATTAATAATCGGCTATTGGATGTCAAACATTTGGTAATTTTGAAATTTAGTCTTAGAGAAAAACCCGCTACTTTTTTCCATTAGTTTGATCGTTTATATACACCATCCCACAGACAGGATAGCACATACCACGGCACATTCCAGACGTGTTGCACTGGCTGGAACGATATTTTTTTTAATAGTGTCTATATTTAGTACATTAGTACAATAATATTGCATACGGCGATGAATGTACTGTTTCATCAAACATCCAAATTTAAGAATAATAAATTTGGGTTTAGAAATTGATTGTCCCCCTCCCTCCAAAAACGTTTTGTAAATTAAAACCAGCATAGATATTTCTACATATATGATATTTATGAATGTAAAAAATTCGATGATATCCAGCACTTGCCTCAAAAATAAGATTTCCGCGTTAAAAATGCCCTACAATTAAATTAGCGCCCTGCCCCATCAAAATCCTAGCTAGAACACTGTTTAGGGGTAGAGGAAGAGGATACTGTGTTCGATTTACGTAACATTTTTCAAGACTATATGTCATTTTTATTCATTACTTAAAACTAAAAACGTGTTTTTTGGAAATACGCGGTCAGTATAGGATCGATCCCAATCGGCGGGTATATAAAAGACCATGGTATGTGATATCCGGTCTGTGGGATGGTACATATAAACGATCCCTTGCTAAAAAAAAAAATTGTAGCGGGTTTCCAAGGCGCGTGTGCAGGGATTTCAGCGGGGTTGGGGTTATAGACTGTGTTGAGCGAAGTTTATATGGGGCCATGCTCCCCCAGAAAATACATTTCAATTTTTTTTTTGAGCTTGGGCAAGTAAGGGTTTCGACCTCCAATACCCTCCCCCTGCACATGCACCCGATTCCTCTCCAAATGTTAGACATCCAACAGCAGATGGAAGGAAGGATAGGATATGTTTTATTTAACGACGCACTCAACACATTTTATTTACGGTTGTATGGCGTCGGATGATTATTAAATCAATATGCTCTAACTTTGATGTCGTTAAACACCCCCACTCCTAACTTTACCCTTTCCAAACGAAAGAATATTTATTTGAATTTGTCGATTTTAACACGTAAAATTAAGAGATGAAAACGTTCATTAATTCTGAAATAGGAAGGTACGATTGTTGATAATACGTTGTCAAGATCAAACCGGTTTTAACGAAAGACTCTAGTACTGTATCCTCAACCGAACGTTCTTCGTACAGCGCAAGATTTCTCTTTTAATTTTTTGAGACGAACCCTACAATTTGAAATCTGCAAACGCACGTGTTAAATGAAACTGACACACAGGCGACGAATCAAGCGTATACTTTTGAGGATCTCCGTTCATAGCGAACACACACGAGTTTTTTAAAAGTGCATTTGAGCTTGTATTTCATATTTGTACATGATGTTATAATATGATAACCAGAGACTGTAACTTTAAATACAAACATGCTAACCTCAAAACAGTTTACTTCAAAACCACTGAAATATTTTGCTTGAATTAGATTAAAATAACTTTAATGCAATATAACCCTTCAGCAGCAGAAAACAATATATACAGTTGAATCTCGTTGGCTCGAACCCCGTCGGTGGTCTAGAAAGTGTTCGACCCATCGGGTAGTTCGACCGAACCATTCGGTCAACATCGGATATTTCCGTAACATAAGTTAGAAAGTTGAATTAGATAGGTGTCAGGATGTTTCGGCCCCAGTACATGTTCGGCCCCAAACCGTTTCGGCCCCTAATGCAATATACGGCGATCTAGTGTTCGTGTATACAGATATATGCTGTAATTGGTATAGTAACACCGGTAATAATATAAACAAAATACAAATTTGTAACATTAATTTGTCGAATAACATTCATTGCGCGCTCGCACACACACACACACACACACGCACGCGCATACATTTAACAGGCCTACATACATATTATACACCGTGACACGCACACACATACACACATAAACATGTACGTCATCGCGTTCATGTAGAATAACACTGATAAATGATATGGTGATAAAATAAGGAAGCGAAACTTACGTTTAGTATGTTTAGACTTTCATGTTTGTATATTACGTTTTAACATTGTTTCACTAACGATTCAAGCGGTAGAGAGTGATACAAGACAGAACTTACCTAACCCACGATGCCATCACAAACAACTCAGACTAGGTTCAGGAATTGTGCATTCATATGTGTTTTTGCTGTTTCTTTTAAATGCTAGAACACTGAGATGTGTGTCCAGGATAGCTTGGTTGAACTTTAATGGGATATAAGCACGAAAATAAAGTTGAACTGAACTGAACTAGAACATGTCTTAATGATGCTACTTTCAATTTACCTACCGGCCTCAGTGGCGCAGTGGTTAAGCCATCGGTCTCCAGGCTGGTGGGTACTTGGTTCAGGTCCCAGTCGAGGAATGGGATTTTTAATCCAGATACCGACTCCAAACCCTGAGTGAGTGCTCCGCATGGAAAACATTCTTTGTGGTCGTACTTAATTTCTGTACACATGTAACCCCTACTGACGTCAAACATCAGTGGTTCCAATTCTAGCCACATGTAAAGCGCCCCTATTATGGGAAGGGTCTGCATGGAAATATAATTAAGTAGAACAAACGCAAAACAATTTATTGCAATTTATTAAATTGTATTTACACAAACAAAAAAATCAGTTCATTTTCATTTTTGGATTATCAAAGCTAAATACAGTTTTGGTTGGTTGGCTCTTATTTATTCTTTAACACTCGGATATTGTGTTCAATTAATAATAATAATAATAATAATAATAATCACAAAAAGAGGGAAAGAAAGGAAAAAAGAAAGAGAACGAGAGAAAGAAATTACAATACTTAAGATAAAATTTAATAACAAAGCACAAGTGACTGAATAATTTGATTTATAAAACAACAATAACCGGGGCCGAAACGACTAGGGTTACGGGGCCGAAACGTCTGGGGCCGAATGTGTAGCGGGGCCGAAACGTATACATATTACATACAAGTTTACGAGATAAGAAAAAGATTTATAAATTATTGGAACGGAAACGACACAGGAAATATATTAGTACTGAGGGAAGTATGTTGGATCAACTAAAACGAAATAATCCTAGGCAATTTTATGCTAAATTTTCTAAACGTAGAAATCATAACAGCCTTTTACCTTTGAATACTTTTTATGAACATTTTAAATCATTAGCTTTTACTGGTGACACAGAAGGCCCAGATGTTATAAATATTGACTCTTTTGACAACATTGATCAACCTGTGTTTGAAGAACTGGACAAAGATATCACTATCACGGAAATTGAAAACGCTATAGGCAAATTGAAACGATCTAAAAGCACATGGTCCTGATTTTCTTATTAACGAATATTTTATCGAATACAAATGCTATTTTCTCCCTATATTACATAAGATGTTTAATTGTATTTTAGCTACTGGTTATTTTCCTAAAGGATGGTCTTCAGCTGTAATTGTCCCTATCCTTAAGAAAGGTGACATATCTGATCCTAACAATTATCGTGCTATTAGTTTAGTTAGTAACCTAGGTAAACTATTTACTCATATTTTAAATGAAAGACTGCTTTCATGGTCTTCGGCTAATGATATTATCTCTGATGCACAATTCGGATTCCAGCCAAGAAGAGGAACCGTTGATGCCATATTCTCATTGCATGCTATTATTACAAAAACTTTGTCTTTGAAAAAGAGATTATATTGTGCATTTGTTGATTTTAAAAAGGCTTTTGACTATTGATCGTCAAAATTTACTTCATAAACTCATTAAGGCTGGTGTCAAAGGAAAACTTTTAACTGTTATTTATTCACTGTATCTCAATGTGCGTAGTTGTATAAACATTAATGGTTATATATCAGATTATTTTGCCAACAATTTGGGTTTAATGCAAGGCGAAGTGTTATCACCTATTTTATTTTCCTTGTTTATTAATGATTTAGAAGTTACCTTTATAGAAAAGGGTTGTTTACCATATGAATGTAAAGATATTACTCTATTTTTATTGTTGTATGCAGATGACTTGGTGATATTTTCTGAGTCTGTTGATGGTTTACAGCAAATGTTGGACTGCTTATATGAATATTCAAACCAATGGGGTATGGAAGTTAACTTAGAAAAGTCAAAAGTAATGATTTTTAGAAATGCTGGAAAAATTAAAAATGGGGAAAAGTGGTTTTATAACCATAAAGTTTTAGAAATAGTTGATAAATTCCCCTATTTGGGTTTCAGTTTGCATTACAATAACAAGTTCACAGTTGCTGAAAAACATCTAGCAGATCAAGGAAAAAAAGCAACGTTTACATTGTGTTCCAATACAAAATCTTTATACTTAAATATTGAAACTTTGATATCATTGTTCGACTGTTATATCACTACTATTATCTGTTATGCCTCTGAAGTCTGGGGTTTCCACAAAGGGAACAGAATAGAAAAGCTTCACCTCGATTTTTGTAAAAGATTACTAGGTGTAAAACGATCAACTAATAATTCCCTGACATATGCTGAACTGGGTCGTGTACCATTACGAGTCAGTAGAATATTCAGTATGATAAAGTATTGGTACACAATTGTAAATACTGATAATTGCATTATTAAAAATTGTTACTTACATCTATATGATTGTGTTGAGGTTCAAAATGAAACAAATTGGGCTTATTGTGTCAAATATGAACTGACTTGGTTAGGTTTTGGAGAGTTATGGCTAAATCAACATATTGATTCTAAACACTTACCTGTCATTAAGCAAAGACTGCTAGATCAAGCACAACAGGTAATTAGTGGTCAGATCCATGACTCTCCAAAATGTTTTTATTATAGATATTTCATTGATGGTAACATATATGGTTTGCAATACTACCAAAGTAAATACCTTCCTGTACATTTTAGAAAACATATTACTAAATACCGCCTATCAGCCCATAGTCTAGCCATTGAAACTGGCAGATATCACAATATTGATAAATCAGAAAGAAAATGTTTTAAATGTGCTGATGAATTTGAAGATGAATATCATTTTATATTGGTTTGTCCATTATATAACAATTTAAGAATTTCATTTATTAAGCCATATTATTGGAAAAAGCCTTCGTTCTTTAAATTTATTCAGCTGCTTACTGTACATAATATTAAGCAAATGCGCAATTTAGGTAAATATTTATATCTTGCTGCAAATTTGAGAAATAGCTGTATTTAATAGGGTTTTTTATGCACTCTCCACAGCTCGTATAATATAATTATATCAATTATGTACATCACCATTGTTTACCTGTATGTATATATCATTATTCTGTACTGATGAGCTTTCAGCTCAAAGTCAATAAAGAAATTGATATTATTCGAATCCGGGTCGTTTCGCCCTAAAACCATTTCGAACTCTGCGTTGTTTCGCCCTTAGTCCTATTCAACCACGGTTGGTTCGCCCTAAGTCTCATTCGTACCGAGTCGTTTAACCTCAGCTGGGTATGTAGTATATTTAATAAGAAACCACAGCACATCAGTAGTATGCAGTGTGACTGTTCATAAATTAATTATTAATGTGAATACATTGTCTGTATATTATCTAAGGCCTGTACGTATTTCATGTATATGGCTTGAGTAAATACTGGATACTGGAAATAAACAAAATTATAATATTATTTTTATCTGTAAATATAAACACGCAATGTGTGACATCTAAAATTCAATGGATATAGGACAAACCAGTAAATAAATGTACTTTATTAACAAAATAAAAATTAGTGCGAATCAAAACATGGGGCGAAACGACTCGGTTAGAGGTACGAATCAACCCTGTTTAAAACGACTCGGGTGATCTAGTAATAAGGGCGAAACGACCTGTTACCATATTATTTTGGTAACTGCAAACTTAAACATTTACTCAATGTGTTATATAGCAAAATATCAGAGTGAAAGGATTTATTAGAAATTACTCCGATTGTGTGATGCAGAAGCCCTTGCCGAAGTGATAATAGCTGAATACCTCGCCCCTGGTTTCATTGAAAACTGGTATGGTATACATGTTCAGAATAACGCTTCCCGCCGAGGCCAATTGTTTGATTGCTATCACGATTCATCGAAAAGGCACGTGACACTAGCTGTACTTGAAAGACTTTTACCGACAGCCGCTGGCTGAACACACAACGTGACAGGTATGGCAAAGAAAGGATTGCTTGGCTAGTGTTGCGATTCTCCGATCCATCTATAACTCGTTCCGCCTAAATTATCATAATCCAAAGGTTGTAATAACCAACTGCGCAAGCGCGGCAATTGTTGGTCCTTTTCGGTGGTTTTCCATTTGATATTTGATGTATCACCAGTTCGAGGGAAATATAGCTAATAACACAGAAGGGACCGATAATTTAGTTCGAGTGAAGCCTTATAGTCGTCTCTGGACGTATTCGACGCATCATCAGTTAATATAAGGTTTACCAGACAAAAAACTCGGGACTTCGTTTTTGGTTCGAGTGTTGCGGTGTGATCGACCTTTCCGAGGTCGAGCCAACAGATTCTACTGTATATATATTGTGCCTAAATTAGTGAGATCTAAAGCCCCGAGTACCAGTGCCACTAATGCAACAGCTGTGAAGGGTGAACTATTTTTACATGAATTCTATTTAGTCATCAACATTTTGGGTGGGGTTTTTTTTTTACATCTTACATTTTCTTTCCATATTTATAAATCTTTAAAAAATGTGAAATGACTCGGGCAAACTGGTAACAAGGGCAAAACAACATCATAAAAGATGTTATAAAAATATAACATTATAATTTATATAGTATAATACTATTACTGGAATCAGTATAAAGATGCCGGGAGGAGGTGGGGGGAAGATTCTGTGCAAACAAATATAATACATGTATATCCTATCAGTAATTTAAAGGAAAAACCCCACAATAACACCCCCACTATCCAAATATTTTTTTTTATTTTTTTATTATTATATGCATGGTATACATGTATGTACGGTTATATGGTTAAGGACAACACTGATAATGAGATAGGAAACCTGCTTCCATCATACAATGGGCTATTCTTTCTGATGGGCAGCAAGCAATATTTTTTATATGCAGTATCCCACAGACAGGATGGTACATACCACAGTCTTTGATACACCAGTTGTGGAGCATTGGATAGAATGAAAAACAGCCCAATGGACCCATTGCGGAAATCAATATTAAACGTACCGCACATTAGGTGATTGCCTTACCACTGGTCTATGTCCTGGCTCTATATAAAATATTGAGAGGCTTCGTATTACAATTTGATTGGCTGCACATTACAATTTGATATCCTTGCATTAATTATGCAAAGATTAATTGTAGGATTGATTAATTAAATGTGTACTTATAATTGTCAAGTAGGCTAGACCTAAATAATGTAAATGTGGTGAAAAAATAGCACATGCAAACTGATAATATCAGTGATAGAGATAGTGTGCCTTTAAGCAAAAAGAAAAAATTCATATCATCGTGTTATTAATATTTTATATTTTAGCATTACCTAAACTATATTCTAACATAATCTACAGGAGAAAATAGTAAAATAAAAATTCAGTAGGACTTGCATGTTTTATAATCTTCTGTCACAGAATATATGCAGTCTGTAAAAACAAACAACACTGACTGGAAGATTGGCTCTAAGAAGAAATAGGAAGCGGGATCGGCCCCTACTACTCTTTTCTAGAATTTACTAGGTTTTATTGTGATACCATCTCGTATCCTCCGGAGTCGGGCCCGTCCGCACCACTATACCAACCCATGACGACTGGACTATAATACCCTAGTCTGATTCTCTCTCTCTCGTTCAGACGGATCCGGCTTCTCAAGATCTGTATTTCAGCACAGCACTACACCTTCAACGTCTATTGACTGTCAATCTAGGGGTTTTCTTGACGGGATGCAACCTATCTCGTCCCTACAAGCTGTGCACCCTAACGGCTTTAACGAGGCCACTCACATGGACATCTAGATCGGACTTTAAACTTTTAGACCTTCGTTCAAAAGTTTATGTCGAAATTACTTTCTTTCTTTATATTATTAAATAGTGCGATCCTCTCTTCTTTCTCTTATTTATTGTTGGATTGTCCTTCTAAAATGCTCCAAATTATATAAATATTCGACCGAGCAGTCAATTCTTTTTGTTTTTGGCTTGTAATTTTTTTCTTTCTTTAAAATTCTATTAACTTTTTTACTAATTGCTATTTTCAAAATTCTGCCCATTTTCAACAATACCCCTCCCCCCTCCATCCCGAGTCAGGCCACCGATCTTATCTAATTTCTTTTTGACCACCCTATCTAATTTAGCGACCAAATTTAATGAGTAGAATTTTCTTTATTAATTATATTAATTAGAGATGCGCATCAAAATTTAAAGGCCCACTATTTAATTTTTGGATGTAAATTTCAAAATTGTCCGCTTAATTATTTTTTTTCTGTCCCGGGACAAGCCCCTGGCTATCCAGAGACAGGCCCCGGGACGGACATGCTCGAAACTCTAGTGGTATATGAGCATGTAAAAATTATTCGCACTCGCGCACACTGACGGTTGACTTTCAAGTGTCATTTGACGATTTATCTTATCTCATAGCAACAATCCGTCTTTTGTTTTACAATATCTTGTCACTTGGAAAGTTTCCTTCTTCCGTGGTATTGAGGAACACAAAAACACGAAGAAAGCATTATTTATAGAACTTTTTACAAAATGTTATAGACGCAAAGTCGTTTACTTCCTTGTTTTCATAGTGTCACGTGGGACCCTGTTGTTGCGTAACGCCATCTATTGAGGAGTTGGCGCACCTCGAACAAATTAACCATCGCTGGGTTTTTTGCGCCACTCCCCTAGTGGCACCAGCGATTAAACTCTTACAACCCTTTGGCGTCACTCATCAAGTGACGCCGGTTTGGGAAGTTATAATAACTTCCTAAACAACTAGTAGGCTGCCAGGATTGGACTGAACTGCGGTTGGACACGGTGGGGGGGGGTGGGGGGTGTGGGATGCCGGGAGTTAGGGCATTCTTTGGGGCTATATGCGTAGGCGGTTCGGCCTTAGGTTTTGTGTAGGGCCGGCCTCCCCTCCCTCCCGACCCTCACCTGGTCACACCAATGTTTAAAATATGACTGGCAGCCCCTTTCCTCTTAACCTCCCATGGGCTTAATGAATATTGTTTAAGAATTATTATTAATATTAGACCAGCCCATCTAAATTTGCGCCAAAAAATATATTATATTAATAATTTATATAGGTTAGGAATGTTGATATTTTTCTTTAAGGGCGCAGCCAAAACTTTTTAACCCCAATTTTCCCCTTTTTATACTTTTGGCGTTAATATTCAAAATGTACCCTATTTGTTAGTGTTTGAACATGGCATCTTTCCTGATTCGTGGCTAGTTGGCATAATCAAACCGATCTATAAATGTGGCGATAGAACTGTTCCAGAAAATTATAGACCTATTACTTTACTTAGTTGTCTCGGGAAACTGTTTACAGCTGTTTTAAATAATAGACTGAAATTATATTTAGAAACTAATGATTTGTTATCTGAAGTTCAAGCCGGATTCAGGAAGGAGTACTCGACGAACGATCATATTTTTACATTATATGGACTCATCGAATTGCTAAAAGCACGGAAGAAAAAACTGTATTGTAACTTTTTATAGATTTAGCAAGGCATTCGACTTAGTATGGAGAACAGGACTTGGGGGTAAACTAATACAAATGGTGTATTAATGGTAAATGTTTTAAAGTAATATATAGCATGTATCAGAACATTAAGTCATGCATTAGTGCACATAACACAATGTCGGATTATATTTTCAATGTTCCATCGGGTGTTAGACAGGGGAAAAATTTATCGCCCCTATTATTCTCCATGTTTCTCAATGATTTAGAGGAGACGTTTAAAACAAATGATTGTAAGGCATCCGCATAGATAACTTATTCACAGATTCCACTTTGTATACAAATATTTTTCTTTTTGTGTTACTATATGCTGATGACACAGCGCTCTTTGCCGAAAATTATGGACGACATGCAGAATTTATTAAATATTTTCGACTCTTATTGTACAAAATGGAAAACTAAATGTAAAATTGTTAAAAAACAAAAGTGCTAATTTTCAGTGGTAATAAAAAAGATTATTCCAAAAGGTTCCATTTAGGAAACACAAATCTAGATAATGTAGAAATATACACATATCTTGGAATTAATTTCATAAATCCAATAAATTCACTAATGCTCGAAAACATCAATATGATCAAGCTCAAAAAGCTATGTATTTTACACTTAGACAAGGTAAACGTTGCCATCTTTCCATTCAATGCCAACTTAAATTATTTGATTGTATGGTTTACCTATTGCTTTATCACGGATGTGAAATTTGGGGTTTTGAAAGTCTGTCCTGCATAGAAAAAAGTGGTATAGCAAATATTCAAGTTGATTATTGCCTGTTAGTAAAAATCCACCCCATTATATATGTTGTTATGGAGAACTTGGATGCTCGTCCCGGTAGATATACAGTAAAAAATACGAATGATAGGATTTTGGTTTAGGATGACTTACTGGGAAGCAGTCCAAGCTATCATTATTAGTGTACAGAATGTTATTGAATGATTATAATACACATTTTTATGATCACAAATGGATAGCTTTTATAAAATCAATTTAGATATATTGGTTGCACATACATATGGTGGTCACATGTGAGCGTATTAATAGTGCTTCATTGTTGAACATTTTATTTCAACCAAAACTCATAGATCAATTTTTGCAAACATGGTACAGTCATATTGACACTTCATCGAAAGCATCTTGTTACAAAATATTTAAAAGCAGTATAGCATTCGAAAATTATTTAAATTTATTAGAAAAAAAACATTGGTGCCCATTGTTACGTTTTAGAGTATCAAACCACAATCTTCCATAGAGACAGTAGATGGATACGTAAACCATTACATGATAGATTGTGTTTTTTTATGCAACACTAACGACATCGGAGATGAATTCCATTATATTTTTACATGCCCATATTTTAACCAATTCAGACTTCAATATATACCGAAATATTATCGATCCAAACCAAACACATATAAACTGGTGTCCTCCGAAAACTTGCAATATTTTGTGAACATATTATGAATACTTTCAAGCCCTCCGGCTCATAGCTTTATTGTATTATTATTGTGTATGCAAACCCAAACCAATTATTTATAATTATATTCCCATGTTCGTTTTATGTAGATATACTTATGTGAATAGTTTTACTCTGTCATCTTGTTAAAAAGTGTGAATTGTTGTATTATATATTGTTCCTCATATGCCGTGGATTACGGCCTGAGAGAAATAAATGTTCAGTTCAGTTCAGCTGCACCTTATCGCTGTTGTTAAAATATCCCTTTTATATAACAGTAAACGTTATACGGGTATTTTAGCGATTTGGGATCCGATTTAGGTGGCCGCTGTCCGCGTTAGACAGGTGACCGCTTATTACAGGTGTATTTACATTATTAATCATTTGGGAGAAAAAAGTTGCCGCTTAAGGCAGGTGACCGCTGATTATACGTGGCCGCTAGGACAGGCTTGACTATATATATATATATATATAGACACACACACATACATACATGCGTATATATTCTTGAGCAAATTAAACTCGTGCAATATATAGGAAGCGAAAACAAAGATGTGACGTTCTGTATATATATATATATATATATATATATATATATATATCTGTGTGTGTGTGTGTGTGTGTGTATGTGTGTGTGTGTGTGTATGTATGTATATGTATATGTGTGTATATATTATATATAATATATATATATATATATATATATCTATATCTATATATATATATATATGCTATATAAAACACACACACACACACGACGAAAGTAATCGATTACGATTGCGAATACATTGTCTAGTAATCATGATTACATCTCAACAAATATGCGAAAGTAGTGAAATGATGTCACCAAAATGAAATTGTTCATTTGATTTCACAACCATACCAATTTCATTCATTGAAGGACATAATTAATTATTTTGGATTATTTATTAAATAATTTCAGGAATTTATGAACGTATGTACACCGGACAAATTATTATTCTTAATCTTCTTATTCTTATTCATGATTCTTTTTAATTTACAAACCATTTCTTTTTCTTTTTCGGTTTGGGGGTGGGGAATCGGTTTCCAAACCAGATTTGTTATTCTTATATTTGGATCATTGACGACAAGAAAACATCCATAACCACAGGTATAATTGTATCAATACATACAATCTATTACAAACGATTGCACTTACTGATTAGGATTGCCCCATCTCTGATACACACACACACACACTCTCTCTCTCTCTCTCTCTCTCTCTCTCTCTCTCTCTCTCTCTCTGTTAAGTTTAAACAATACATAAAGCATACGAAATTCTAAATAAATCTGTCAGACCCGTGGGAAGGATATAATATGGCAGGATAAAAAACGATGGATATTCGGGTAAAATGTGCTAACCTGAAACCATTTTACCATGTATTTCCACCATTCTACCCTCAAAATTAGTTTGTAATACATGTAAAAATGTGTAGTGATTCGTTAACAAACCCTATGTAGCTGTTTGGCAGTAATACTAATACCGTATGAATAAATGTTGTTCTCCAGATTCGGGAATTTTCGTTTAATTCGGGCAAAAGTTAGCCTGCCCACTTTACAAAAATGTCGAGTTGGCACTATTCTAAAAATTTGCACTTGTACACACCTACTAATTAACGACGACGCGACTGTCGAGTCGGCGTTAATCGATAGTCGCGTCGGCGTTACTCGGAAGGTGTCTGCCAAGCGTATAACGTATAACAAATAAAACTGTCTTGGTAAAGGAACAGGATGGAATATTATCCAGTATTATATAAGAGGTGAACCCACAGCAGATTTCGGGGCGTATGCACCGTCCTCTTTAAGGTTCAATATACCTTAATAACAACAGTTCTTTACACAGTATTTTTACATAATTATCTAATTTTAATTTTTAATGTAAAATAAAATAGTTATATTCATATAATATAATATGTATTTACAATTGACCCCTCCGTATGACGAGTTAACCACACCCGTCACACGTGATGCAAGGTTAGACAAACTTTCAATAATGGCTGCCGATTCGCATAGGTCGATAGCAAAATCAACCGATCTGCCGATTAAGTTTTCGCCTTAATGTATTTAGAAATATCGTTGTTTAATTAAAAAGCCGACAAGAGGAGACATTCAAGTGTTTCATTACAGGGTACATTTACGATGACAACGTGATTTAAATCGATGAAACCATTTTTACTTAAGTAAATCGAAGCACAAGAACCCGGAATTGACGAACGTCGAATGCAAGCAAAGGATGATTTAAAACATCCTATGCTAACTTTTGTCAGAACTGACAAATTAAAATATCTTGTTTGTTTCGTTTTTCTTCTTCTTTTGCATGTTAATTTTTGTTGTTCTTGTTGTTCGACTTTTATATTTATGGAATCCCGATATGCCGATGAACAAGTGAATAGAAGGCGCGGCGACGACCCGGCCTAAAACCGTGACGTCTTTATTTTCGGTCGGGTTGCGTTAAATGTTTTGTTTGGGGTTTTTTTTTAAAAGGGGGGGGGGGGGGGCGTGAGCATTAACATTAAAATACAAGGCGTGGGGGAGTGCTATCAGTGTATTATAATTTTATGCACAAAAGGTTACAAAACTATAGCAGGATACAGAGTCGCATGTGCAACAATTATGCAAGCAGTGGTTTAGATTGTGGGATTGAGAAGTTTATGTGGGTGTATTCTTACATAGACCGGCCTCGGTGGCGTAGTAGTTAGGCCATCGGTCTACAGGCTGGTACTGTTACTAGATCGCCCGCGTCGTTTCGACCCGGATCCATTTGTACTGTTAACCGAGTCGGTTCGCCCCCATGTAGGGTCGGTTCACACTTTTTTAAAATTTTGTTAATAAAAAGATTTATTCATTGCTTTATCATATATGCATCGGGATTTTTAAAAAAATTTATTATTTTTTTNCCGCCCGGATTGGGGGGTGGGGGGGGGGTTGCACACTGCCGTCGATAACCACAGAGTTTGGTCTAATACGCGGATGGTTTATACTAAAATTCGAGCAGATCTAATTAATGTTTCTTTTCAGATTGAAACATCTAAAAAAATAATCCCCTAAAACAGTGTCATACAAGACGTAAACTGAATAATAAGTACATCTTAGCATGTACTATATTATCATATAAAGAACAGGATTAAAAACAAAATATTTTAACTGAAATGCCAAAATGTAATTGGCGAATACATATTTAGATTGGCGAAAGAAATTGAAGATTGGCGAATTTTTGGCGAACAAAAATAGCCACTCAGGGCTAGCAGTGTGTATATATATATATATATATATATATATATATATATATATATATATATAGATATATAACATGAAACGAAACCATAGATTGCAGTTCGCACAATTTGTTTAATATTTATTATGAGAATACTTCCTAACATTTTCTTTTTTCTCAAAGTACCGGTAAATATATTTATTAAAAAATGTATCTTTCTGTGACATCCATCTCCAAATCCTCGAAACTTGTACAGTCAACTGAGCAATTAAGGATTACCATTTGATGGGTGGTGTCAAACTGAATCCCAAGTCTTGGAAGTCTGAATTACTCCTTAGCTGCAATATGTCAAACACAAAAAACAATAAAATATTGTATTAAATGAAATTGTTGAAAGTGTTTCATTTTCAGCAGCAATTTCACCCCCTGCCCCAGTTTTTCTTTCACATATCAGTTGAAACTATTCTATTATTTCTATCATTCTGTCCTCAATATCAAGATACAATGTAATTTGTTTAATAGTTTGTCTTCAGAATCTCATTTTCGACTCCACATCCATTGGTCCAGTTGCTGAAATATATAAAAACAAACATGTTAATTATTTCACATTCATTTGAAGAAGTACATTAGTCTGTAACTTAATTACGTATCGTATTAATTGAAATTTAGGAAAACATTTTTTAAACAGGAAACAAAATCAGTGTGACTAAACAAAGTATAAAATTAAAAAGTATAGCAGTAAATTAAGAAAAGTAGAAAACAATGTATTCAACTTTGATGATGTTATTTGATTTCTATTAGAAAGTTGCACAAAGCTACATATAAGATGTCATGTGGAAGAAGAAAAATGCCTATGCTTTGCTAAAATTTGGGGTATAAAATGATGAAAAACAAAACTACTGTCTCCAAAAGAAAATCATATTTAGGGTAAGTAATAAAAACAAAACAGATGCAAGTGCCTCATCTAGGTGGTTATGGGTTTGAAATGTTTTGAAATTAGGGTTAGGACATTACATTTCAATTTATAAACAGCAGTTCTTTTACTATCATTTATCTAAACATTAAAAAATATATCTATTAATTTTCAAGATTTTAGGGTAGATAAGTTTAACCTCAGTACCCTCTGGTAGAAACCATTAAGTTGAAAATTCTAAGAACAACAATAAATGAATAATAAAATGTCTTACCATTATTCATTATAAATTACCCAAGATTAGTAATTGATCTGCTGTTAGGTGAGGAATTGTTTTAATATATATTATAGTAAAATAGGGTTCTTTTAATTGAGGGGTGGGGTGGAGGGAGACTAATGGATAAGTTAAAGTTTGTTTTGTTTAAAGACACCACTAGAGCACATTGAATTATTAATCATCAGCTACTGGATGTCAAACATTTTATACTTTTGACATGCATAGTCTAGAGTGCAAACCTGCTACATTAGTAGCCAGGTATCTTTTATATATATACACCACCCAACAGACAGAATAGCACATACCACAGCCTTTGATATACTAGTCGTGATGCACTGGCTTAAATCGAATCAAACCGAGAAACCGTAACCGGCATATCTGTTCCGATTGCAAAAAATCACAATTATTTTTTCTTTCTTTTTGTTTTGTTTCGAAACATTTCAGGGTCCCTACATAAGATTTGCCTAATTTATAACTTTCCAGACAATACTTCCTTATCCCCCTAAAGCTCACAACCATATAGGTTACTTCCTCACCCCCCCCCCCCCCCCCCCCCCCCCCCCCCCCCCCCCAAACCCCCCCCCACCTTTTTACTTTGACTGTACAAGAGCTAGCAACCGACATTTGGACAAAATACGCTCTCATACAATTTCTTATCCCAGACGCTCGACTAACCTATGTATTTTTTTGTACATTACATATCAATGTAGTTTGACAACCGAAAAAAAGATGTTGGCAAAGTGTTTTTCCCGCTCTAATACCACACAAATCCTATGTTTGACGTCAAATACCTTTACATCGATCATTTTCGAGTTAACTGATAAAAAAAATCCACATATTAATCACTAATACACATACTACAGAAAGAAATCTGACAGCACCCACATTCAGCTACGCTTCGTGACACTCCGTCGCCATAATTATGTCGTGTCATGTCATGTCATAGGGTTTTACGTGCACATTCAGAACAAGCTGATGTAGCGTACGCCTGTCGTGGGCACAAGAGCCGCCCTTGGCCGGCTCCTCCGTCCACGACAGGAAAGGTGGGGGAGGGGAGACGAGGGGCCGCCTGCACTGGCAGGTGCAAGGGAGCACCAGCAGCCCAGTCAAATCGGTAGCAGGCGGGTGGGGGGTGGTGATGGTGCTATGGAATTTGAATGGAGCAGTTAAATGCCAAAGAGAAAAGGGTGCGCAATTTTGATTGAGGGAATTTGGCGCAATTTTTAACGGTCGGTCGAAAGGTAAATGGCCGAGCTAATATAGCTTTTGATATTAGTGAATCGAGAGTAGCTCGTTAATTTTAGACCTCTATGATGCTGTGGTGTCTCCCTAGGTTGCCCACAGGGCCCTTATAAAGGGCCTGACCGCTTCTGGTCAAGGCATCACCAAGTACCAAGTTATTACCAGCAGCAAGTATTGGGGGTTTGGGTGGGGGAGGCCGATATTCTTTTGTTCAGCTTCCCCCGGGTGCATTGCAATTGTGTACTCGGATCGCCATAATTACAAAGCTCGGCGACCTATTTCGAGACCTAGATCACGTGATCGCCCACTGGGCGATTCCGCCCAGTAGACGGAATGGCTGAGTGGGCGATCATGTGACGCAACGTCACGATATAGGTCGGCGAACTTAGAATTCTGCTGTCCGGAGTTTGCCGAAGCTTAGCTGAATGTGGGTGCTGTCGGATTTCTTTCTGTAGTATGTGTATTAGTGTATATGTGGATTTTTTTTTTATCAGTTAACTCGAAAATGATCGATGTAAAGGTATTTGACGTCAAACATAGGATTGGTGTGGTATTAGAGCGGGAATCTTTGCCAACTTTTTGGTTGTCAGGAATTGCCCCAAAAATACATAGTGTTGGTGGACTGACTTTAATAAGAGAGTATTTATAACAAGTCCAAATGTCCGTGGAGATGCTTAGT